>NC_066547.1:13389559-13567059 GCF_024679095.1 Eriocheir sinensis
CTTCCTCACTCACCCTCCCTCTCTTTCTCATCCCCTCCCTCTCTCCCTTCCTCTTTCTCTCATCCCCTCCCTCTCTCCCTTCCTCTTTCTCTCATCCCCTCCCTCTCTCCCTTCCTCTTTCTCTCATCCCCTCCCTCTCTCCCTTCCTTTCTCTCTCTCTCATCCCCTCCCTCTCTCCCTTCCTCTTTCTCTCATCCCCTCCCTCTCTCCCTTCCTCTTTCTCTCATCCCCTCCCTCTCCTTCCCTCCCTCTCTCCTCGCCTCTAATTAAGCTAACTCAACCTGGAGACCTGAATCAAGCTTTTCATTCTTCGCCGGCGGACCAAAGAAAAGAACAGAGCATGAAAAGACTGACTAGAGAGGAGAAAGAACACAAAATCAGTCATGGCGGAGGAACTTGCTGTCTTTTTGTCGCTCGCTGCCTGAATGGACGAGGCAAGGGACGAGGAAACGGCGGGGGAATGGCGGGGAGCGTGTGTTTGATGTGACGGTGGTGGTGGTGGTGGTGGTGGTGGTATATATATATGCATGCTTTTTTTGTTGTTGTTGTTTTTTGGTATGGAGTGGTGGTGGTGGTTGTAGTGGTAGTAGTAGTTTGTGTGGATAGTTGTTGTTGTTGTAGTAGTTGCTTTGGGGGTTGTAGTAGTAGAAGTACGTGAAGAATTTAGTGGTGTTGGTAGTAGTAGTAGTAGTAGTAGTAGAAAGGTATGTGTCTTCTTCCCACTAAAACCTCTTCATCTTATGCTATACGTTTATCAGATATTCATTTCTCTTATTTATTTGTTCGTTTATTCTTTCCTTTAATCATATTCATTTATCATCCTTTGTGGTGTGTCTGCATCTGTTCATGTATATAGACAACCCTGTGTTTCCATGTGTCAGCGCCCGTCTTCTTAAATTCCTATTATGTATGAAGGTATATGAATAGTGCGTTTTTTTTTTTTTGTGTGTGTGTGTGTACATAGATAGATAGGTAGATAGAGATAGATAGATAGATATGAATATTCGTGCGCACATGTATATAAGCGTTACTAAAGTTGGGTTTTATATATATTTCGCGTGTGTGTGTGTGTGTGTGTGTGTCTGTGTGTGTGTGTGCGTGCATGTGTGCGTGTGCGTATGTGCGTGTGCGACACCAGCAAAATAGAATTATTCCCGAAATACAAAAAAAAAATTATATATGTGCATAAAAAAATCCACTTGCATTTGTTTTATCGTCCGTCTTTGCGAGGTAATTTAAAAGGCTTAGGGTATTGAATGCTTACGGAAACTATGAATACGGAAACTCTTTTATGACGCCCGGAACAAAAAATAACAATATATACAACAACCAGATACAAAAACACATTCGGCGGGGCAGGCTGCTCGCGTTACCAGACTGGAAACACGGTAACGATGGTGGTTGAGTTTATTCACATTTTAATAACGTGTCCGCGGCGAAAAAATAAATAAATAAACGGGATGAAATAAAGGAGCGATTCAGTATGCCATCTGCGCCACCTCCGCCCCGTGTGTGCGTGTGTGTGTGTGTGTGTGTGTGTGTGTGTGTGTGTGTGTGTGTGTGTCCCCCAGAATTTTTATCCGTAGCAACTCACTGTTTGTATAGAATATCAATAATAGCGCCTAGGAAAGGGACGGCGCGGGCACAGGCTCGGAGGGGGGAGGGAAAAAATAATAATAATAAAATACTGTTTGTGCCGAGGCGGGCGAAAAAAATATCTGTGATTCGTTGGGTAAATTTGACGGGCCATTCCCCTCTCTCTCCCTCCCTCCCGTTCCCCTTTCCTCTCTCTCTCTCTTTCTCTTGCGCCGATAAACCCAAATGAAAAACTATTGAAATTATCGGGTTCTAGTTTGGCGTTGTGTTGCGTGCGTGGGCGTCACATCGCAATATAGAAAACAGCTGAATAGTAAAACGTGGAAGGAAACAGATGGAAGGCAATAGAAGCTCAGAAAATGACAGCAAATATGAAGAGTAAGAGAAAGGAAAGTTGAGGACATTGAGTTTTCCTGATTGTAAATGTAGATAAGAGGGATTAATGATGTTTCTTAATTGTTGTTTAATATAAGGATGAAAAGTAATGATATGGGACGTTGCATTTTCTTGGTTATAAGCGTATGGTCTCTTTTTTTTATGAGTGTTTAGAAGGTGAACGTCCGCTGTTTCATTACTGTTGGCCGTTCTCTTGTGGTTGTATTTTGTGTGTGTGTGTGTTTTTGAGGGGGATGGAACGTAATATAAACACAAAAAGAGGAAAAATGTATAAGGTAAAAGAAGATGAAGTGCGTCGCTTATTATTTATTTTCTGACCGTATTGTTTTTTATTTTTTATTTATTTATTTTTTTTTTTTACATCTCACCCTAAAGCTCCGGTAGGCTTTCTTCAGGGGCCTAGCTAGTGGTCGGCCCAATCCCATTATGGAGCAGGCAATTTTTTATAGTGGCGCTAGTTATGCTTAGGTATTGTAGAAAGTGGAACGGTAGCTCTCTCATGATTGTTCTCCATTGTTTTAGTTGTTGTTGTTGTTGAGGGGGATGGAACATAATATAAAGAACAACAAATAGAACAGGCAAAGTAAAAGAAAGTGAAGGGACATCGCATAGGCCTACGTCTTTTAGCTTATAGAGAGGAGAACGGAAGCTTTCTCATAATTGTTTTTCCATTATTTTGTTGTTTTTGAAGGGAATGGAACGTAAAATAAATAACAAATATAAAACAGGTAGAGTAAAGAAGGTCAACGACATCGCATTATCTTTTTATGAGAATATAGAAAGGTGAACGGAACTGTTTCATGATAGTTTTCTGGGTTTTTTTCTGTTTTTTTTTTTAGGGAATTGGATCGTAAAAAAACACACACAAAAAAAAGGAGGAAAAAGGGTCAGTGAAAGAAAGTGATGGGCGTCGCATACCCCCTTTTTTATGAACGTATAGAAAGGTGAACAGTGGGTAGCTCTTTCATAATTGCTTTCCATATTTTTTTCGTATTTTTTGAGGTGTGAAAAAAAGAAAAAACTCCTTTTTTTTCAGATACTTTTTAGATGAGCGTATAGTAGAGCTCTTTCATGATTGTTTTTCATTTGTACTTTTGTTTTTTCTTGTGTGTGGGGAAAGGAACGTAATATAACAGGGAAAAAAAGGTGAAGGGCGTCGGTTACTCCTTTTTTATGAGCGTATAGAAAGATGAACAGTAGATATCTCTTTCATGATTACTTTCCATTTTTTTCTTGTTTTTGTGGGGAATGGAATTTATAGGAACAGAGGGAAAACAAAAGAAGGTGAAGAACGTCGGGCACTCCTTTTTTATGATCGTATAGAAAGATAAACACTAGGTAGCTCTTTCATGATTGTTTTCCATTTTTTTCTTGTTTTTTTGTGTGTGTTTGGGGAATGGAACGTAATTTGAACAGAGGAAAACAAAAGAAGGTGAAGAACGTCGGGCACTCCTTTTTTTATGATCGTATAGAAAGATGAACACTAGGTAGCTCTTTCATGATTGTTTTCCATTTTTTTCTTGTTTTTTTGTGTGTGTTTGGGGAATGGAACGTAATTTGAACAGAGGAAAACAAAAGAAGGTGAAGAACGTCGGGCACTCCTTTATTTTAAGAGCGTATAGAAAGATGAACAGTAGATAGCTCTCTCATGATTGCTTTCCTTTTTTTCTTTTATTTTGTGGGAAATGGAAAGTAATATAAACAGAGGAAGAAAAAGAAGGTGAAGAACGTCGGGTAGGTACATACTCCTTTTTTTATGAGCGTATAGAAAGGTGAACAGCAGGTAGCTCTTTCATAATTGTTTCCCACTGTATTGTTTTTGTTAAGAAGGGCAATGGAGCGTAATATAGAAGGACTTTTTTTTTCATTATCTGCGGGCTTTTTTTCATTATTATTATTATTATTTATTTTTTTTTTTTCCTTGAGCTGTCTCCTTTGCTGTAAAAAAAAAAGATAGAACAGGAAAGATAAATAAAATAAAATAAAAAATTAAAGGACATCGTATAGGCAACTACTCTTCATAATAAACGTGGGATGCTGAACGGCTGCTACTTCATTATTTCTTTACCTTATTTAGTTATTTATTTTTTATTGCGAGAATGGAGCGTAATAAAAGCAACACTCATTGGGCTACTCTTTACTTCGTCTTTTATAGGAGCGGTGGTTAGCGGGCTTTTTTTTCTACATTTTCTTTTTATTGTGTTTGCCCTTGAGCTGCTTCCTTTGTTGTTGAAAAAAGCGTAAAATAAATTAAGCAAGTAACGTACAGGAGGTGGAGCACTTTGTATGTTTTTATGTGAGGTCATAGAAAGGTGAACGTCCGCTGTGTCATTAACGCAAGCACATAAAGAGGAAAAAGATAAAGTAAAGAAGGTGGAGAACATTGCATACTCTTTTTTTTATGACGGTACAGGAAGGTGGATGGATGCTTTTTTTTTTTTTTTTTTTTACATCTAAGGAGACTTCAATGGCGTAAAGAAAAATATGAAAAAAAAGCCCGCTAATTACTGCTCCTGCTTTCTCTTAATTGTGTTCCATTCTTTTTGTTGTTGTTGTTGTTGTTGTTGTTGTTATTGTAGAGGGAAATGTAACGTTATATATAAACAAATAAGAACAGGTAAAGAAGACGAAAGACAACCCCAAACTGCTTCTTTTTTTATGATCGACTAGAAATGGACGTTCTCTTAAGTATTGATCGTTATTTACTTGTTGTTGTTGTTGCTCGCTGAAGGAAATGAAACGTAATATAAGCAACAACAAAAAAATGCTTAGGTGAAAAAGAAAGATGGAAGATGACACATACTACTCCGTTTTTCTTTTCCTTTTTTTTTTGTTGTTGTTAGTGAATAGCAAGGTGGAAGTTCGCTGTTTTTTTTATCATCACTGGCCTTTGTTCCTTTAGTTATCATTGCTGTTTTTTTTTTTTGTTGTTGTTGTTGTTGTCGTTGTGTCGCCCGAGCAGCCTTGTAATACTTCGAATGTAAAATGAATAAGTAAGGCAATTCTAAAAGCCGCTTAGCACTTATTTTTAACCTTTTGTCTTTCCTCATGCAAGACAAAGAAGAGAGCAAGGGTGGGTGAGTGAGTAAGTGAGGGAGGGAGGGAGGGAGTTGGTGGGTGAGTGAGTGAGTGAGGGAGTAGTTAAGGGAGGGAGGGAATAAGTGAGTGAATGAGTAAGTGGCTGTGTGGATGAAAGAGTAAATGAGTAAGAGATGGAGGGAGTATGTGAGCATAAGAATGAGCGAATTAATGAGTAATGAGAAGGAATGAGTGAGTGAAATATAAAGTGAAGCATGAAAGTATAGAAAAAAAAGAATGAGTAAAGAGTAAGGAAATGAGTAAAAAGAATGAATGAAGGAGTAAATGAGTAGAGAGTGAATGAGTGAGTAAATGAGTAGAATAAGGAGAGAGGGAGGAAGTAAATGAGTAAGATACTATGGGAGAGGTGAGTAGATGAGTAAAAGAATGAGGAAGTGAGGAAGAAATTACTAAAATAATGAGGAAGTGAGTGAGCGGGAGAGTTAAAGATTGAGTTAGTGAGTAAACGAGTGAGTGGTGAGTAAATGAGTGAGTGGGCGAGTAAATGGGTGAGTAAACAAATAAATGGGTGAGTGAGCGAGTAAATGGGTGAGTGAGCGAGTAAATGGGTGAGTAAACGAGCAAATGGGTGAGTGAGCGAGTAAATGGGTGAGTGAGCGAGTAAACGGGTGAGTGAGCGAGTAAATGGGTGAGTGAACGAGTAAATGGGTGAGTGAGCGAGTAAACGGGTGAGTGAATGAGTAAATGGGTGAGTGAGCGAGTAAATGGGTGAGTGAGCGAGTAAATGGGTGAGTAAACAAATAAATGGGTGAGTGAGCGAGTAAATGGGTGAGTGAGCGAGTAAATGGGTGAGTAAGCGAGTAAATGGATGAATATGCGAATCAGTGCGGTGCTTGACCTACAAATGGCCGTGATGGCTGTCCGTCCTGAGTCGATTACAGAGGAGCGGAAAAACTCGCGTATTGGTTTGCTGTGCTTGAAGGGAATGACTGCCTCGGAGTTGTCGGGAGGCTGATTTGACTCTTTTTTCTTGTTTTTATTTGTTGTTTTTAGTGATGTTAGGGACTTCCTGATTGTTATGATTGTTGTTGGTGTTGTTTTTCTTTATTTTCGTTTTTCTTTATTCATATTATTATTAGTTAATAGTAGTAGTATTGATTTTTTTTTCTGTTGGTTTTGTGTTATAAATTTACTTCTGTTGTTAGTTTATTATTATTACTACTATTACTATTATTATTATCATCGGTAGTAGTAGTAGTAGTCGTAACGGTAGAGGTAGTAGTAATAGTAACAATAATAGTAGTTGTAGTAGTAGTAGTGGTGATAGTAGTAGTAGTAGTAGTAGTAGTAGTAGTGGCAGTAGTAGTAGTAGTGGGTGTGGTAGGTTAGTCCACGCTGTTATGAATTTCTCCTGAACGTTTATTAACAATATTAAACATTTTCCCTCACATATTCGTATCGCTCCCTCCACATTTTACTCTCTCTCTCTCTCTCTCTCTCTCTCTCTCTCTCTCTCTCTCTCTCTCTCTCTCTCTCTCTCTCTCTCTCTCTCTCTCTCTCTCTCTCTCTCTCTCTCTCTCTCTCTCTCTCTGGCAATTCTTTTATTCTCCCGGAGTATATTTTTTCCACAATCCCGCGCGCGTCACTCTCCCATTCGCTGGCCGGGATTGTGTTCGGCTTTCCTCCCGCCATTCCCAACTATTTCCATCCCCCGCGTTATTTTGTACATCTTTTTTCTCCTTATATTTATTTTTCTTCTTTAATCTCGTCCTTCTCTTTTCTCTCCGTCTCTTCCTCCTCTTCCTCATCTCTCGTCCTCTACTATTTCCATCTTCCGCTTTATTTTGTATATATTTTTTTCCTTATATTCATTTTTCTTCTTTTAACTTGTCCTTCTTCTTCTCTCCTTCTTTTAACTCGTCCTTCTTCTTTCTCTCTCTTCCTCCTCTTCCTCATCTCTCGTCTTCTACTATTTCCATCTTCTGCTTTATTTTGTATATATTTTTTTCCTTATATTTATTTTTCTTCTTTTAACTTGTCCTTCTTCTTTCTCTCTCTTCCTCCTCATCCTCATCTCTCGTCCTCTACTATTTCCATCTTCCGCTTTATTTTGTACATCTTTTTTTCCTTATATTCATTTTCTACTTTAATCTCGTCCTTCTCTTTTCTCTCTCTCTCTTTTCCTCCTCATCTCTCTTCCTCTTCTCTTAGTCGAATAATGCTCAGCCAGAATCGTTTTAATTTTGGGGGTCCTTTTTTTGTTGTTATTTGTGGTTGTTACACTTGTTTTCTCTATTGTTTTCTCATTTCTTGTTTATATTTATTTTCTTAACTTTTTTTCTCCTCTTCTAATCGAATAATCCGCAGTCAGAACCTTTTTCACGTTTTTTTTTTTTTTTTTTTTTTTAGTGATACTTTTTACATCTATTGCTTTTATTTTTTCCAGTATTAACTTTTTTTACTTCTTTTTAGTCGTGAAGAAGAGAAAGGGAGAGAAGATAAAGAAGAGAGAAGATGGATATCATAGAGGACGATTTCGTTTTCTTTTTTATATATGTTTTAGGTTCCTGCATTCATTACTTAAAAAAATTCACATATCATTAAAAAGAACAAAAAATAAGAAGAAGAAAGAACGGAGACGAACGTGTGTGTGTGTGTGTGTGTGTGTGTGTGTGTGTGTGTGTGTGTGTGTGTGTAAATATATATATACATCATAACCACGCATTTGCTAAAGAAGAATAACAATAGATAGACTAACAGAGAAGGCGGTCGTATTTTCCATGTGTTTGTCCGCACTCACCGCTAGAGGGCAGACTGGGGGAAGGAGAGGGAGAGAGAGAAAACGAGAGAAACATTATTGGAACGACCCACAGACGGACTTCGATGCATGAGGCGAATGTAATAAGGCTTCGTAAAACTCTCGCGGTTGGTTGTTGTTGGTGGTGGTGGAGATTTTCGTTAATAATTCCTCTCTTTTTCCGCCTCTCTGTAGCACAATCCGCGGCGATAATGGGGTCGGTGCACGATAGGCAAATGTATATACTTGGGTCCTATTTCCTCCTCCTCCTCCTCTTCTTCTTCCTCCTCCTCCTCCTCCTCCTCCTCCTCCTCCTCCTCTCTTCGTTTTTTTATATTTTCCTCTTAGAGAAGACTACCGATTTCCAGTTCGTATTTCCGTGATGCAAGAAAGTGGAGGAGGAGGAGGAGGAGGCGGCGAAGAAGGAGGAGGAGGAGGAGGAGGTAGACAAAGAAGAGGAGGAGAGCGAGAGTGGTGGAAAGATTGAATAAATGGAGGAGGAGAGGAAGGATAGAAGGCGACAGGAAGAAGCGAAAGAAGTGAGGAAGACGAATAAGGTAAAAGATGTGACGGAGAAAGAGGAAGAGGAGGAGGAGGAAGAAGAGGAGGCGTAAGAAGCAATGAAGGATAAGGATAAGGATGAGGATAAAGAAGAAGAAAACAGGAGGAAGAAGATGAGGAGAGCGAAGAGAAGGAAGATGACTAGAAGAAGGGAAGATATTGAAGAAGACGGAGGAGTAGGAGGAGGTGTTTGAGGAGGAAGAGGAGGAGGAGGAGGAGGTGTAGGATGCGATGGAGGATAAGAATCAGGAAAAAAAAGAGGAAATGGAAGAAGAGGAGGAGGAGGAGGAGAAGGAGGTGGCGTTGATTAAGAGATGAAGACGAGAAAAAGAAAATGAGAGGAAGAAGATGAAGAAGTAGAAGGAGGAGAACGAAGAGGTGTAGGAAGCGATAAGGGATGAAGATAAAAAGAAGGAAGAGGAAGAGTCGATGTAGGAAGAGATGAAGGATAAAATGAGAAAGAAGAGGGAGAAAAAGAGGAAAAGGAGAAGGAGAAGATATGAAACAATAGAAGATAAAGATAGAACGACAAAGAAGAAGAGGAAGAGACAGAAGAGGAGGAGAAGAAGGAGCTGTAGGAGCGATGATGCATAAAGATAAGAAAGAGGAATAGGAAGAGAAAGAGTCGGAAGAAGAATCGGAGGAGGAGGAAGAAGAGGTGTAATAGATGAAGGATAAGGAAGAAGAGGCGGAAGAAGAACTGAGGAGGAAGAAGAGGGTTGCAGAAGGCGATGAAGGAGAAGGAGATGGATGAGAAAGAAGAAGAGACGGAAGAAGAGGAAGAGTCGAAGGAGGAAGAGGAGGAGGAGGAGGAGGAGAGGGTGTAGTAAAAGTTGAAGGAAAAGAAAGAAGAGGCGGAAGAAGAACTGGGGAGGAAGAAGAGGGTTGCAGAAGACGATGAAGGAGAAGGAGAAGGATGAGACAGAAGAAGAGACGGAAGAAGAGGAAGAGTCTGAAGAGGAGGAGGAGGAGGAGGAGGAAAAAGAAGAAGAGACGGAAGAAGAGGAAGAGTCTGAGGAGGAGGAGGAGGAGGAGGAGGAGGAAGAAGAAGATCTGACTCAACTCGCCTTGACTCGCCAGAGGAAGATTTGTCTCCTCAGCGAGTTCGTCTTCGGACCAAACTCTTGACAAAATCCAATTACAGCGAACGAGAGCCGGCCAGACCCTCCCCGCCTCTCGCACTGATGGTGATTCAATAAAAATCGTAAAAGGGATCCCGCCGCAGCCCACTCCACCGCCGGGGCTGCCACGGAACCTCTCGCCTTAACAATCCCTCGCCCCGCTCACCTCCCCCAGCGTTTGCGGCGGCGTGGTTCTGGTGTAATTGGTGTGTATGTGTGTTTGTTTGTGTGTGTGTGTGTGTGTGTGTGTGTGTGTGTGTGTGTGTGTGTGTGTGTGTGTGTGCGCTTCTGTCCGTGGGCGTTTGTTGTGGCGTGCTGGTGTGTGATCGTGTGGGTCCTGGGGTGAAGGTAAGGGGGAGTTGAGGGAGTGTAGGTTGTGTGTGTGTGTGTGTGTGTGTGTGTGTGTGTGTGTGGTAAGAGTGGTGATTGGAGGAGCCTTCGTGTTGCTACCTGCTTCTCTCTCTCTCTCTCTCTCTCTCTCTCTCTCTCTCTCTCTCTCTCTCTCTCTCTCTCTCTCTCTCTCTCTCTCTCTCTCTCTCTCTCTCTCTCTCTCTCTCTCTCTCTCTCTCTCTCTCTCACCGTCATCCTCCCTCTCCTCCCTCGTCCCTTCTTGCCCTCCTCCCCCTCTCTCTCCCTCTGTCTCTCTCTCTCTGGAGCACCTTTCCCCGTCACTTCCTGTCTCTCCCTCTCTATCGGTCTCTCTATCGGTCTCTGTGTTTCATACCCTCAGTTTCATTCTCCCTCTCTCCTCTTCACACTTCCTCCTCGGCACAGTGGTTAGCGTCCCTAACTACGAATCTGCAGGCCTGGGTTCGAATCCCGGCCTGGGCAAACGGCGTGTATCCCATCCTTCCTTTCGTGATGGTCGATAAATGGGTACCTGGGGAAACCTGGGGAAGGTAAATTGTGTTAACCGGATGTTACACTGGCCCTGTGTCGGGATAATGGTTCTCTCCCACCACAGGGTCAGAGGGCCAACGGGACGGAGATGAGCACCGCCGCCACGCGCAGTTATAGCGTATGCTCGAAACCTTACATTTACCTTCTCTCCTCCCCTCCTCATCCTTACATTCCTCCCTCAACCTTCCTTCTTACTTCCCTCTCTCACTCTCCTTCTCTCCCTCAACTTCCTGACGGTAATTTTGATACAGAAGTAATCAACACTTTCACCTTCTCTTCTATTTCAACCTTACACTCCTCCCTCAACCTTCCATCTTGCTTCCCTCTCTCACTCTCCTTCTCTCCCTCAACTTCCTGACGGTAATTTTGATACAGAAGGAGTCAACACCTTCACCTTCTCTTCTATTTCAACCTTACACTCCTCCCTCAACCTTCCTTCTTGCTTCACTCTCTCTCTCTCCTTCTCTTCCTCAATTTCATGACGGCAATACCTTCACCTTCTCTTCTATTTCAACCTTACACTCCTCCTTCAACCTTCCTTCTTGCTTCACTCTCTCACTCTCCTTCTCTCCCTCAATTTCCTGACGGCAATTTAGATACAGAAGGAGTGATAGTAGAGGAAATATTACAAAATCCATGAATAATTCGCAGTCAAGTGGAACAGAGTATTATTCTCGTTCGGTATTGAAACACGAAGACTATTTTCCGTAGAGTATTGGATCCATTTCATCATCCATCGAGAGTAAAGAGAAGAGTAATGAAAAAGTAAATCAGATCGAGGAAAGATGGAAAGGAATTATATTTAGAGAGAGATTGCTTGCTTTTTAATCAACTTGTGTTTTGATAAGTCTCCGGCAATGAGAACAAGGAGAGGGAGTTGAAGAAGGAGGAGAAGGAGGAGGAAGAGTAGAAGTGGGAGGAGGAGGAGGAGGAGGAGGAGGAGGAGGAGAAGGAAAAGGAGGAGGAGGAGAAGGAGGCGGGGGAGTTGAAGGAGGAGGAGGAGAAGGAGGAAACATAGAAACATGGAAATGCAGGCAACAGAAAGCTTATTGGCTCATTACGAGGTTGCCCGCTTTGGTGATTTAATCTAATCGATAGCCACTTGGGGCTTGAGGAGCAGATGAAAGCACCTCAATATTCAGTTTACTCCCGACGCAGCGAAATAACGGTCGATTCGATATTTGAAGGAGTTGATGGTATTCGCATTTTCTACTTCTGAGGGGAGATTGTTCGAGTGGCGGATGACTCGGTTTGAAAAGAAACTCCTTCCAATGTCTGTGTTACATCGACTCGACTGAATGGGTAAAGAAGAATGAGGAGGAGGAGGAGGAGGAGGAGGAGAAGTAGACGAAGAAGGAGGAGGAGGGGGAGTTGAAGATGGAGGAGGAAGAGAAGATGAAGGAGGAAGAAGAGTAAAAGAAGAAGGAGAGAAAGGAAGAAGAGCTGAAGAAGATTGAGGAGGAGAGAGAGAAGTAAGAGGAGGAGAGGACGAGAAAATACGTCAGTCCCCCTTTTCCGATCCTCTGAAAAATACAACATTTGTTCTTTCCTTCCCGGCACTCACGGAGACTTATCAAAACACAAGCTGATAAAATAACAACCAATCTCTCTTTTTCCCTCTGTAAATAACTCCTTAATATCCTTCACCGACCTGATTTACTCCTTCATAACATTCTTTACTGTGAACAACTGATGAAAGTGAAATGAAACTCTACGGAAAACGGTCTTCGTGTTTCAATAGCACACGAAAATACGCTGTCATTTCTTGAGCTGATGAAAGTTAAACGAAACTCTACGGAAAATGGTCTTCGTGTTTCAATAGCACACGAAAATACGCTGTCATTTCTTGAGCTGATGAAAGTGAAGCGAAACTCTACGGAAAACGGTCTTCGTGTTTCAGTAGCACACGAAAATACGCTATGTCATATGATTGTGTTTTATATATAGATTTTGATATATTTTCCTTCTACAACTCCTCCTGTAGTTTATTTAAGTAGCAAAGGGGGAACTGAAGTATTTCCTGTTACTCCTTTTACATATCCTCCTCTTCATCCTCTCTCTTCTTCTTTCCCTCTCCTCGTACGCCTTTTTTTATCATTCTCCTATTCCTCCTTTTCCTTTTTTCTCTTTCTTTTTCTCTCTTACCCCGTCTCCTCCTCCTCCTCATCCTCCTTCTCCTCCTCCTCCTCCTCCTCCTGCTTCCTTTTCTTCTCTTATCCCTCCTTCTCCTCCTGTTCACACTTCTCCTATCCCTTCTTTTTCATCACTCCTGTCCCTTCTCCTCTCTTCTCTCCTCTCCTCTCTTCTCTTCTCTTCTCTTCTCCTACTCCTCTCCACCACCACCACCACCACACCTCCTCCTCCTTCTGCTCCTCCTCCTCCTCTTCTCCCATAACAGAGTGAGTAATGTTGACACACCGACCCTTCCTTTCCCCGCAGGACCCGCCGGCTGGACCAGGGGGCACCACGCGTCCTGGGGGCCCCGGGGGGAAGCCTTACCTGGGGCATGTTCACCACCGGGGGGACCACACACCACCAACACCCTCTGAAGCACCCTAACAGGAGACTCACGTACACCCTGGGGCAGGACTTCACACCGGGGTCCTTCAGGAGGCTTTACTGGCCCAGGGTCCTTCACGCCCTGGGTAAAGAGGCGTCCTGGGGGGGTGGAGCCACAGGGGACGTCTCCGGCAGCCTAGGAAAGGATGTCGGGCGTGCAGCGTTTGGTGGTGACGGAAAGGGACAGTCTTGGGTGAGATACTGCTTCTTACTGTGTTGTTGTTCTTCTCTTTTCTGGATTCATCTTTTCTTCTTCTTTAACTTTTTCTTCTTCGGTGTTTTCTGGGTTTTTTTCTTCTTCATCTTCGTCTTTTTTCTGCTTTTTCTTTAACCTCTATTTTTTTTTTAGTTTTCGCCTTGTATTCTTCTTTTTCTGCTTTTCTTCTTTTTTTTTCTATCTTCGTCTTCATATATTCTTTTATTTTATTACTTTTCCTGCTTTTCTCATTTCTTTGCCTTTGTCTTCCTCTGCATTATTTTCTTCTTTTTTCCTTCGTCTTCTGCTTCCTCGTTTTCCTCTCTTCTTTTTCTTTTTCCTCGGTTTTTTTTCCAGTTCTCCTGTACTATTTCCTTTCATCTTTTCCTTGTCCTTTCTTCATCTACTTCCTACTTTTTTCTTTATATTTTCTTCGTCTTCGTCTCCCTTATTTCTTTCTTCTTTTCCTTTTTCTTCGTCTTTCTCTTTTCCTCACCTCTTCTTCTTCGCTTCCACTCTTATATTTTCTGTCTTCGTCTTTTACCTAATTTTACCAATCTTCCTTCGCCTTCTTCTTTTCTTTTTCGTCTCTATCCTTTCTTCATCCTCTGCCTCTTCTTCATATTTTCTTTGTCTTTTCCTCCTCCTTCTACTTCTTCTTCTTCTTCTTCTTCTTCTTCTTCTTCTTCTTCTTCTTCTTCTTCTTCTTCTTCTTCTTCTTCTTCTTCTTCGTCTCCTCCTTCTCCTCCTCCTCCTCCTGACGGCGTGTTCCTTGGTGACGGAAATGTACAGTCTTGAGTGATTTATAGTTTAGTGTGTTCTTCCTCTCCTTTATTACCATTTTTCTTGTTTATATTTCTCTGTCTTCTTTCTTCTATTTCCTCTTTTTCTTCTGTTCCTCCTTCTTCGTCTTCTACTTCATCTTCGTCTTGTTATTTTCAGCTTTTATCTTCTTTTTATTCTACTTCTTCTTCTTCTTCTTCTTCAACATCTTTTTTTCTTTTTCTTCTGCTTTATTGTCTTTTCCTCCTCCTCCTCTTCTTTCGTCTTCATCTTGTTTTTTACTACTACTACTACTACTACTACTACTACTACTACTACTACTACTACTACTACTACTACTACCATCCACTATCTATCCAGTATTTCTTTTCTCCTCCCTTCTTCCTATCCATCATTTTCTTTCATCCTCATTCCAGTTCTCCCTTCTTTAACCTCCCTTAGCGGTCATCCCTCCCTTCCCCCCCTTCTCTCCTATGTGTGTCTCTGCCTCTTACATAATCTCCCTTCTACTTCCTCCTGTCCTTTATCATTTCCTGTTTCTCCCTTATCTCCTTCCTCTTCCCCTCTCTGTCCCCTTATTATCCTCCCCTCCTCCTCCTCCTCCTCTTCCTTCTCTGTAACGCAACCTCCGAGCTCATCTCCGCTCTCCCTCCATCCCTCCTCCTTCCTCTTCCTGTTCTACATCCTCTTCCTCCTCCTACTTCTCTGCGTGTGTTTGTCTCTCCCTCCTGTTTTCCTCTCGTTCTCTCTCTCTCCCTCTCTCTCTCTCTCTCTCTCTCTCTCTCTCTCTCTCTCTCTCTCTCTCTCTCTCTCTCTCTCTCTCTCTCTCTCTCTCTCTCTCTCTCTCTCTCTCTCTCTCTCTCTCTCTCTCTCTCTCTCTCTCTCTCTCTCTCTTCCTTATTGCTTGTTCTGGTTCTCGTCTTCCTTGTTCAACTTTCTTCTCTTCTCTCGCTCAGTTTTCTCTTTCTCTTTCTCCTTTCGTCATTTCCTTTCTCCTTTTCATGTTTACCTTCTTTTTCCTTGTTTTTCCTTTTCCCCTTCTTTTCTCAGTTTTCTTTCTCAGTCTTTTCACTTTCGGCTTTTCCCTTTCTACTTTCCCTTTCTCTTCATACTATTCTTCTTTTATCCTCCTTTCTCACTTTCTTTTTTTTTTGCACTCTCCCTTTCCCTCTCTCCTTTTTCCTTTTCTGCTTTTCCCGTCCTCCTTCCTCGTGTTTTTTTTTCTCTCCCGTCCTTCTTTCTCCCTCTCGCCTTTTCCCATTTTCTTTCTCATTCTTCTTTCTCCCTTTACTCTTTCCCATTTTCTTCTCTATCTCTCTTTCTACCTTTTCTGCTTTTCTTACCTGATCTACTGTTTGCTCACCTTGTTACCTCCCTCCCCTCCTCCTCCCCCTCCTCCTCCTCCTCCTCCCTCTCTTCCTCCTCCTTCTCCTCTTCTCATCTCCCTAGTTCCTCGTTCTCCTTCTCGTACTTCGCTCTTCGTCCTTCTCTCTCTCTCTCTCTCTCTCTCTCTCTCTCTCTCTCTCTCTCTCTCTCTCTCTCTCTCTCTCTCTCTCTCTCTCTCTCTCTCGCCTCCCCTCCCTCTCTCCCCCCCCCTTCCCCCGTCACCGAGGCAACGTTTCAAGAGATAACCTGAAAATGAACTTTGAAGGAGAGAGAGAGAGAGAGAGAGAGAGAGAGAAGATCCTACGTGTGTGTGTGTGTGTGTGTGTGTGTGTGTGTGTGTGTGTGTGTGCGTGCGTGTGCGTGTGGTGGTGTTAAATTGTTAATATCTCACCTTTGTCATGGAGCTGTATTTTTTTCCTTCTCGCTTCGTCTCCTTCGTCCGGACAACCCTCGGAAGGCGTCCCCTCACCTCGCTTCTTCGTCCCTCCGGCAGGTGGCGCTGAAGGGGGACAGAGAAGGTGGTGATGGTGCTGGTGGGCGGCGTAGAGCGTCACGTGACCTGGGGCTGACCCACTACCCACTCACAGGTAAGATAAGTAAGTCACTCGTAAGGTTTTTTGTCTTACTATTACTACTACTACCACTACTACTACTACTACTACTACTACAACTACTACTATTTTTTTTTTTAACTACTACATAAATGATACCTCCACCCATGTTTATTTTCCCGACATCTACTACTTCTACTACTGTTACTATTACTACTACTACTACTACTACTTCTACTGCCACCACCACTACTACCACTATCACTACTCCTTCCATCCACTTTCCATCCAGTATTTCTCTTCTCTTCCCTTCTTTCTATCCATCATTTTCTTTCATCCTCATTCATAAAAAAAGGAAACAAATGTGAAAAAAAAGCCCGCTACTCACTGCTCCTAATTACTTTTATTAATTTAGTTTGCTTACTTTATTTACTTCACCTTACCTGCTTTACCTTGATACGAATCGTGTTTGTGCCCCGGCTTTACTTTTTTTCTGTTTTATTTCTTGGGCTTTGTGTTACTTTGAAGACCAGACCGCGAATCTTTATTTATTTTTATTTATTCTTCATTGTGTTATCCTTTCATTCGTCTCTCGTTTTTTTAAAGAACCACGAATATAGTAACTTAATTTTCTCTTCTATTGATGTTTTTTTCCTTTTCTTTTTTTCATTCTTTATCTGGGGGTTACTTTGAAGACCAGACCGCGAATCTTTATTTATTTTTATTTATTCTTCATTGTGTTATCCTTTCATTGGTCTCTCGTTATTTTAAAGAACCACGAATATAGTAACTTAATTTTCTCTTCTATTTATGTTTTTTTTCTTTTCTTTTTTCATTCTTTATTGGGGGTTACTTTGAAGACCAGACCGCGAATCTTTATTTATTTTTATTTATTCTTCATTGTGTTATCCTTTCATTGGTCTCTCGTTATTTTAAAGAACCACGAATATAGTAACTTGTTTTTTCTTCTATTGCTGTTTTTTTCTTTTCTTTTTTCATTCTTTATCTGGGGGTTACTTTGAAGACCAGACCGCGAATCTTTATTTATTTTTATTTATTTTTTATTGCGTTATCCTTTCATTGGTCTCTCGTTACTTTAAAGAACCACGAATATAGTAACTTAATTTTCTCTTCTATTTACGTTTTTTTCCTTTTCTTTTTTCATTCTTTATTGGGGGGGGTACCTACACACTCTGCGGTTACCCATTATTTTTTTTAAGCTTTCCTCTATAAATGATGTACTAATAGAGAGTTTCCTTATGTTATTCTGTATGTAATATAATTTTTCATTACTTTCTTTTCCCCTCCAACTTCATCAACTGTTTCTTCCGTTCCTTTCCCTCCTGTCTCATTGCTTCTTATTTCTCCCCTCCGTCATACCCTTTCAGCCTCTTCCCTCTTCTTCCCTCCTTCCTTCCCCTCCTGACTCACTCTTTTTTCTTTTTCTTCCATTCCTTCTTTCCCACAAGTCTCATCCTCTCATCTGTATTCTCTCCTTCCTTCCCCTCTTGTCTCATCACCCTCTCTTTCTTCCCTCCTTCATTTTCCTCTAATTTATTTGTTCCATCTTTACTCCATCCCTTTTTCCCCTCTAACTTCATCAACTGCTTCTTCCCTTCCTTTCCCTCCTGTCTCATTGTTTCTTATTTCTTCCCTCCGTTATTCTCTTTCAGCCTCTTCGTCTCCTCTTTCTTCACTGCCTTTTTCTTCTTCATAGTCTCATCGTCTCCCTTACTTCCTTCCTCCCATCATAACCTATCCCCCCCACCCTCCCTCCCTCACCCCCGGAGGCTACTTTTCATTACTACCTGACGTGTGTGTAGATATAATAACTTCTCCCTTGTCTAACTTCCCCCCACCTTAGTCTCACCTCGCCTATACTCTTCTGAACTTCCCTTCCTCCCTTCCTCCCACCCCAAGTCTCCCTTCTCTACATTTATCACCTTCCCTTCCTCCCACCCCAAGTCTTCCTTCGCCCATACTCTTCTCCCTTTTACTTTCTCCCTTCCTTCACCCCAAAACTCCCTTTCTCTATTCTCTTCTTCCCTTCCTCCCACCCCCAAAATTTCCTTTCTATACTCTTCTCTCCTACCCTTCCTCCCTCTCACCCTCTCTCCCTCCAATCCCAACACAGTCTATTCACCCTCTCTCCCTCCCTCCCTCTCTTCCTTCCTCCCTCCATTCCTCTCACCCTCAGTGTCTCTCTTGCCCACACAGTCAACTCACCCACCCTTCTACCCCCACCCCCAGAGTCCGCCCCCCAGCTTCGCTACACGCCCATCGAGCAGACGGTGTCCCCCGGGGCTCCTGTGTCCCTCAAGTGCTCGGCCGTGGGCTCCCCTTTACCTGTGATCACCTGGACGCGCGACCAGCAGCCCCTCCCGCCCTCCCACAGGTGAGTCAACCCCGCCCCCCCCTCCCTCTCCCACCGTCCTCCCTCAGGTAAATCGCTTCGTCGGAATCTTTAGGCGCTGTTCAGAGACGTTTTTACCTCTCACATTAACTCTCTCCTAAGGTCGAAATAGGGATTAATCTCGTTCTCTTGAGCTTTTTTTCATGTTTGTAGTACAGAAGCAGTGTCAAATTACCACCAGGGTCATAAAGCTGGTCAGGGAAAGCCCTACAACTCCTGTTAAAGCTTTGCCAAACGTGTGAGCTTGGGCGCCTCTCCCCTAGAACCAGCGTGGGCAGCTTCCGCACGGCGCTGGGCCAGGTGGTGAGTCACGTCAATCTGAGCGACGTGACGGTGCGGGAGGGCGGCGCCTACACCTGCACCGCCCACAACGCCCACGGCTCCCAGTCACACTCCGCCCGCCTCAACGTGTACGGTAAGTCTGCAGGCCCTTGATACCTGCCCACGGCCTCCCTCCCACTCCTTCCCCTTCCATGCCCTCCCTTCCCTCCCATTCATTCCCTCCCTCCATCCCTCCTGCACCCTCCCACGCCCCCTTCCCTCCCATTCTTTCCCCTTCCATACCCTCCCTTCCCTCCCATTCATTCCCTCCATCCATTCCATCTACACTCCATCCCTCCTGCACCCTCCCACGCCCCCTTCCCTCCCATTCTTTCCCCTTCCATACCCTCCCTTCCCTCCCATTCATTCCCTCCCTCCATTCCATCTACACTCCATCCCTCCTGCACCCTCCCACGCCTTCCCTCCCACGTCCTCCCTCCCTAACCCTCCCATCCACACCATACCTCCCACGCCTTCCCTCCCACGTCCTCCCTCCCTAGCCCTCCCACCCACGCCATACCTCCCACGCTTTCCCTCCTGTCCCCTGCACCCCTACAACCCCCCTGTCTCCAAATCACACTCCACCTGAGATCCAACCCTTCCTTTGCCCATCTGTTCTGCCCCCCTTCCCGTCATCCCTCTGCCTACCTACCAGTCTGAGCCTACCTCCCTCATCCTCACACCCCCTACAGCCCCCACGTCTCAGAGTCACATTCCACCTGTCTCAATGTCTACAGTGAGTCTAAAACCCATCAAAACCTTCCCCTACATACCTGTCTTGTCACCCTTCTCCCCACCTGCCTGTCTCTCCCACCCATTCTCCCTCACAAGCCATACAATCTCCCTCGTCTCATCACACTCCTTTAGCTTCAATATGTGCGGCGATTCAGCAACCCGTGAACCTCCCCTTCTCTCCCTCCTCCCTCGCCTCCCCACCTGCTGCCTAGAGTAATCTATAAGTGCGTGTGTGTCTTAGGATGTAATATTAAAATGGAAAACTAAATAAACAAACACATAAAAACTGAGAATCAAGAAAATAAGTAGTCAGCGGATGGCAAATAAAAAGAAATATCCCTAAATGTCAGAGGTAAGACTTTAACGCCTCCTCCTTCCCCCCCTATCCTCCCCACCCATCCCCACCCACCCCGCAGGCCCCCCCTTCGTGCGCGCCATGCCCAACGTGACCGCCGTGGCCGGGGAGGACGTGCGGCTGTGGTGTCCTGCTGGAGGCTTCCCGCTCCCCGCCGTGTCTTGGAGGAGGGAAGGCCGCGCCCTCCGCTCCTCGCTAAGGTAAGAAAGTGCCCCTTGTGCCTCCTCGCTAAGATAAGAAAGTGCCCCTTGTTCCTCCTCTTGTCCCTGGTTCTCTCCTGGTCTCCCCTCTATCCCTTTAGCTCCCCTTTACTCCCCTTTGTTTCTCTTTAGTTTCCTTGTCTGTCTATGTGTGTGTGTGTGTGTGTGTGTGTGTGTGTGTGTGTGTGTGTGTGTGTGTGGTACGATGGCAGGAGTGTTTGCCAAAGGAGATATATGTAAGGAGGAGAACGGAAGGGAGGAAGGAAGGAGAAGAAGGAGAAAAGGCTGGAACGATGGAAGGAGGGGGGGAGGAGGAGTAGGAGTAAGAGGAGAGAGGAGAGGAAGGAAAAGTATAAAGAAGGGATGGGGACAGAATGAAGATGGAGGAAAAAATGCGAAGAAGAGAAGGATGGACGAAGGAGGAAAAAGAAAACATGGAGAAGATAAAAGAATAGCGGAGAGTAGAGAAGAGATGAAAATAAAGGAATAGAGACGGAAGAGGGGAAAGAGAAGAAGAAAAAGAAGAAAAAAGAAGACGAAGAAAAACAAGAATACGAACAAGAAGAGAAGGAGGCGACGGCAGCGACAAGAGCGGCGTATATACCTGGAGCTGTTCATTACCTGGCTGCCGCGCTCCACCTGTCTTTCCGCGGCAGGTAACAAACAAGACGGCGTGACACACAACACCTGCCCTCACACCTGCCTTAAGAGGAGGAGGAGGGGGGGACGTACCTTGCCCTTCCCCCTTCCCCCACCCTTACCCCCTTTCTTCCCCTCCTCCTCCTCCTCCTCCTCCCTCTCCCCTCATTCTCTTGTCTCGGCGTGTGGGAAAAAATATGAGCAGGTGACGGGGCATGTTGGAGATAGAGAGGAGCAGGGTAACAGGGGGGTAATAGGGGAATCTAAAGGGAAATAGGGGGATATAAGGAAAACAGGGATATAGCAGGGGGTCTAAGGGAAACATGAGCATACTATAGATACCACAAGAACACCAGGGCGTTAGGGGAGACAGGGGAACACTATAAAGAGGAGCAGGGTAACAGGGTGATAAAGGGGGAATCTAAAGGGAAATAAGGGGATATAAGGAAAACAGGGATATAGCAGGGGGGTCTATGGGAAACATGAGCATACTTTAGGTACCAGAAGAACAGCAGGGCGTTAGGGGAGACAGGGAGATACTATAAAGAGGAGGTAACAAGGGTACAAGGGAAATCTAAAGGGGATATAAGGAAAACAGGGATATTGCAGGGGGGTCTAAGGGAAACAGGAGCATAATATATTTACCAGAAGAACAGCAGGGCGTTAGTGGAGACATGAAGGTACTATAACTGCCTATTTTTACCATTTCTTTGTGACGGGAATACACGCGTCAGAGGTGTGCTTTTTTATCATTTCTTTGTGGTGAGAATCCACGACGATACTATCCTGAAGTTGTTGGTGGTGGCAGGTGGCAGGTGACACCCTAACCTTAGAACGAACCACCGACACAGCAAGAGCATGTGATACTAGAGAAGGCAATTCGAAGACCTACAAATCCCATTCCAATCCGTGCAGACTAGACGAGATAGGTGCTAGATATAGAGGAGCAGGGAGGCACACGGGGGAAGATGGGGGCATTAAACTGAAGACATATAAGCCTTTGGAGTTGCGGGGAGAGGAGGGGAAAGTTTCGTTTAGTCGGCGCAACATCTGTGGTCATATGCCGGAGAGAGACAGAAGGGGAAGGGACCGATGAGAGAGGAGGGCACGGAGTTAAGGAGGAAGGGAGAACAGAGGACTTAGGGAGAACCAGGGGCCACCAAGGGATACACAACGTGACTAGAGGAACACTGGGAACAACAAGCGAGAGTACGGGGAAGCAGTTCGACAATATGGGTTGGTAAGCTCCCAGACAAATGCCAAAGACTTTGAGAATTCCTTGCATATTGTTTGGTGTTCATATAGTAAGTTAGTACAAATACTATTATAAGTTAAGAAATTTGAGGAAACTATACAGGAAATTTCTTGAGTATGTGATGAGTAGATAAACTGACCATTGTGGACTGTATAAGATTGTATACTTTAGATGATCGCTTAAGATGACCGTGGAGAACTGTGGAACTTGGCATAACACACACACACACACACACACACACACACACACACACACACACAAGGAAAGAATGGATGTTGGGTTTGTGTTGCGCTCACGTGTATTTCTGTGTTGTATTGCGTTCATGTGTGTTTCTTTGTTGTCTTGCAGGCGGGAAACGCTGAGTAACGGGACGCTGTTGGTGCGAAACGCGGATCACGAAGACGCCGGCCGCTACTCCTGCGTGGTGACGGGCAGGCAGGGGCGGACGGCAGCCTCGCATACCTTCCTCCACGTCCTCAGTGAGTTGATGGGTTCTCTGTCTGCCTTTCCCTGTCTGTCTCTTCCCCTCTCTCCGTCTCTGTCTTCTCTTCGTCTGTCTCGTATGGTGTTCAGTAAATCAGTTTTTTCATACTCATTCTTTTCCTTCTCTTCTTCTTTTTGTGTTCTTTTCCTTTTTTTCTTATTCCTGTTCGTTTCTTGGAGGTTTTGTTGTTATTTTTGTTTTCTTCCTTTTGTTTGTTTATGTATATCCATGTTGTTTTCGTCTTTGTTATTGTTGTCTTTCGGTTCGTTCTCTTCCTCCTTTTTCGCCAACCTTCTTCCTCCACGTTCTTAGTGAGTTGGTGGATCCTCCGTCTCTCTTTCTTTCTCTCTCTCTCTCTTTCCCTCTAACCTGTCTCTCGTATGTTGTTCAGTAAATCCGCCTTCTCTACCCATTCTTTTTCTTCTTATTTTTTTCTGCATGCCCCGTTTATATTTGCGTTTTTCTTCTTATTCCTCCTTCTCGCTCAGTTAGCCTTTCTATCGATGTTTTCTTCCTTTAGCTTTTTTATTATATCCATGTCGTTTTCGTCTTTGTATCGTTGTCTTTGTCCTCATTTTCTCTCTTCTCCTTCCTCACATACCTTCCTCCACGTCCATAGTGAGTTGACGGGTCCCCTCTCTCTCTTTCTCGGTTTCTGCCTCTCTCCCTCTTTCTCCCTCTCTTTCCCCATCTATCTTCTCTTCGTCTCCGTCTGTCTCGTATGGTATAAGGTAAAGCAGCCTTCTCTACTCATTCTTTTTTCCTTTCTCCTCCATTTCTATTTCCGTTTTTTCTTCTTCCTCCTCCTCCTCCTCTTCCTCCATCTATCATCTCTTCGTCTCCGTCTGTCTCGTATGGTATAAGGTAAAGCAGCCTTCTCTACTCATTCTTTTTTCCTTTCTCCTCCATTTCTATTTCCGTTTTTCTTCTTCCTCCTCCTCCTCCTCCTCCTTTGCCTCCTCCTCCTCATGTTTTTGTTTTGTTGTTTTTGCTGTTGTTTCTTTTTTCCTTACATCCGTTCGTTCTTTTTTTTTCAATATCTGTATCGTTTTTGTCCTCGTGATTGATGTTTTTGTCTTCGTCCTCTTCCTCCTCACCCACGTCCTACTTCTACTGCTACCTCCACCTCCGCCACCGCAGAGAACAAACAAAAACTAATCAATCTCCCTCTTTCTCACTCCAGAACCGCCCAAAATCGAGCCGTTCAACTTCCGCCGGAACCTCCAGGAGCGGGAGAGGACCCAAGTCACCTGTATGATTAACTCGGGCGATCTCCCCATCACCATCAACTGGCTCAAGGACGGCCGCCACCTTCAGCACGACTCTGCCATTGATGTGAAGCAGATGAGCGAGTTTTCCGTGGTAAGTAGGGGGAGTAGATCAAAGGTGAGGTTGAGTTAGAAAGCAATACGAAGGGTGTGTGTGTGTGTGTGTGTGTGTGTGTGTGTGTGTGTGTGTGTGTGTGTGTGTATGGCCCGGGGGGGGGGGGTGATAGAAGACTTTGTTCAACTCATAACTCTCATACTCTTCTGCAAAACAACATTAAAACCTTTTGTTCAACTCAAAACTCTCATACTCTTCTGCAAAACGACATCAGAACCTCATTAGAAATCTTAATAGCGTAATGAATTTAAAGTTGATAATACTGAAGTGGGCATTTAATAACAATAACAACTACTAATACTACTAATTTTACCACCCCTCCCTCTCCTTCTCCCTCCCTCTCTCCCTTCCTCTCTTTCTCATTCTCTACCCCGCAGACGTTGCTGTTCAAGGCCCTCAAGGAACACCACTCCGGCTCCTACACGTGCGAGGCCGCCAACGCCGCCGCCACCGCCAACCACACCGCCACGCTTACGGTCAAGGTGAGAGAGAGAGAGAGAGAGAGAGAGAGAGAGAGAGAGAGAGAGAGAGAGAGAGAGAGAGAGAGAGAGAGAGAATTGCATAAAATAAATATGGACGGAAAAACTTACAAAAAATAGGAAAGTCTTTAGAAAAACATTATTGACCTTTCATTTTTTCCCCTTTCTTCCATCCCTCTCCTCTCACCCCCTTTCCCTCCCCCTCCTCACCCCTTTTCCCTCTCTCTCGTCTCCGTTTCCCTCCTCTCTCCTCAACCTTTTCCCTTCCCCTCTACTCCCCCTCCCCTCTCCCTTTTCCCCTCCCCACTCTAATCCCCATTCCCCTTTTTCCCTTTTTGCTCTCCTGTTTTCCTCTCCTCTCCCTCTCCTCACCTCTTCCCCTCCCTCTCCTCTAACTAATCCCCCCACCCTCTCACCCCTTTTTTCTCTCCCCCTCCTCCTCCCCCATCCCCTTTCCCCCCATCAGGTGTCCCCACGGTGGGTGATGGAGCCAGGGGGGAGGACAGCGCTGGTGGGGTCCACGGTGGTGCTGGACTGTAGCGCCCGTGGCCACCCCCAGCCCGTCATTACCTGGATGAAGGCCCCAGGTGAGAGAGAGAGAGAGAGAGAGAGAGAGAGAGAGAGAGAGAGAGAGAGAGAGAGAGAGAGAGAGAGAGAGAGAGAGAGAGAATATAATAAACGTAATATATATCAAATAGTATGGGGGAATTAAATAAAAGCAATAGATATCAAATAGTGTGAGAGAAAATTAAAATAAATGTTATATATATAAAATTTTATGAGAATGAAATAACAAGAAAAACGGGAAAACAGGGAATAAAACAAGACTGAAAATATGAAGAGAGGAAAGGAAAAAATAAGACCAGTAAAACAAGAAAAAACAAAATCAAGAAAACTAAGAAAGGAAAGGAAAAAAATAAAGGAATAAAGTAACTCAAGAGAAACAGGAAAATAGGAAAGGAAAGGCAGAGAGAGAGAGAGAGAGAGAGAGAGAGAGAGAGAGAGAAACTGTAGGTTGTTTGTGTCTTCCTTTGAACGCTTTGAGTCTTCGTGTTAAGAGAAGTGTTTGCATGTGGGCTGGAGAGAGAGAGAGAGAGAGAGAGTCACACTATACGCTAATTTAGTTACACACCTTTGGATGCATTATCTAATGAGTAATTATGGGAGACACTTAACCGGTAGCGTATTTTTTTTATACATTTTAATATGGGATTTTTGTTTTTTATTCATTTTGCAGTTAACTTTTCTTTTTTGTTTCTTATACAAAATGACCTTCCCTCCTCCCGTAGGCGAAGTATTATACCTTTTGATATGGCATTATTTTTTTTTCAGTGTGTTTTCTCTTTTTCTGTTTTTCCAATTTAATAAATGATTGCTCTCCTCTCCGTGCCCCCATCTCCCGTAACGAAGTATTGCACGTTTTAGTGTGACATTCTTTTATTTCATTCATATCATTTCAATCTTTTCTATTCTCCTGTTTCCTTTTCTTAAGTAAGTTATTGTCCGCCTCCTCATTCCCCGTGCCGTAAGCGACTTTACTAGCATTTCACTCATTGTATTACCTTTTTCCTGTTTATCCTTCTCTCCAGTAAATTATTGTTCTTCTTTATAAGTATTTCATTCACATTATTATTACCTTTTCATTTCCTGTGTTTTTCCTTCTGCTTAGCTCAGTATATTGTGTTTTCTCTACCTTCCCCTCCTCCCCCGTCTCCCGCAGGCGAAGCGGCGCAGGATTTCCAGCCGCTGGTGACGGACGGCGTGCGGGTGACGCAAGCCACCAACGGGTCACTGGTGCTGCCGCAGGTCACGTCGCACCAGGCTGGGTGGTACCTATGTCAGGCTGCCAACGGGGTGGGCAAGGCGCTCTCCAAGATGGCCCAGCTGACGGTGCACGGTGAGTGGGGAGCGAGGAAGGTGTGGAGGTATTGTGCTGTGTGAAGGTTTTTTTTGGGATGTTAAAGTATAGGGGTGAAGGGGTGACTGAAGGTCGTGTTAGTGTAGTGAGGGTGTCTTTTGGGGGGAGGAGTGATTGTAGGTTGCATTAGTGTTGTTTGAGAGTGGCTTTTCGCGGGGTTAAGGAAGGTATGAAGGGGTGAAGGAGGTCGTGTTAGTGTTGTGAGGGTGTCTTTTGGGGGGAGGAGTGATTGGAGGTTGCATTAGTGTTGTTTGAGAGTGGCTGTTCGCGGGGTTAAGGAAGGTATGAAGGGTGAAGGAGGTCGTGTTAGTGTTGTGAGAGTGACTTCTGGGGGCTAGTAGGGGGGGAGGAGTTACACTGGAGTTCGTATTAGTGCTGCGTGAGAGTGACTTTTAGCGTGGTTAGTGAGGTGAAGAAGTGAATGAGGAGCTCGCGTTAGTGTTACCATGCGTAGAGGGGGATGGAGGATGTGTGAAGGGGGCCGTTTGGGGTGCTTTGTACATCGGGAGGAAGGGATCTTGAGGTACTGTTGCTGGTGTGTGGTGGGGAAGGTGGTTATTGGGAAGGAAATATGTGTGAAAAGGGTCGTGTTCCTGTTTTCTATAGAGGAGGATAGAGGATGAGAGAAGGAGGCTGTTACTAGTGATTTGAGCATGAGGGTGAAGGGATGGCGAGGCTGCATTGCGTGTATGCTGTGTGTGTGTGTGGGGGGGGGGGTCAATGGGGTGGAACACTGTGAAGAAGGGTTATGTTCCTATTGTGCTGTGCAGGAGTGGTGGGAATGGGATAAGGGGACCATGTGGAGAGATCGTATGCATCGGGGTGAAGGGATGGCGATGTATGTGTGTCGGTTGGGAGGAAATCACTGAAAAGAAGCATCGTGTTGGTATTGTTATTATAGAGGGGTTGACCAGTAAAGCGTGAATATGTATGTAAAGGTGTGTGGATGATATTTCTTTGTGGGGTTTGTTGGGGTAGATTACTGCATAGATAAGTTGTGTTTGTGCTGTTGTGAGGGCAATAGTGGAGGAGTTGTGTAGGGTGATTTTTTATTTATTTATTTATTTATTTTTACAGCAAAGGAGACAGCACAAGGGCACAAAAAAAGGAAACAACAATAAAAAAAAAGCCCGCTACTCGCTGCTCCTGTAAAGAATCCGAAGAGGTGGCCGAAAGAGCAGTCAATTACGTGAGAAGAGGTGTCCTGATAACTTCGCGTGTGTTGGGTTTCAGGGGTGACCATCATATTCTCAAACCTTTCGCGGCCTGCACACTCTCACACTCTCACATTTGATAAGGCTTTCGTAAAGGTTGTGGGGATTTCCAGTAGTAGTTTTATGAGCCTAGTGATAGTTTGACAAGGCTTCTGTACCATGAATGCGAAAAGTTATATAGAGTGAATGCGTATGTTCGGTTTCAGGGGTGACCATCATATTCTCAAACCTTTCGCGGCCTGCACACTCTCACACTCACATTTGATAAGGTTTTCGTAAAGGTTGTGGGGATTTCCAGTAGTAGTTTTATGAGCCTAGTGATAGTTTGACAAGGCTTCTGTACCATGAATGCGAAAAGTTATATAGAGTGAATGCGTATGTTCGGTTTCAGGGGTGACCATCATATTCTCAAACATTTCGCGGCCTACTCACTTTCAGTCTCACATTTGATAAGGTTTTCGTAAAGGTTGTGGGGATTTCCAGTAGTAGTTTTATGAGCCTAGTGATAGTTTGACAAGGCTTCTGTACCATGAATGCGAAAAGTTATATAGAGTGAATGCGTATGTTCGGTTTCAGGGGTGACCATCATATTCTCAAACATTTCGCGGCCTACTCACTTTCACAGTCTCACATTTGATAAGGTTTTCGTAAAGGTTGTGAACATTTCCTGGAGTAGTTTTATGAGCCTAGTGATAGTTTGACAAGGCTTCTGTACCATGAATGCGAAAAGTTATATAGAGTGAATGCGTATGTTCGGTTTCAGGGGTGACCATCATATTCTCAAACCTTTCGCGGCCTGCACACTCTCACACTCACATTTGATAAGGTTTTCGTAGAGGTTGTGGGCATTTCCAGGAGTAGTTTTATGAGCCTAGTGATAGCTTGACAAGGCTTCTGCACCGTGAATGTGAAAAACACTCGTGAGAAAGCGTCTAATCTGCTCTGTGCACGATGCGTCTAAGTATACTCGTGTTAAATGCACATCCACAACTCTCCGTTTCCTACACTCCCCTTTTCACTATCACCTTCCCTCCCACCATCCCACCCCCCAATCCACTACATATCCTTCCATCCCACTATCTAATGCCCACTCCCCCCTACCCCTTACATCCCCAACCCACTATCTCCCCCTCCCACCATCCCCCCACACAATCCCCCCACTAACCACCCCCTCTTACACCCCCAATCCACTACGTATCCTTCCCTCCCACTATCTAATACCCACTCCCCACTACCCCTCACATCCCCAACCCACTATCTCCCCATCCCACCATCCCCCACACAATCCCCCCACTAACCGCTCCCCTTACATCCCCCAAATCACTGTCTCCTTCCCTCCTACAATCCCGCACTCCTTCACTCCCTTTCTTCCCCAATCTACCATCTACCCTTCCACTATCCCCCCCCCCTCCTTCCACTAACCACTCACTCCCCCTTCTTCCCCTCACCCATTATCTCCTCCCCTTCCACTTCTCCTTACACTCCCATTAATAACCCCCTCCTCCCCTCCCCCCAGCCCCCGCGCGAGTGGTGACGGAGGGGAGCCGCATCACGGGTCACTCCGGCCAGACGGTGACCCTGCGGTGTGAGGCAACGGGTGACGCCCCCCTGACCGTCACCTGGCTGAGGCACCACGCACCCGTCACCCAGGACCACAGGTGAGGCTGCCGCAAGAGATGGAAGAGAGCGGGAAAAGAATGAGCGAGTGAGAAAGTGCGTGCGTGCGTGCATGTGTTGGGTGTGAAGAGTTGCATATATGTCATACTATTGAAACCACTACTAATACTACTACAATAACACCACAACCAATACAGCAACAGCAATATCACCTCAAGAAAAAGAACAATGTGAGTGTGGGAGTGCGTGCATGCGTGTGTTAGTCTGAAGAGTTGCATGTACTACTTCAACTACTACTACTACTACTACTACTACAACTACTATAACACCACAACCAACACTAACAACAATGGTACTACCTCTTCTTCCTTCCGAAACCCACTTCCTCATTCCTACAGATATGGGAAAGAAAAGAAGAAAAAAAAAGACTAGAGTGTGTGCTTGTGTGTGAGCCTGTTAGGTGTGAAGAACTGTATATAATAGTCAAATTACTCCCACTAACATAACACCACAACCAACAACAGGCTTTCCTCCCCATACCCCGGTTCCTCCCTCCGCAGAACCCTGGTGCAGGAGACCAACATCGGGGAGGGCGCGGCGCAGGCAGTGTTAGAGGTTCGAAGCATCACGGCAGCCGACGCAGGACCCTACACATGCCGCGCCACCAACCCCCACGGCGACCACGCGCAGACCTACACCATCTCCGTCATTGGTGAGAGGATGGAGTGAAGGGAAGGATTGGGGGTGTAGTAAGTGGGTAGGGAGGGATGAGGAAAGAAGGTGAAAGAAAAAGGAAGGGTTGATCAGCGTTGGGGAGAGCGTGGCAGGAAGGGGATGAAGGGAAGGGAAGGAAGTGCAGTGAATGGTTGAAGGGAGCGATAAAGGGATGAAGGGAAGGGGAGGATTGGAAGTGCAGCGATTGGCTTCTACTGGTATTTTCATGCTATCTATTCTTTGTACTTGTTGTCTGCATGCCTCCATTTATCTTGCAACCTTACTTCACAACATTTTCTATTCTATCTCACCCCTATGCAGTCCAAATCCCTTATGCAAGAGTTAGCCACCATCTTCATACTTTCATCACTTTCACTAGCAAACTCTGGAACAGCCTTCCTTCGTATATATTATTTCCTCCTGCCTGTGACTTGAACAACACCTCAAACCATTTCTGAATATAATCTTTCAGGAATCTCTATCGCTTTTTTTGGGGGGAAGCAGTAGTTTTTCAGGATCTTTTCACCCATTTTTTTTCCTTGACTTCTTCCTCCAATGTAAAAAAAAGTTGGTGTGTGGGCGATGTAATGAGATGAAGCGATGGGCAGGGTTGGCTATGCAGTGAATGGCTGGTAGGAGGGATGGAGAAAGAAGATGAAGGGGAGAAGAAGGGTAGGGTTGGCCAGCACTGGTGAGTGATGCAGGAGATGAAGGGAAGGATAGGGTTAGGTGTGCAGTGAGTGGCTGGTGATGGGGAAATGAAGCGGAAGATAAAAGTTGAGTGAAATTTGCCGGAGGAGGAAGAAGAAACGGAAGTGGAGGAGAAACTAAGTATAATCAGGAACATGCTATTTTTGTCATACCAGGAAGGAGATTAGAGACTGTCTGATTTACTTGGAGAATTACTAATGAAACTGGAGGGGTTCATAAAAAGATGGTGAAGAATACAAATGGATGAGGTGAAAATCTAAGCTAATACTAGTTGATACAGAAGACATTAATGAGGGTAAAAATACTGACATATTTGGTGGAGTGCATCCATTTACTCCCTATGGTGGGGTTGGACGGGATGTGAGCCTCCTCCACTGTTGCCGGACCATAGCCATTTCTTCCGTGATGGTCAGCCTCCTCGTATCTTCCTCCACCACCTTTCTCCACGTCTTCCTTGGCCTTGTGGTACAGTATATATAAGGGAATAAATGGGAGGGAAGCAGGAAAAGAATATAAAAGAAGGAACACATATTTGAATAAGGATGAGGAGAAACAAGTGTTAGAAAAATTGATCAAGAAGAGAAATGGAACAGGGTGAGAAATTTGAAGGTGAAGGAGGATCTAGAAAAGGAGGAGATTGGAATAAGCTTTGAACTTAATAAATAGTAAATGGTGGAGGCTTGGGAGGAGCTATAATTTACAAGTAATGCATTGTGGGAGAGAGAGGCAGAGAATCATGACTATTTTACATCATTATATCCACTTTTATTCATATTTTTCATCATGTACTGTACTTTTGTTTTTATTTAACCCAGTAGCAGCGATGGGCCAAATTTGTGGCTTTACCGTGTAGCAGCGATGGGCCAAATTTGTGGCTTTACCGTGTAGCAGCGATGGGCCAAATTTGTGGCTTTACCGTGTAGCAGCGATGGGCCAAATTTGTGGCTTTACCGTGTAGCAGCGACGGGCCAAATTTGTGCCATGATATAAAAACCCCGAAATAGATGATGCATAAACTAATCACAAATGCTTTGATATATATGAAATGCTTTGTGTGAGAGATGATTTTTTCTCATATTTCTCGCCTAGAGGGACCATTAAGAAACATGATCCCCGCTGCTACCGGGTTAACATTATATAATTTTGAGTAAGTTGCATTTCATCAGTATCCATCAACTACTTTGCATAACAATCGTTTGCCCACTGACATCATGAGTTCTTTTGCCTCTTCATTCCCCATACTTTCCTGCTCCTTCCAAATAATGTTCGACAAATGGCTTGGCATATTTCCCATGTTTCTCACTTTATTTTGACATTTCTTGCCTCCCATTCCCTTTGCTATCTCAACGTAGAACCAAACACCCTGTACCACTAATTATCTCACTTCTTTAACCCGGTAGCAGCGGAGATCATGTTTCTTAATGGTCCGTCTAAGTGAGAAAAATGAGTAAAAATCATCACTCACACAAACCATTTCATAATACATATCAAAGCATTTGTGATCAGCTTATGCATCATCTGTTATGGGGGTTTATATCATGGCAAAAATTTGGCCCGTCGCTGCTACACAGTGAAGCCACAAATTTGGCCCTTCGCTGCTATACTGGGTTAATCTAACAACTTGGCTCCTCTTTCTTGTCTAACTTAAGCACAATCCAGAATTTGCTTTATTTTGTTTAGCTATTCTTCACAACTTTATATTTTCTTTCCTACCTGAACACAACATTAAATTCACTTACCATAACTCACCTTTCCATCCCTCAAATATTCCCATCTCCTTGGCTTCCTCACAGAACTTCCATTCCTCATCACTGCTTCTTCATTCAGCCTTCTAAGACTCCCATGCTTTCTCCCCTTCCCATCACTTGGCTCATAATCCCATTTCTCAACAGAGCCGCCAACACCCCCATCAGGCGTGGAGATAACGGAGGTGGGGAGTCGCTCTGCCCGCATCACTTGGTCACTCCTCCAGCCGGCTGCAGTCACCATACAATATAAAGGTATGCTGCTTAGAGCCCTCACCACTTCATAACAACTGAACCTTAGCCACAACACTGTCAAACTTATGTGACAATTACACTTCTCAATTACCTGTTCTATACCTACCATGGAGCAGTTTAGAGGCTTCACTGTCTAACAACTGAACCTTATCTATAATACTATCAAACATATATGACAGCTATGTACACTACTCAAGAACCTGTATTGTACTTACCTTTGATACTTGCATCAGCCTATATACTACAGTACATTAGTGTTTGGGACAAATTTTATTGCTTTGAAGAGCACTGGAACGAAGAGGAAGTGATAAATGGAGTCAGATAAAAACTAAGAAGGCAGAGAAGGAAGAGGGGAGGAAAAGGGAAGGAAATAAAGCTAGCAGGAGTGTTGAGGGAAGCACACCACTCCACACCTCATGGCTGTACATATATAACACCTATTTTCACCGACCTCAACAGTACCTGTGTCATATATTTGTAATACTTAAACTACACTCTCTATAGCATGTTTAATGTTCTTAACACTCTGGTCCTTCTTTTCCCTGTTCCCATCCTAGCCATGATAGGTGACCAGTCATGGGCTTCACATGGTCGTAATGTGAGTGTGGGTCAGTGGGCAGCGTCGCATGTGCTGACAGGCCTCACACCGCACCTCACCTATGCCGTGCGGCTCATGGCTCACAATGACCTGGGGGTGTCACAGCCATCACCCCTACAGATGTTCACCACCACTGAGGAGGGTAAGTGCTTTCCCCACCAATCTATCTATCTCTCTATATCTCCAACGCCCTGCTCCCTCGTGGAAACTTCCCTCCAGGGGGTGGCCACGGCAGAAGTGTCTCCATCTCTCCCTGTTTTGGCACCCTTTCAGCACACTCAATCCTGCTACTTCCAACTTTCTTGCTCCAATACTCGGTCATCCTATTGACCCACCTCACAGATGGTCTTTCCCTGACACACACACCCTCAATCCTTCCCTCATACACTCTTCACAGATTCATTCTCTTCCCCATTTTCATCACGTGTCCAAACCATCTCAGCGTACCATGCTTCACCCACTCCACCACTCCACACTCCCCACCATAATCGAGGTGCTGCTCTACTTGCCCTGTGGCACTAAAGAAGTGGACATATGTAGGAGCAGCATGTGACTATGAAGGGTCAGCTTCATAACTTGCAAAATGTGTTCTTGAATGGCTGACCCAACTAAATGTGGGAGTATGTTTTTGAGGGATCATCTTTTTTTACCTTTCTACTACTGTCTTAAGTAAATGGAAGTTTTGATTGACATGAAAGGTTAATAATAATGATCAATCTTCCCTTGATATTTGGTGATCAAGAGTTAGTTTGGAGCTCCAAAATATTCTCCAACTAACAGAAATCACTGTGAACTTTTATGTATTAATCTATCCATGTGATTCCCCTTGTCTTACCAAAACCATCATCACATGGCACTCCTCCTCCCTTCCCATAGCACCCTCAGGAGCACCCAGGGATGTCCGGGTGGCTGCAGGGGGCCCTCACTCCCTGCTGGTGACCTGGCGTGCCCCCGACCCCAACCTGACTCACGGCGCCCTGCGAGGCTACACACTCGCCCTGCGCCGCCAGAACCTGCAGGGCCACCTTTCCTACATCACCCGACCTGTCACTGCTGCCCCAGGTCAGATTGCATTGTGATGTTGTAGTAATTTTTGCAAACTCTTGATAAAGCTTTAAAAAAAATTAGTGGGTGCTTATTTTGCAAACTTATTAAACTTGATGCTGCAAATGACTAAAACATTTCTAATCACATCCTTTTCTTTCATATCCTTCATATTTTATTAAGTGTCCATAGTCTTTCTTTGTATAGCCATCCAATATAATTTAATGAAATGTAGATCATTTCTCTTTGTATTGCATGTAACATAAAGAGAGGAAACAAGCTTCATGGGTTCTGGAACACTGGATGAATGTATTTTAATGATAATTTTAAGAATAAGAAATGGACTTGGGCTGGCCACATTATGAATAAGTGGGTAACAGAGTGGCTATCCAGAAACTGTAGGATCAGGGCAGACAGAGACTGAGCTGGAAAGAAGAAATTAGACAACTTCCTGGAGCAGGGTGGAGTACACTAACATTAGACAAAGAGAGGTGGAGAACATTGGGCAATGCCTTTGTCCTGCAGTGGACTTCATTGACAGTGATGATGATTGATCCATCCTGATCCTGCAGGTGATGCCGAGGCAGTGGAGCAGTATGAGGTGCGAGGGCTGGTGCCGGCATCACTGTATGAGGTGGCGGTGCGGGCCTTCACCAGGGCAGGGCCGGGGCCACTCTCCTCACCCAGGATTGTGGACTCTACTGGTGTTGATGGTGGGTGGCACAGAAGGAGAATGTCAATGTAGTCAATAGTAATGATGGACATGAAGTGAGTTTGTTCATATTAAGGTCCTTGATATGTATTTTCACTTTTTGGGGGGTGTCAACAAGATTTTTAAATGTTGAACTACCAGCATTAAGCATTCTTTACCCAGCTATCTGGACCTCATTTGATTCTCAACAGCACAAGTTTCTTTAATAGGCATATAATAGCGTCTCCTTTACACATTCCTCCTCAGCCCCATCCTGCCCGCCCTCTGGAGTGTCCTGCCGGGGTTCAGGGCGAGGGGGGGTGAGAGTGTGGTGGTCTCCCCCGCCCAGCCACTGCACCCACGCCCCAGTCAGCGGCTACACCGTCATCGCCACACCCACGAGGCACACCCACCGGGCCCACCACACCCACCACTCATCCAGTAAGACACATGTAGAGTCTCTCTTAGGGAAATTAGATTGTTCTTGTAATGTAATGGTGATATGATGGTTTTGTATTTCTTTAGGCAGAACGATAGACTATGTAAGTGTGATATAATTTAAGACACCTCCCTTTATACCCCCCAATAATTTAACTCTTTGCTAACCTTCTGATCAAAAACTTCTCCATCAGGCAGCTCGTGGGAGGTGAACACAACAAACCTGGAGAAGAACCTTGACGCCCTGCCACCCGCCACCAACATCAGCGTGCGGGTCAAGGCCTTCAACGAGGTGGGCATCAGTCCGCCGCACGACCCTGTCTTCTGCGTCACCGAGGATGATGGTAAGGGGGATGTAGGGACGTATGTTGTTCTGATATGTTAGCTTCCTTGAGGTGTGGGGTTTAGATGGTGTGTATTGCATGGTGCACTCTGATCAGTATGTTTGTTTTTGTGCCTATTGCCCTGCCTTATGTGCTTATTAACCCGGTAGTAGCGACAGGCCAAATTTGTGGCTTTACCGTGTAGCAGAGACAGGCTAAATTTGTGCCATGATATAAACCCCCCAAAATAGATGATACATAATCTGATCACAAATGCTTTGATATATATTATGAAATGGTTTGTGTGAGGGGTGATGTTTTCTCATTTTTCTCACTTAGAGGGACCATTAAGAAACATGATCCCTGCTGGTACCGGGTTAACACTTTTTTGTGTTTGATATGTATATTTGATTTATATTTATATTTTTTTTAATTCTCTCTGGCCTCTACTTTCTGTTGTTAACTTTCCTATGCCTTTTCTTCTTAATGTATTTTCCCTTTTTTTAATTCTCTTTGGCCTCTACTTTCTGTTGTTAACTTTCCTATGCCTTTTCTTCTTACTGTATTTTCCCTTTTTTTAATTCTCTTTGGCCTCTACTTTCTGTTGTTAACTTTCCTATGCCTTTTCTTCTTACTGTATTTTCCCTTTTTTTAATTCTCTTTGGCCTCTACTTTCTGTTGTTAACTTTCCTATGCCTTTTCTTCTTACTGTATTTTCCCTTTTTTTCTCATTTATTTGATCCAGCTTCTGCCTTGCTTCCTTATTCACACCTGGAGAGAACCAGTGTAGGTAGACTGACGTGTACTAGTCTGCAACACTACCATATCCTCAGAGAATTCTTGCCTTATTATTCAGATGCTTTTCATCATTAATTGCCTTTACTCCATTTCTTTATGTTCACGTATGTCACTGAATGTACATTTATTTGTGTTTCTCTTCAGTCATACGTCCCAAATCGATACATCCCATTGGAATAAACTCCATTTCCTTGGGTACATTTCTCCTGATAAATGGAGGGTCTACTGTGCCACTATTAATGTACCTCCCCATCCCCTCTCCCCCCTCCCAGTGCCGGGGCCGCCCAGGAGAGTGCGGGTCATCGTGACGGGCCCCAACTCCCTCATCGTGACGTGGTCTCCGCCCCGCCCCTCCACCGGTGCCATCCTCCACTACACCCTCTACTCCGCCCGAGATGACCAGGTAGGTTGTTGGGGGTATTCCTACTTCTCAAAGTACATGAGAAATTGATCTATTTAGGAGAATTAATTTTTTTCCCAATATTGCGCCCGATATTCAAACCCTTTATCTACATCTATATCCGCATCTCAGGCCATTACACAGCTTCCCGTCTCCCATTAGATCAGTTTCTGTTGCAGTTCAATTTTTCTCAAGTGACTCTTCAAATTACGTTTTCTCTGGTAGCAAGACCAGAACCCCTTTGAGAGACGCGGACTATATCCAAGCTCATGCCCTTACATAGGGAAGTACAACACAGGAATGGATCCACCTCTAGCCACCAGTGTTGTGGGGGGGGGGGGGGGGGGGCACACCTAAGTATAACTAAATCATATGTCCACCAAGACTTTGCATTTCTCCCTTAGCAACTTTTAAAGTGGAGGACGGGGCAGTTGAGTCAATCATATCATTTGTAGTCTGTTGCTCTGCCACTCTGCAATCAATTTGAGTGCTTTATATTCAATTCCCAGCTGTTCAATTTGTAAAGTAATTTGTAACATGGATCTGTATCAAACACCTTTTGAAAATCTAGATAAACTATGTTCGGTGATTTCCTTACATCATAAACTGAGGTCCTTATAATAGGCCAGTAGATTGGACAAACAGGATTGCTTACTTTGGAATCAGTGTTGTGAATCCTTATAAAGTGAATGACTTATAGATTTTGTCTTCTATTCTGCTCCTGAGTATCTTACCTACCTCTGACATTGAACTAATGGGCCTTCTTTTCCTCAGGTGGCAGTGAGGGACGTGGTGGGTGCTGGGGGCTCAGAGGCCACCTGGAGGGAGCTGAGGGGCCTCACACCTTCCTCCAGAGTCCAGGTGAGTGTGCTGTGTTAGAAGTAATTGAACAGTCAAGTGCCATTCCTCAGCTCTTATTTTCTTGAAGAGCAGCTGTTGCATTCTCCTAATCACCACTATCATCATCACCACCACCATCATCACCTCACCCAGGAAACCATCACTGGAGGACCTCTGTTGGCATTAGATACCAACCATTACTCACTGTTGGCTATTTTCCCAACAGACCAGCCCAGACCATTTGCTTTTCCATCATAGTCAATAGTTATGGTCAATAGTCACAACTGTTGAGCTTCTTGTCCCCGCAGGTGTGGGTGACGGCAACCACTGTGGCAGGTGAGGGCACCCAGTCCCCTCGCCTCACTGCCCTGCCCAAGGCCACCCCCTCCCATGCTCCCATTGCTGTGGGGGGTGGGGGCCGAGTATGGAGGGTGGGGGTGGGGTCAGGGGTCACGCTGGGGTGTCGTGGCTTGGGGTCACCGTCCCCCACTGTGTCATGGACCAAAGGAGGCTCCACCCTCACCAGCGGCCCCCTCATGCAGCTCCTTCCTGGGGGTGACCTGCACCTCACAGGTAGGTTCACACTTTAGTATTCAGGGAAGTTATACTTTTCAAAAGGATCTTCCCCTATGTAGTTAATGACTTGCAGTTCCTCAAGTGTTTTCTATTTCATTTACAAACACTAGAAATTGTGTTTGGATACATTTTCATTTCCCTGTTCACAGTTTATTCTTATGTAAGACTTGTAAATATTTCTGTATTCTCTCTTTCAACCTCACACAGGTGTTCGAGAGACAGCCAATTACACCTGCTGGGTGAGGAACAGTGAGGGCACAGACAGCTTCACCCACTTGGTGGTGGCAGAGTCAGCCCCGCCCCCGCCTGCCCTCAGCCTTGCCCACGCTACCCATGGCAGCCTCAACATCACTATTACACCAAAGGGCGATGGTGGTGCACCCATTCTTGGTTAGAAATGACTAATTCTTTGCGTGTATATTTGCTGTTGCTACAACCACTACTGCTGCTATTGCTATTACTCTACTACAACAACAAATACTACTACTACTACTACTACTACTACTACTACATATGCTACTCTCCCAGGCTACACCCTCCACCACCGGGGTCGGGCAGGGGAGTGGGTGGAGACAGCAGCAGACCCAGCGGGACACAGTGTGGTGGTGCACAGCCTGGCCTGCGGCGCGCCCCACCACCTCTACCTCACAGCCTGGAACACTCACGGCACCTCAGCCCCCAGCCCTGTTCTCATCACCAGCACCCTTGGCAGCCGTGAGTACCAGTCTGGTATTCTGTTGTATTCTGAAGCCATGCAGCCTAGCAGGGAAACTTGTGTAGAGAGTCACTGACTCTTGAATATAAGAAGAAAAGTTTAGACATATGTGGTCAACATAAAATAATCAACAACCGATTCGCTTTCCAGCTCCAGGACGGCCCCATCCAGCTCAGGTGGTGGAAGTGAATTCCACCTGCGTTACCCTAAGGCTGTACACTTGGCCAGAGGCGGGTTGTCCTGTCAACTACTGGAAGGTGTGTGTTTGCCTAGTTGTATGCACCTAATTGTGATATACTGGAACTCAACTCCTTTTGTGGGTCCCATCTTTGTGTTTCAGTCACTCAAATTTTGACTTAGATTCACTTAGGGTTTTGGAACGAACGATCTTCCTGTCCAGGCCATTCCACAGTTCATGGCATCTATATGAAAACTATTCTTTTTATATCCTTCCAGCACCTTGTCTTTGATTTTTTTTTATGATCTCATGTTGCTTCCCCGTCCCATAGAAACAAAATTATGTTTTCCGTCAATTCTCTACTCCCATCATTTCCAAAAACTTCAATCATGTCGCCTCATCTTTCTTCAAACAATGGCAACACAAATTTTCCAAGTCTTTCTAGCCATTATAAATTTATCAGACTGGGTCCATCTTGGTTGCTGTTCTTTGTATTCTCTCCATCTTATATCTTTCTTTTGGTGTGGGGACCATACTAGTTCTGCATATACCAACTTGGGGTGGATCAGAGCCTCTATTAATTTCATCATCTCATCAAAGTACAGTTGACCCCAGCCACTAGCAGCCTTCCCACACACAAGTTCAGATATTTGCAGATTTTGTTGATAAATTAATTTTTAAAATCAGCAGATAATATTTCCTATATTTCTCATAGTGGAAGCTGTTCCAACCAGTTCATATTGCTTTCATTGCTTATTTCTAGTATAGTATGAGCTGTGCAGCTCAGGAAGCAGCCATTCAGTGGTACAGATGAGATGCACTGATGTCAGTAAGCCTTGCTTCTAACCAATTAATCTTGACTTTGTCTATGGCAAAATGTAATCACATGAAATTTGTTAAAATTTTTAATAAAAATAAATAAATGAAAATGAATGATTAATAAAAACTGAATGAATGCCATAAGGGAAAACCCGCTAGTGCTTTCAGAAGGCCATGAGTACTTCCTTAACCCTTGCCATCCATGACGCAGACGTCGGCGTCACAGTATGGAAAGGGTCAAGAAGAAATGGAAGAGGATTAATCCTCTTCTAAACCTCTCAATCCTCCTCTAAATTCCTCTTAATCCTCTTCCATATCCTCTTAAGAGGTTTAGAAGAGGATTAAGAGGAAATGGAAGAGGATTAAGAGGTTTAGAAGAGGACTAACCCTTTCCATACGGCGACGCCGACGTCAGCGCTGCTGGAGCGAAGGGGTTAATGTACTTGAAAGGGTTGGGAGGTGGTCCAGCCCAGACTGTGAGTGCTTCCAGTGGGTACTAAAGATTTTTGCTTTTTTTTCTAGGTTATAGGTTTATATTTGTCAGTTTTTCTTTCTTAGTAGGATTGTGCAAAAATCTGTGTTGATTTTTATGAATTTTTTTATCAAAGGTTTGCCTCAAGACTGGCAAGCATGGGTTACTCAGCCAAATGCTCATTTTTTTGTACATACATTCACTTCAAAAAAACGGTTTCTTTCTCATTGATTTTTCATCCTTCATCTGTATACATAAATTAAAGAAAACTCCCCCTAAGCTTCATCAAGTGAAGCTCTAGTGCCTGACACGATCTTCCCCCCAGGTTGAGCGAGGCAGTGGGAGTGGAAGCACAGGACTCCCCTGGACGCCCCTCTTTGCACGCCTTCCCAGGTCTACAGCAGACCTTGGCCTGTGTGACCTTCCTGCAACCCCTTGGCACCTGCTGAGGGTGACGGCAGCCTCCTCAGCAGGGGACACAACAGTGGTGTACCGCGTGGCCACCCCGCGGGGGGCTGGGGGAGGTGAGTCTAGGATCAACAGTCCAGTTTGTCTTCTACTATATTCAGTGCTTGGCCCAGTTTTCAATCTTATATACCTCAAATAAGTAATGTTTCATTGTGTTTGTAAACAAAAATTGCAAATATTAATTTTTGTGTTACTTTTATGACAAACCTTATTTTTCTTTTGATATTCACTTTCATTTTCCATTATTTCTTGTCTAACATTTATCAGCTTTACCAAGTAAAATAAAAGAACAAAAAATATATAACTGAACGTTAGACTCTTGGTTGTCTTTGTCATGGTGAGATATGAAGAATCTTTCTCCTCTCCCTCAGGGGCCCTCACTGCTGAGGCTGTGCAGGAGGTGCTGGTGGGTGGTGGTGGCGGGGTGGTGGCTGGCGGGGCGGCCAGCTGGCTAGATGCCCATGTTGTGGCCGGGGTGGTGAGCGCTCTCCTGCTGGCTACTGCACTCATCATCTGTGTCTGTGTTGCCGTCAGGAGGCGGAGGTACGATGGCTACAGGTGAGTGGCATTAAACTTCAGACTTGTTACTAACAGGTTTTGTCACATAGTGGATAAATTTAATTGTCCAAGAAGGGAGGAAAAGCTCTTGTTTGCCTTAAGGATGAGGGCAGAAGACTTTGTTCACTCTAAGAGGGAAGGTAATTTGTATTTGCTATGTAGAATGAGGAGACATTTTTCTCTTAATAATATTAATCATTCTGTTAGTTGTTTTTACCCTGGCTGTCAGTCTTCAAGTAAACAGATATAGATGAACAGTGTTGAATGAGACATAGTACCTTGCCATTTCTTCATGGGAAGGAAGAATGAGGGAAGAAAAAAAAGGGAAGAGCAGTGCAGTGGAATTAAAAACAAAATAAAACATAATTTATCAAAGAGAAGAATGAAGAGAAGAATACAAAAAAAAAAAAAAAAAAAACATACCTTAACTGTCTCACCTTAATCCTCTTGTTTATCACAGGCAGGGTGGCAGTCTGGATACCAAAGGTGGAGGTGGCGAGGATGATAATGCCCGCAACTCTGAGCTGACCCGCGCCCACCTGTACTCCCCGACGCCCACCAAGAAGCCCCGGGGGTCGCTGGCATCCCTCAAGACCCAGGACGACACCTCAGACCCTTATGAGATCTGCCCCTACGCCACCTTCAGGTACTGGCCTCTCAGCCACCACCACCACTTCTGTTATTACATACCGTATTATTCAGTGTATAAGACGCACATGTATATAAGATGCTCCATGATTTTTAAGGCCACCTTCAGAGAATTTCCCAACATTGCAGGACATGGTAGCACAGGATTTTCTATCTTAGTTATTTCCAGTCAGAGTAAATAATTATTGATTGAAAATATATTGCTACAAAAATTACTAGTGTTTGTCCAGTACTGCTTTTTTTTCATAAACAATCATTACAATGGTAAGTATTTGCATATCTAAACATATATAATCATAGAACCAGAAAAAGTGAATGAAACAGTGTGACTTTAGTGGCGGCATCAGTGAGTGTCCTCCATGGGTGAACACCCGCCTGGCTGGCCCTGCTCCTGCCCGCCCCTCACCCGCCTTTGTTCACCCACCTCCCCTTCCAATTGCCTCCACCTGCCTTGTTTTGCTCCTGCCCACTTCCCTACACCTGTCACCCCTACTGAACATGAACACATTCCTTCCTTCCTGGCCCATTTTGTTTCAGTAGAAGCAGGCCTAAAGGCTGATCATGCTAGTTTTTACTCCTTGCTGTAGAGGTTCAGTGTGGCGTGAGAGGCACACAAGTTCTTACGTCTGGCTCATGGCGTGTAGGATGCAGGGTGGTTTTGAGACCTGCTTTTCTGGGAAAATGTGCGACTTATACACTGAAAAATATAATAGTTTTACCATTACGACAATTATGCTACCATCATCACTCATTTTTTTTTTTTTTTCATTTATCCCTCATACCAATATCATCGCCACAGTTTGCCACCACCACCACCACTCAGCTCTTTTGGACAAAGTAGAATCACAGGCTCCCTTCCTCTTGCTATCTCTTATACTCCTCTGCAACATTACTTCCTTAACTATTTTCTATCTATATATTCATGTTACCTTCTCTTCTGAACTTTCTAACTGCATGCCTCCACCACTCCTGCAGCCTCGCTGCACAAGTCTTTCTACTCTAGTTCATCCCTTTACTGGCCAAATTCCTCATCTTTATTCTTTCATTCCTTCATTGGTAAACTATGGAACAGCCTTAATTCCTTCATCTGTATTTTTCCTTCCTATAACTTAAATCCTTTCAAGAGGAAGTATCAAACCTTCCAGGCTGAATTTGACTCTCCGATTTGAAATCTCCATCAAACGTCTTTGTGGAAGCAGTGCATAGCATACCTTCTTCAACTTTTTGTTTCACCCTGGAGCCGTGGACTCTCCTGCCGTGAAAAGAAAAATTATAACATTCCTTCACCTCCACGAAATAGTGCCACTTCATTACCATATATTACTAACACCAACATCACATCCATCATCATTATCATTGTCGTATTGCATTAATGACAGTATTTGGCACTACCTTTGTTAATGGCCATTGCCACAATATTTATTACATACATGTTTCTAAAGTTTGTACGTCTTACTTATGTGTGCTTATTAGGTGTCTCTGTTGTTGTGTCAGTTGAGGCTCATCAATAGAATTTTACATTTTCATTGATAGGTAAAAGAAAACTTGTTTGTAAGGCATTTTTTTATAAGACTGAGCAATGAAAGATAGACCTGCGGCATCCCTTCCTGTCTGCTCTGACTCTGTCCTTGTGTCTCCCGTCCTCTCCTCAACCTTCAATCCTGCCCACAACTCCCACTTTTGTGTTGTTGTCTCAATATGTCCCTTACTTTCCACTTTATTTTTCCTGTCTGTCATATTTCTGTTGTCTATTCCTCCACTTTGCTTCGGCCACTTGTTTTATTTGTCTTGTGTCGTCCTTCATGCTTTGGGATCCCCTTCCTTGTCTTTGCTCTTTCTTCCATCCGTTACTTTTCCTCTTTCTGTTTTTTGCTCCCACATATATTTTACACACTCTAATATACTATTCCACACTGCTTACCTCACATTTTAACCAATCCTGCATCTGGTTTTCTCTCTTCTGTCTCTTTCTTATTCTTCATTCTAACGTCTATATCTTTTCTGCCATTCCACGTGTTTTGTACCTTCACCCCATCTTTCATACTTCCTGCCACTGGTTTTCTCTCTCATATGTCTTTCTTATTCATCACTCTAACATCTATATTTTTCTGTCTTTCTGTGTTTGGTACTTTCACCCCATCTTTCAAACTCTCTCCACTTCACTACAACGCATTGCTTTTTTTCCTCCGATTTTCTCCGTCCATTCTCCCCAACACTTTGCTTTGTCCTATCTTCCACCCTCTTCCCTTTCCTTCCCTTCCCTGTGTGCCCCTCCTTTCCTGGGGGCAGCGTGGGGAGCTCAGAGGGAACACTGGAGTATGGTCTGTCCCTTCACTCCGTCACCCCAAGAGACTGCCTCGACCACCCCATCCACAGCGACAGGCGAGCACAGCAGTCCCCTTCTTACGGCCAAGTGGGGCGGCAGCGGGCACAGTCCCACTACAAGGAGACTGGTGAGGATGCACAAGTATGAGTTAGACTAAGTGGATCAGGGTGCAGCATAGGTGTGGGTAAGGATTGTTCAGAGATATGGAGAAGCAGGGCAGAATGAGGGTTAGGATGTTGAAGAAGTGTGGGGATGTGCTGGGTAGAGATATAGAGAAACAAGTCATAGTGAGATTGGTATGGAGTGTAAGTGTGTCAAGGTATTGGATAGGCTGGGTCGAGGCGTAGGGTGCAGGTCAGAATGAAGTAGATGTAGATTGTAAGTGTGGGTCAAGGAGCAGAATAGGTGCACTGGGCAGAGGAGTAGGGAAGCAGGGCAGAATGAGGTAGATTTAGACTGTAAGTGGGTCAGTGTTGAATGGGTGTGGGTAAGGGCTGGGCAGAAGTGTAGGGAAACAATGCAGAATGAAGTAGATATTGACTTAAGGGCGTCAGTGTTGAATGGGTGTGGGTAAGGGCTGGGCAGAAGTGTAGGGAAACAATGCAGAATGAAGTAGATATTGACTTAAGGGGGTCAGTGTTGAATGGGTGTGGAGAAGAGCTGAGCAGAGGTGTAGAGAAGCAGGTCAGAATACGGTAGATGTGGTGAAAAATTGTCTACAGCAGAAAAAGTTTGTATAATACCTGTTGAAAGTATGTAGTCGATGGTTTAAATAGAGGTATGTGGGTGATGGTTTAAATAGAGGTATGTGGGTGATGGTTTAAATAGAGGTATGTGGGTGATGGTTTAAATAGAGGTATGTGGGTGATGGTTTAAATAGAGGTATGTGGGTGATGGTTTAAATAGAGGTATGTGGGTGATGGTTTAAATAGAGGTATGTGGGTGATGGTTTAAATAGAATAAAAAAATTGACTGGACTGGACAGTGCCTTTGTAATGGTAGTGAATTTTGTTCATTACTTGTGTTCAGTATTATGTAACGATTTATAATCTGAAGTTTGAAAATTAAATAGATAGGAAGTTCAACCCAATTTATCAACATTCAATAAAACATTTAGGGTTTGAGTTTAATCATATAATGAGATTATTAGGCAAGTGGGGTTCATAAAGGTGTGAAAGAGGAGTTGGTGCAGTGCCTGTGACAAATAATAACCAACCCTGTGATGAAGGCCACACTTTTAATACATCATTATCTTGCCTCCCCACCAGAGATATCCTACATCAGCAGCAGCAGCAGGAGTCGAGGAGAGTATGGCAGCCGCCCCAAGTCTCTTCCTGGTGCTCCCCAGCCCTCAGGCGGCACCCCAGGAGCTCCGGCAGCCCCCGCAGAGCAACGAGAATGGACAGATGGCTCAAAGGACACCCGGCAGCGTCCCCACCGGTCAAGAAGCCGCACCAGAGGTTTGATGATGATGTTTGCCGGCTTTTTGTTTCTCAGCAGAGTTAGAAAGCTGCAGGCATTTGTAAGCTATGGCACAGTAAGACATGTGTTGTTAGTAGCAGCCTACAGTGGCTGTGTTCTCAGCCAGGAGAGTTTTCAGTTAAACCTACTAATGATATAAAACCAGAATTTTCTTTTCATCACTTTTATTTTCACATTTAATGGTATTTAGATAGTTACTTTTTGCAGTTCTCTTAAGGTGAAGTTCAAAGAATGGAATGGTGTGAATGACAAACTTAGGATCTAACTTAAGTTTTTAAAGATATATAGGCAGTTTGAGCAGCCTTTAGTTTTCTGGAAACAAGGAGGGTGAGGTGAGTGATGTGTTCAGTGTATCAAAATTCATCCTCCCTCACAGGTGAGGCTGCTCGCCGGGACTCCAGCACCGAGAGCAATGACGCGTCTACCTCTCCTGTACAGCAGCGGCAGCACTACCAGCACCCCAAGGCCCCATCACAGCACCACCAGCACTATATACAACAACTGCCTCCCTCGCAGCAGCAACAGCAGGGAGCAGGGGGTGGTGTAGGAGGGAGAGCTGGCCCCCACCCCCTGCCACCTGTCCGCCATGCCAGGTAGTCTCAGGTAGAGGAGGCTGAGCTGTGTAGGTGGAGTCTGGCTGCCGTGGCTCCCACCACTACCTTACCCTCCCTCCCTGGACCCTTCTTCCTCACTACATGTGTCTGCCGGCCCAGAACAATCCGCATGCCATCCATCTTCACTCACCCTAAAAACTCATTTTTAATTGCCTATTAAACTCTAATTCATGCATGATGACACCTGGATGATCTTTGCAGAATAGTTGAGCAAATTTATGGAATTGCTGATCTTCGATTTATTAGGAAAACTTCTGAAGTCAGTGATAGTTTAATATTGCATATCTCACTTTCATCTCTCATTTGCATAATGAGATGCTCTGGTATCTTCCAGGTAAGAGGGAAAAAATGCCAGCTTTTCTTGCCTGCTCAGTGGGCTGAGATTTCCTGCATTTAGACAAGAGTACTGAACCTTGACTTCAATATAGTCACACCTTTGCATACATGTCTTTGAACTTGAGTGTTGATACATAGTCTGTCACTTTTCTTCCAAGTACCTGCTTGTATAGTCTGTTTCATTTCATCTGTCCACCAACAAAGCGGGAATTTTGATGAATGTGGCACCTGCACATTTTTAGTTTGTGAAAACGTGAAAATCATCTGTTGTGATAGACATTCAAGCTTATTTGTCAATAATATATTTGAATATCTATGTACACAAAAAACAACTCAGTCATTTGCATCGATAATCTATCATACAAGCACATAAAAAGACAAGCTGAATAATTTACTTCATGTAAATAATGATTAATAATCGAAATAACATGAAATAGTGAATAATAACTGTTGAATGCGATGCTAGGCTACTTGGAATATTAGGCTACCCTTGCTGTTTACATGCAACACATAAAAACTCCTTATGTATAGACACTTGCAGAGTCGGAGGTCACTTTATGTACCTGAATGAGATGAAATATGGGAATCTGAAAGGCTATGAATCGTTCGAGTATGATCAGACTATACTATTTGATATACAAATTGTTCTTTCGTGTGGTTATTATGGTAGATTATTGATGCAAATCGGCACGTTTGCGGTTCATATAAAAAGACGAGGGTTTTTTGCATACACAAACATTCAAATATATCACTGAAAATATGAAGTTGATCTTCATGCAATCACGAACCAACAATGCGCGGGTGCCACATCTTCGTTCGCAAATGGACAGACAGAATGAAATGGACTATAGTAACGGTATTTCAAAGGCAATTGCAGAGGAATTCCATATTTCACAGTGGGAAACAGTGATTAAGCGAGCATGATAGGTTGCAAACAGTGTGTGTGCACATGTGAAAAGCCAAGTGCCACTTGTATGAGGCACTTATTCAAACAGGCCAAGTCACTACTTTCAGCCAACTTTGATGTCTCCCGGGCACCTGTAAGTCATTAGATCATGAGAGAATATTTCAAATGTAAATACTGTGCAGCGGTCCCACACATGTGCCCTTTATCTCCCTTGTACCAATAATTCACTAGCCTTTAAGTGTATTAGTACATTTGTGTCAGGGTTTGAATCAATACTTTTCAATCATAGCTTTTTATACACTTTGATGCACACAATACACATAGAAACTAACTGTTCTTGCTCCCAAGACAGAACTTTCCATCCCATTACACTAGATTTTTGTGGACTGGATATAGTCAGCATACATCACATTGGCATAACAGCCTAGATATAGATGATGTTCCAGTCATTCTTGCATGAGAGAAATGTGCTGCCTGTCACCTGTGTTCAACCAGGTAACCGTATTCTTGCTTGACAGCTGGCATGTGTTGTCTGTACCCTTGTCCTTTAACTCTGAGTATAGTTTAATGTCCTGGTAGACTATCTGTGCTGCATCCCTTTGACCTTCTACTGATGGGGATGTGTGTTGCAGGGCACGGAATGGCTCTTCATCTAGTGGCACCTCCTCCCCCCTCACGCCCCCACGGCCTCTCCATCCTCCCTCAGGGTTCTCTGATTCAAGGGAACTGTCTGAAGCTGAGTGTGACAGAGAACTACTCAAGGCAGAAGGAAGAGGACCCAATGAGGGTGTGAAGGTCCGAGGCAGAAGGACAGATGGTGGCAGTGACAGCCTCGGGGCAGAGCTGACCCACCTGCTGCAGCGTTACCAGACCCAGAACAGCCACAGTGCATCCCAAAAGTCCCCTTACAGCATAAATGTGTAGCTTTAGCTGTCTGAATGTCAGCACAACCGAGGTACTAATTTGCGCTGGCTGTGGCTCCGGTCTTTCTCTCTGGCGTCCTGCTTGTCAATGTTTTGTTGTTTAATTAAAACAAGATGGCCAAAGAATTACCGATACAAGAAGCCATCGTTGTGTGTCGTGGTGTCTATGGTGTGTCCCTCCCTTGTTCCCATTGGCTGGGAGACTGTGGTGCTCGGGACCAAGCCGCCTCTTTCTTCAGTCAAACATCCCAAGAGCTTTAATTCCAGTACTCATAATTCACTTTCTTAAAATAGCTCCTTTGAATACAAGTTCACTTTTTTATAAACAGAATGATGTTATGAGTGAAGTACACATTATTGCAGCTTTTTTTGTGTGTTGAAATAGCAGTGTGGATCCGTTCATAAGGACTCAAAGGCAAATGGCAACCACCAGAATGTAAACTTTGGTGCTGTGTGACAGTCTGCGCTGCCGGGCATACGGGGCACATGACCCTCCCTCAAGGACTCATTGGTGTACAAGTCAATGGATTGATGGTAAATCACTTTTATGAACCCTTTTGTGAAGATGAAGAGAAAATACAAATTTATGAACATATGTACATAACTGAAATTGAAACATTTATTTAAAAGATATTTAATGTATACGTTCAAATATGACTATGACTGTTTGTGTGTCTCAATAATAAATCCATTATCAGTATACCTCAAGATATTTTTGCCAAGTAAGGGACAGTAATGGCCTAAAAGACAGCCCTGGATGCCCTGTAAATACCAAACAATCAGAGTCCAGCATCAGGCATCTTAGAGAGTTGGATGCCAGCTGGTTCAGTCTTGTTGAAGCAAAGCCGAGAAGTTATTCCTCCAAATCCAACATCAAAACATGGAAGAGGTAAGAAGCAAATCATATGCTAAGAAATGCAAATCAGTGGTAGTGAACCTTATGAATAAAGTCAGTGTGAGAAAATTGTATGAGGGATGGCAAGTGTGAAATAACATCAGGCGTAAATTATATCGTCACCCTCATAAAATATTTCCCTAAGTCATTTTTCAGCGATTTCCAGGTTTTTCTCTACATCAATTTTTTAACATGCGACTGTCATTTTTGTATAGTTGCCTTCGTCATTCAGGGTTTGAGTGTTCTAGAATTGGCCTTTTCATTTCTGCCTAAATCTTAAGCCAAATGAGATAATGACACTTCTTTTCTCATTTCCTGTAAAGTAGAAAATAATGACTTAGGCGCTTTGTTTACGAAGGTGACGATATATCACTAAGATTGGAGAAGCTGTCTCTACACCCAGTATAAAGGTCAATCTGAAGGAAGAGGCGCCACAAAAGGGGATCACAGCAACTTAATTGTTATAAATGAAAGGGGAAGACGTAAATGTATCGGGGAAGAACTAAAATATCAATCCTTTTTGGGTGTTTCCAGGCACTCATTCATGGACCAATCTACAGGGAAAGATGATCAACTAGGTAAGGATTTGCATTAACTGAACTACCAGATTATAACCAGATGTATGAAAGCTTACCATGGAGGAGCAGTGTACCAGTGTGATGCATGTGTGAAGTGTGGAAAACTAAGTCCTGTAAGGTGAGGAAAGAGTTCTAAGATATTTAACCCGTCCGCTGCAATTGGCACGTATTTGGCCTTCACTGGTAGCCTGGTCACATATACTCCCAGGTCTTTCTCTGCCTTTGTGATGGATAGTGGAGTGTTTCCCATGTGGTATTGGTATGCTGGATTTCCCCTCCCACGATGCATGACTTTACATTTTCCTTCATTGAATTGTAGCAGCCACTTTTTGCTCCATTCCTGTAGCTTGGTGATGTCTTCTTGTAGGAAATCTGCAGTCAAGGGGTTAAGAGATGAAGGATGAAAGGACAGGGACACACTAGGACTAAGTGAATTGACAAGAAAAAATAGCCTTTCCGTTGCCAACCCCATGAGGAAATTTTGAGAGCCAGATGTCAGAATATTTTGTTCGCATCATTTGACACATTTTAATTTCATTTCCCATTACTTTATTTTTCTGTTAGGTTCCAGGTGCTGTTTTGTTGACACCTCGAGTGCATGAAACACCTGAGCTACTGATGAACCAAAAGTAGACCTGAATAATCTAGGCAGTGACCCAACAGGAAGATTTTAGGTAAATTTATATTTTCTTTCTTTTAGTTGACAAATACTTTACTTTCTCATTGGTTTCTGTGATCAAATGTTAAACTTTAGCTCTATGCAGGCTCTATAATACAAAATGGAGTAAGAACCTTTGTGGGAGTAGTTTTGAACGGTTAGGTAACTTGTTTAACCCGGTAGCAGCGGGGATCATGTTTCTTAATGGTCCCCCCAAGCGAGAAAAATGAGAAAAAATCACCCCTCACACAAAACATTTCATAATATATATCCAAGCATTTGTGATCAGATTATGTATCATCTATTTTGGGGGTTTAAATCATGGCACAAATTTGGCCCGTCGCTGCTACACGGTAAAACCATAAATTTGGCCTGTCGCTGCTACCGGGTTAACTTTGGAATGTAGTAGTCCTAGTTGTACCACTGTATAAGAATAGAGGGGATTGCAGTGTGTGAAGACCACCATATTATAAATCTGCTCAGTATATGTGGTAGTGACATGAGAGTAAGTGGGAGTCGTGATGAAAAGTGCTCAGCAGATGACACACAGCATATAGCTTGTGGTAAACAGTAGACTCTAAGGCAGCAAAAGTTGTATAAATAGGATTCTTGTCTTTAGATAACAAATTGAGAAATACAGAACTCAAAATTGATTTTTAAAGAGGCAGAGTTCAGGCCTCCTGCCATTTCTTTTACTTTTGTTTTATCAATATCTTCACTGTAGGTAAATGTATTTCTATATCACTCCCCCCTTCACCGGAAACTATTGGCAGTCCAGGCCCCCTGCCACACCACTAGGCAGTATTAGAAGTGAGGAAGCAGTGAATTGTTCGCGCCCACTTGTCTCTGTAATCGTTGTCTACTACACTTTTGTCATGGTCAGTGGCTGGCAGCTGTGTGTGTAATTCACCACCACGGCCTGATCACGTGTAGGACTTGCAATCGCCAGCAAGTACCCTCCCGACAGGAGCAGGCTCATTTTAGTTGATCTCTGGGTACTGCTGGGACCTCCACACACCCCATCCCCCTTGCCCTTGCTCAAAGAGGGACAGTAACCACTCCGTGTCAGCGGAAAAATCCTGGCCTGAGCTCGGCACAAACCTCCGTCTGCTAGGCTGCGAAGCCTGGTAGCACCGAGCTTTTAACCACTGAGTTATGGAGCGGTGTGCATGTGTGTGTGTGTTTGTGAGAGGACTGAGTGGGTCAAGACAAAAATATAGCTAGTACTTGAAATACATAACACATGCACCACTTCTACCAATTTAGGACAATGGTAAACCCATCTTTGAGCGTACATTTATTATTTAAAGATGAACTTAAATGAGGAGGAAAGATAGGTACATCAAGAGAACCTTAAGATATAACATAAACTAGTTCCCATACATGCTCTATACCAAGCCAGCTGCACTCAGCCAAATAAATGACTGGAAAATATAGCTAATATGTTCTCTAAAAACAATTTAAGTTATGGCACAGCATAAATATCATGATAGGCACAGTAACCCTGACTATAAGAGTTTGTTGGCAACAGGTGTCACTAAACGAAAAAAATTTGTTACCGAATGTTGCTTTCAAGCCCTCATTAAGATTAGAGAAACACAACCTCTTCCCAGCCTATAACTATTTTGTGAGGCATATTTGCTCCTTGCAGACTTTACAAGGGCAAATACTATGCTTAAATTACTTTGTCCTTAGGTAACAAGAATGATGAGTGTTCCCCCACTAGGAGCCTAATACCATGAAGAAACATAACACTATAAGGCACATGTTTGATCTTTGTAGTGGGAATATTTTTATATACAATTGTAAGTATTTACCTGGAATTTGACCTAAGCTCATGCATTCCTGTCTCCATATCTGCTTTCATCCAACTTTGAATGTTGAAGCTCACACTCATAGTGAAATGATAATCCCTGGAGTACCCAAACATGTTGTTCAGTTTTCCTTAATTGCCAGTATACCAAGCAGAAGACTGCACATATATTTTGCACATTGATTAAGTCTTTCCTGCATAACATCAAGTGTGTGTAGCACAGGAATGGTTACACATCCTGCACTGCATTAAGCATGCCATCCCTGCACAACAATGAGGATACAAAGCAGGATTGGTTATATATAGGTTCTGCAATGCATCAACCAAGCTTTCCCTGCATACAATCATAAGTATACTGAACAAGGCATTGGTTACATATATTTTGCTGTGTCACACACTGTCAGCAAGTCCTCAGATGCTCTCCACAAACTGGGTGTTGGAGGGAGGAGGAGTCTTGTTCTCTTGGTCTGCCAGCTGAGTCACAATGGCTTGCTGGTTTTTGCTGTACTCTTCCTCTATGGCGCGGCACTGCTTGGCCTGCAGCATGCCCCGGGGATTGTTCTTGTTGCTGGTGTTTCCCTTGTTGCTCCCAGACAAACCTAGATGTACCTGTGTATAAAAAAGTAATCATTATTTTATAGGTACTCCATTAATAGTTAGTGAAGGCATGAGAGAGAGCTAGACACTGTAGGACCATTAAAAGGTTGTCTTTTCTGCAGTACATTAACTATAAAACAAAACTCATAACACAACACAATATTTGCACATTACTGGAAATTTATTTGTTCAAAAGGAGGTTTGTAATAAATGAGTGATGGTCTATGTGAAAACTTTTAACTGGCTTCTAAACCATTTCTTAAGTGTATTTACTTGAATACATCAGTCATTCCCATAACACATCTCAAATGAGGAAAACTGAAATAGTGCAGTGAATTAAATATGGTGTACATCTACTGAGATCTGAAAGAAATGATCTGCAGCTCCTGCCACTTAACCCGATAGCAGCGACGGGCCAAATTTGTGGCTTTACCGTGTAGCAGCGACGGGCCAAATTTGTGCCATGATATAAACCACAAAAAATAGATGATGCATAAACTGATCACAAATGCTTTGATATATATTTTGAAATGGTTTGTGCGAGTGAAGATTTTTTTCTCATTTTTCTCGCTTAGAGTGACCATTAAGAAACATGATCCCCGCTGCTACTGGGTTAATCATCCATCATGGCATATCAGCATTCTATAACTACATTTGGAATTTTTCACATTACTCATTGTGTAACTGATATTCACCGTCTCCTGCAGTGCATCTGGTGGTGCCTCATTGTTCTCATCATTGCTAGATGTGGAGATGGAGTCTTGATCATCTTTCTCCTCCTGCTGCTCCTCCTCCTCCTCCTCTTTCACTTTCTTCTCATCGTCCTTCTTTGTCTCTTTGTCTTTTTCTTCAGTGTCCGTCCTCTCCTCTTCAAGTTCTTTGTTTGTAAATGCTGGAAAGAGGAGTAAACTGACTTTCTTTGCCTTAGTGCTGAATGTAAAGGGAAGCTAATATAAATTTGCAACGAAGCTTGTTGGATTTGTCTTACATTTTTTCTCAACAGTCATCAGCCAGTGCTCTGTGGTGCCATGCTACATACTCTCCAGCATTCATTCATAACTTGCATTTTTAAGTAGTAAAGATTTTGATGATAGTCAGTTTTAAGTTCATGGCATCCATATTTTTACAATGGGACAAAGGATCTTCAGCATTGTTTTTAAAATTCCACTTCCTAAATTAATTTAGTGTACTGAGTGGCTAAAAGTATATTAGCAGCACTCATGATAAAGAAGCTCAGGAGAAAATTGAAGAAGTAAGTAGGGTAGGATGATGCATGGAAGGTGTAGAGCCACTGAAAATAGTTCTGGTCATGAACAAAGGTGGAAATGAGTGGGCAGAGGTTGAAAATTTGGGGGATAAGCATTGCTGCTAATGAAGAAGGGCCATATTAATTAAGATAATGAAATTAGTAAACCAAGGTTGAAACTGGCCAGAGGCTGGAACATGAGAAGACAAGGTTCTAATAGACTCATAGAGTGATGAAAGTGAGGAAGTGAGGGTGGAGCACACAGTAAAGGTTTGAAAGTGTCTTAATCTCAGCCAAGCTGGATCTCAATGACTTATGAAGGAAAAAAGCCAGATATTATATGCTTTGAAGAGATCAAATTAAACAAGCATATTTATATCCAGGCAGGAGATGATAAATACAGGCTGTAGAGAAGACAAAGAGAAAATGGGAGAAATACAGGCTGTAGAGAAGACAAAGAGAGAAAATGGGAGGAGTGCTGAGGGCAGTGAAGAAAGGCATTAATGTGGAACTAGGAGAGGGTGCTTGAAAAATGACAAAAAATATAATTTACACATAGAACACATATACTGTAGAATGGCTAGGACAAGGAAAGCATTGTCCAAACCATCAAATTAATTTAAAGCTAAGTTTGACCGATGAAGACGTAGAGATGGGACCTCATGAAAGTAGCTCATTTCCTGCATACTACATTACTAGGAAAATACACACAGCCATTGGTTTACACTACACCCAGTCAACTGTTCAGCCACATGAGGATGGCTACACATGGCATACTTGCACAGTCATAGAGATTCACTTTCAAGACTTACTATGTTGTTAAAGTTAATCTGGATATGATTTCATATAAAAAAAATTTGCTGCTGAAATGAAATACGAACAAAATAAGCAATACTGAACAATGTCTCTTATCGTACTTCTTGTGCTCTTACTATCTGTTCTGTCATCTCAGCATGGTAATCATGGGGAATGAGTCTCAATGATGAAAACTTTCCAAAGATGCACTATATGGCTAGTAACTGAATGGCTAGCTTTTGAAAAGTATCAGGCCATCCTTCCCTCTACTCCATTAAGAACCCTCCATGGATTAACCTCCTTCTAGTGACTCACTGTGGGTCTGGTCGCTGAGGGGCGTCCGGGGAACCCTTGAGGTGGGGGAGCGGGGGTCCGAGTCCTCACTGGTGTTCAGTGTCTCAGGATCAAGGAGTCGTGAAGGCTTGAGAGAGAATGGCCGCCTGCGTGAGTCCTTTGTCTCCACCATCAATGGAGTGCGAGACACCTAAGTAGGATAAAAAGCATAAAATTAATCACTTTTTATCAAAAAGGACTTTTAAATAGATTGCCTAATTCCCTAGTTAAAATGTGTATTAATGCTGCTTGCAATGTAGTATTTCCCTCAGTTTCAATCACTGACATTTAGGTATGCTTTTAAGTGTAACCATGTCTCTCTAGCCATGAGACTACTTCATAAGATTTGGGGAAGGGAAAAAAATTTAAGTTAATTAAGGAAAATGCCCTCTGGTCCTCACCTCAGCACTGGGTGAGCGAGGGTCAAAGGGCAGCACCTTGACCACAGGGGTGCCATTTCCATTCCTCTCCGGGGTATCAGTCACCTGCCGCGCAAACAGACATAATTACCCGTCATTAGCAACATGTCACAGGATAAGCTATGTTAGAATTATTATTTTAATGTAAATGCCACACAGAGAGAAATATTCCACCTATTCCATGTAACATCCACATCATCATCAAGCACCAATAGGCTACTAACAGAAATGGGGGTCCTGGTGATGTCATCAGAGGGGGAGCGTGGGTCACTTTTCAGGACGTGTGTGCTGCGAGGGGGTGTCTGCAACACCTCCTCCAGGTACTTGCTTGTCAGGCCGCCCATGGCTCCTCTCTGGGGACTGTGGAGGGAATTACTTGTACTGAGGCTAAAATGGGTTTTGTTGCTGTGATTTTATTACTATTACTCATCATTACAATTATATTTAGTCACTTGTTACTCTGACACTACTACTTTTGTGCACAACCAGTAATTGCAGAACTTACCTAACTATTCTAAAAAAGATCTTGTCTGTTTAGATCAGTGTTAATACAAAATGGCATTGTGGGATGCTAAGCTCATTCTTTAAACTGCTGACAAGTTTCTCCTTACCCAACAAATACGAAGGCCAATTACATAGAATATACAACACAAGGTGCCAAGCACATTGAGCCAATTTGAGACTGTCACTGCATATACTCATGAGCACATATCAAGTCTTTCAGTTTCTCAAGATGAAGCATAGTATGGTTACATATTAAAAGTCTTCTTGGCCTGACATGAAGGTTGTGTCACAACAAGCCTAAGATCAAATACAAAGAACTCTGCATTCTGTAAAAATCCTGCAGTTAGGCCAGGCAGCCGTTCCAGGGTGTGTTGCCAGAACCGCTGGAAGGGAGGAATTAAATATTTTAACATTAATTTCTAAGAAGGATTTTCCAATGAGTGCTACAGAGGATGTGATTAATCTCCTTAGGAACTACTCCAACATTGCTTTACCAAGTCCAGCACTGCATCTCTGGTCTCTAAAACCTACAACTCTCAACTTTCTGAATCTCACAAAATTCAGAGGGAGAAAACTGTTGGTGTTTTTGGTAATAGTCATGGGGACCAACACAACTCATAACCCAAGTCTGACTGAGGATCTGTGCAAGGATCATGGAGAAGGGATAAAATGAAGGATATGTGATTAAGAAATAAAGGGAAAGACTTCTACTGAGAGGTATAGTGAAAGATGATGAGAGAAAATAAAGTGAGGGTGAAAAGAGAAGAATTGGGACTATGGGGCACTATACAAAATTTTAAGTGGAAAAGGAGCAATCTGGAGGGTAAATATTTATAAGTACACACAATTCAAGATGCAAACTTTGATGTACTAAATATGCTGGCTGCCACTCAAGTTTTCCTTAACTAACAGAACCCCACCTAAATCTAACAGGAAATAAGCCATCACCACTACAATAGTATCATCAGCGGTAAGGACAAATCCTGTCGCCGCTCAAATAGTAACCCATCACTGTTGAAATGATAACTTATTGCCACTTGATTAGCTGATAAATTTCAAGATAAGATTATTAGAAAAAAAATGTCAAGCACCGGAGTGGGGCAGGTACATGGGAAAGACCCCCTAAATTAGGTTTTAGAAGAGAAAAACTGAAGGAAAAGGTCACACAGAGGGGTATGAATAAGAAGCAATGATAGATAACAGCATTGCATTGCTCTGAGCCAAAGTCCTGATTTCTGACTATAATTCCTATTAGCTAACTTTTTTTTTTAACATAGGTGTAAGTAGTTGGTAAAATTTAGGTTTTGTCTTTCCTAAACCCCATGATGGGGGTGCAACCCCCAGACCCTTTAACCTAGCCTCAGGTGTCACTCTTCAGTGTGATTTTTATCAGCGTCGCAGATGCCAATCAACAGAATGTCCATCTTCTTGTTCTCTTCAAGTTGTTTTCCTGGCTTACCCCATGCATTGTAGACATGACATTGTATAATAACATTTGTTAGCCCTGATGAACCCTACAACATGGCATTATAAACAAAGTCAGCGTTTTTTTTTCCACGTCTTGGCCTGTGGCACCAGTAGGCCTTTATAGTAGGGCCTGATGGTCGGCCCCAGCCCATTGTGCCTCAGGCAAGTGTTTATAGTGGCGCCATCTTCAATTTTCAGCATTTTCCATTTTAGACCCCTAGTTGCATAATATAAATTGCTGGGTGTGTGTTTGAGGGTTATGCGATGCCGATCTAGCACAGTTTTTGTGCTATTAACACTTGTTTTATTTCAAATTGTAGATTTTTCTATATCTAGGGTATATTTTGCTGATAAATTATCAGTAACCTGATCTTTAAAACCATTGACCTACTGGTCGTCTGACTATAAGGGCAGCTGTGTGTTGGCCACGGTCCCTCCTGGCATGTCTAGCATCTAGACTGTGGCCCTGCCAGGTGAGTTAGCAAAATGAAGTGGGAATTAGTTCAACAACCCCATAACCTCTGCAAATGCTTACCTATATTTTGCAAACATGGTAGTTGAGGAGAAAGAAAAGAAGGGAAGGGAGTGGCACTGAGACACTAAATGGAGGAGTTATGAGACTGGCTGTGTTAATAGTTCTAAGGAGAGAAATAATTGATAGGGAGAGGCAGCATGTTGGGCCATGCAAGGAGACACTATCATGGGAAAGAGAAACTCAAGGGCTCTTGTAAGTGGTGGCGTGTCAGCAGCTTTTTTGGCCCACCCAACTTTTTATGCTATATTTCCTTGTCATGCTATAGAAAATGGATGGGCCAACCAGGCGAGTAAGTCAACAGGAAAACTGGGACCTGGGAGCAATTAAGGAAACAATGTGAAGGTGTTCATGAGTTTTCGGTAAATGTTCAGAGTTGCCCTTCTCAAAATTTATTTATTTCAGGCCAAAATATTGTGCTTTTTCATTTTGAGATAGTTTTTTTCTTTGGAAACTACTAAAAAGTGACTTATTGCAATTTCATCATCCGCTGCCGCCGCCACAAAATAGCTCGCAGAGTGTTTAGGGTGGGGGAACATATTTAAACTATCCCAACCGAACTTTACGACCTAACAGCTAACGGGGGGCTTCACCCTCCTCGACCCCCCTTCTAACCAGGGGGGGCCCCCCCCACATGTATATGCGACTTATTTCTGCGAGGAGGTATTTCTCGCAACACCGGCTGCACCACCACCGCAGCCGTCGCCAGAGCAGTCAAACATGGCGCGCATAACAGTGGTAGCCGTAATTATTTCGTAAAACTAGAGAAGTACAACAGTAGTAGGTAGAACACCATAGAATTAATCTAACCTTACCAGGCGAGTATGGGCCAAATTATTGAGTTGTACGTTATCCCTCCCACCCCTGGGGCCCACAACACCGCAGCCCGCCAAAAAAACACTAACTTTTAAAAAATCAAAAGCAGCGTTTCTATCAATTTGCGATGCATATATATGGGGTTCAAAATGCATAGAATAATGAGATCTAACCCATGGTTAGGGTGAGAAGTACCACAGTGAGATGGGCAACTCTCTGAACATATACCGAGTTTTCTTTACCCCGTTTACAATTTCCTTGGCACACACTTGAGTTATTATGCACCTGATGGGTGCCCTGTGCATTAATAATCCAGATCCAGATCCAGAAGTGTTTGTTGCTTATACAAAAAAATAAAAGGTTCCATCATCGACGTCAACTCTGGGAGCAAAGACGGAAAAAAAAGTGACGGTGTTCATGATTTCTTTTCTTTACCCCGTTTACAATTTCCTTGACGCACGTTTGAGTTATGAAGCAGGTGTTACTGTTGCTGATATATAAAAAAAATAGAAAAATAGAAAAAAAATCCATTACCACGTCAACAGGATCGATTCGTACGTTGGCTTCCTGTCCCTGTTCATCTCTCTCTCCCGCCCCTCACACACGTACCTCAGGCGTGGGTGCTGCTGCTGGTCACTCTGGCGCGGGTCACGGGGGTCGCTGCAGCGGGATGGAGGTCAGCAAAGGTCAGGCCTGCGCAGGTCAGCCACGGCCGAGGGTTTGAAAATGTAAACAAACTGCCGCCTCGAGGGTCAGGGCAACGTTGCCAGATTGCCGTATTCACCACATTGCATCTACCGGTTTCTGACACTTAAACTATTGCAGAAAGACATCACTAATTAATTTTGTCAAAGATAAATATCAAGTAATTTTGTTATTGTTGTGAAGGAGGCAGTTTTTGGGTTGGAAATCGGCAAATATAAGAGACTTAGTAGGACAATCTGGCACCGCTGGACTCAGAGGGAGCACGAGCCCACTGATACCTGTATTTTATCTCTCATTTTTATTATTTATTTTCTACATAGCGATTCATATAGAAGAATATCATTATGTTTTACGTACGAAATTTATTCATAGCTCTTCTGGAGTTTTCACATAATGCTTCGTAATGCTGACTGTGTGGTAGGCCTATAAACGATTGTCATGGTCACTGATTTGTGGTCACGGTAGATTTGTAAAGGCTATTAGTAATCACAACAAATTAACCGTCCTATATAATATTATAAACATGATGAAATAGGCCAGCTAAGGGGTAGGGTAATCTGCCAGGCGCGCCCCAGCACACATATGATAAGGCTTTTGTAGGAGTTTCGGGCATTTCCAGGGGTAGTTTAATGGCCCTGGTGGTGGTTTGACCCTTCTTCTGTACCATGAACCTAAAAAAAAAGCCTCATGAGAACCCATTTAATCTCCTTTTCTTAACCTTTGAAAATAGTTGATGTACGAGGTGGAAGCTGCAGGCAGATAGAAGGAAAAAAATAATGTGTGTACGGAGAGTTATACCATCAGGACAGTACTACATGACAGATAATATATGAGCATGAAATAACAGTATATTAGAGGAGCAAAAAAAGTGACGGACTGATATATACCACCACTGAGTTCACTGATACCGCCTTCCTCTTCTTTTATACTTTGCCCTGAGTTCTGTGTTTTTCTGTACACTTTGCTTTTCTATTTTATTCATAGCTTCTCTGGAGTTTTTCACATAATCGTTTAGCACTTGTCCCCTACCATTGTATCTTTTTAGTTTCTCCACATGATAATCACACTCTGTACTGCCTGGGGGTTGGGATGGCATGCTCCTCCCTTCTCCTTTGCTGTTTACTTGCAACAATAAACCATCAATCAATCACTCCTTCACAATGCTGAGTGTGGGGTAGGCCTATACGGGTCACGTCACTGATTTGTGGTCACGGTAGATTTGTAAATGCTATAAGTAATCACGCAATAAATCAACCGTCCTATATATAAACATGATGAAATAGGCTTACTTTGGACCTTTCTTTTTGTATTAACCTTTTGTGTCCGCGCCGCGACCCGTAGTTAACAGTCCCCGGCTGCTGCTCGGCGGCCTAAGCTCCTCAGGCTGGCTCGGCGGGCGCTCCTTCTTATTTTCCGGCGGCCGCTCAGACACGATGTATAAATTAGTCAAGGGGAGGTTTGGGTGAGTACATACTTGACGTTTCAGTGCTTTACTAGGGAGACGACAGATTTTCTTACCTAGTGACGCCTCCAACCGAGACAGCAAGTAGAGAGTCTTTTACGTATGTAGATGTTCTGAACTCATATGAAGCCTGTCGTAGTTTACTCTTCACTGGACCGTCCGTCAGGCGCCTTATCTGGCGGTGAGGAAAATAAATTCTAATGTGTGCCGCCCCTGCCCAGGTACGCCGTGCGGGCGGTGGGCGTGAGCCAGACCCGGTGGGTGCGGCAGAAGCTGTCCAGCCCCCAGGACCAGCAGGCGGTGAGTGCAGTGTGTGTGTGTGTGTGTGTGTGTATTTATCTAGTAGTTTTACAGGGCCTTGGTTTACACTCGTGTAGTCCCGTCTCCATATCTCTATTTGGGGAAAATTTACGAAACCTTAGCCACCTCTGGCAAAGTTAATACTTACATCATGGATGCAGTGCAGTGACAAGTGACTTCCAGAAAGGAGAAAGAATCCAATTCAGGGACTATTTATTATTGAAAATAGGGGATAATAATTCACGAAAGCGTCGCCTCCTCTGCCGGCGGCCGCCATTGCGACGGTGCCGCCGGTGTTGTGAGAAATACCTCCTTGCAGAAATAAGTCGCATATACTTGAGGGGGGGTCCAGGGGGGGCCTTGCAACACTGGCGGCACTCCTCTGGCAGCCGCTGCCAGAGGAGGCGATGCTTTCGTGAATTATTATCCCCTATTTTAAACAATAGATAGTCCCTGAATTGGATTCGTTCTCCTCTCCAGAAGTCACTTGTCACTGCACTGTATTCAGGGACCTAAAAGAAATCCATGATGTAAGTATTAACTTTGCCAGAAGTGGCTAAGGCTTCATAAATGGTATCCCTCTATTTGTCCAGTTTTTCCTCAGACTTGTGCACACTCTTCGCTGATACTACACCCTCACTTAGCCTGTTCCAAACCTCCATATTCCTTTGCAGGAAGCTATATTTCTCTCAAGCACCTTCTTTTTCTCAGTTTTTTTACTGTGTCCTTGTGTGTTCCTGGTGTTTCTTTCTTCTCTTAGTAGTAACTCCTCATTATCTACTTCTTCCATTTTATTCCATAATTTATAAATTTGTATTAGGTCTCCCCTTTCTCTTCTTTGTTCCAATGTTGGCAGGACAATTCCCTTTAACCTTTCTTCATATGACAATTGCTCCAGTTCTGGAACGGTTCTCATTGCCATCTTTTGTATTCTTTCTAGTTTTTTTCCGTGTTTCTTCTTATGGGGAGACCACACAGTTTCTGCATATTCCAATTGACACACCCCATTTTGTCACCAGTCCGGTTCGCCACCAAAAATCCATTTCATCACCAAAGCACTCCAATTTGTCACCATAACTTTCAACAGGGTGATTTTCTCATTCAATGCTGAATCCAATGAAACTGTCGATGAGACCGTGCCATTCTTATCAATTCACTCGATCACTTGATCAAACCATTGACAGTTCTCACAGTGGCAAGCCAAATATTCACCTCAGGATGGCATACATTAGTGGAGCTTGTCACCCTTGTTCAGGCTTGTCGGAAGGAAGTGCAATTACGTCAGCAGGCTCTACTGTGTGATAAATGTCATCAGTGGAGACACAGGGTGTGTGGTTTGAACGTGACTCAAGAAATGTACAAGTGAGAATAAAAAATAATGAGTTATGTGTTGAAGAAGTAATAATGGATTATGAAGTAGCAATGTGGAATGCAATAAGAGAAGTGTATCCATCGGTTTATTTGCATGGCTGCACTTTTCACTGGGCACAAGCCATCTGTCGGAAATTGCAACAGGTTGGCTTGCTGACTGCATATATAGAGCGAGGGCCAGTATACAATTTTGTACATCAACTCGCTCTTCCCTACCTGCCTGAATGACATATCCGACCAGCCTTTGAAGAACTCCAGGAAAAATCACAGCAATGCCAACCTACGAGAAAACTAACAGATTATATAAGGCAAACATGGCTTGATAACATTGTCTGGTCAGTGGGCAACTGGTGTGTGTTCCGACAAGTCCATCTCTGGAAGTTGTGGGATGAATACGAGGAAAAATCCATCACCACTACTAAATTTCTGAGAAGCTGTCAGTGTCTTCTTCCAAGTCCAACATAAGATTAACAATTAATTTGCGCATGTCCTCACTAAAATTGTGGTAGCTCCCCATCAAAATTTTTATATTGTTACCTTTTAAAATATTGTTGTTGCTAATTTTTTGCAACAACGTAAAATGAATTGTGGGTTTTTATTTTCATATACAGACAATGGTCACACTCTGACCTGTTTTTGTTTACTTCATTCCTTTTTACTTTTTTTTTATTTAATTTAATTAATTTATTTATTTTATTTATTTATTTATTTTATTTTATTTTATTTTATTTATTTATTTATTTTATTTTTTTTTTTTTTTTGCTGGCGTATCCATGAAAAAAGTCATGAAGATAGTTAAACAGTGAAGAAAAACGTTGTGACGAAACAGATGAAAACAGTGGTGACGAAACGGGTGTAAATAGTAGCGACAAAATGGTTTGGTGACGAAAAGGGTATACCCCATTCCAATTTTGGTCTAATCATCTTTTTCATCATATCTTCTTTATCCATGTAGTGGAATGCTATTCCTATATTCCTTACCACTCTATAAGTATCACCGAATATCCTCTTTACATGACTCTCAGACTGTTGATTATCTTGTATTGTCACTCCCAGATCTCTCTCTTCTTGAACTTTTAATATTTCTCCATCTCCCATTCTATATGTCCATTTTGGTCTCCCTTCACTCTTTCCCATTTCCATTACATGACATTTCTTCACATTGAACTCCATCTCCCAAATGTAGGAACAGTCCATGTTTTTACCCTAATAGAGAGATGAAGTATCATTGGATAGAAACTACCATTCTTTTTCCAGATATATTTCTGTGCAGCACAGATTTGTCTCCAAGCTCTATTTTTTGGAAACACAATGATGTGTCATTTGAGGTTGTGTACACCTGAATATTTGGTTTAGAAGTTATTTTTCTTTCATCTTTTCTGTCACAATGACTTTGACATTATTCTTCATGAGCACAATATAAATATGGATGGATAAATACAGTACATATAGCTTTATTGATATTACAATAAATATTACATAAGTGTTTGCTCCAAACACAGTCAAGTAAAACTGTAGCAAACCCATGTTATTTTACCCTTGTAGTGTAAGTGAAGTAATCCAATTTTTCCTTCTTCCATCTAGGTGAGGCAGGTGGTGGTGCCCATAGCCAGGCACTTCAGCTCACTGCAGGCCACCCAAGGGGCCCTGCTGAAGCTGCCTGGGCCCAGCTATGCCGCACCAACCCGGGGTATCGGCATGTTGGTGGCCAGGGTGCTGCGTGGGGCCTTGAAGATCCGCTACCTCATCCTGGGTGGCAGCATAGCGGGAGGCAGTGCCCTTGCCAAGGTATGGAGGGAGTCTTTAGTTCCCTCTGTGGATATGCAAATTTTTAGCTTGCAGAATGGCTTACAGAAGAGTATGGACTAAACATGAAACTACAAGATGGAAAGAAACATGTTGGAGAGTGCTTTGAAGTCAAGGAGCATTTTATGCATCAAGGAAAGTGCTGGAGACTATTGAGAAGTTGCTCAGCTAATCTAGCTAGGAATCAGGATCAATATAAGATTAGAGCTTTCCTAAGAGAGACAAGGAGATATCTGTCAAGAGCCATTTTCCTGCAAATGACCTCTGACCTGCCTAGCAAGCCCTGAAGAAGCTCAACAACTGATGGTATCCTAGTGTTTAGTGTACTGGTGGAGTGCCCCCATGAGTTTCAATTGGATGTTATACAATACAGTTTCCAGGAATGCATTATTTATGTAAAACTGATTTCACCTATTTTTCTGACTCGGGTTTCTACCCAAGCCATAGATTTTAAGAACATTCCCCAAGACTACCCTGTTTACCCTATTATAAACTTTCTTCAATTTCATGATTGCATCATACTGCTTTTTGCTTCTACCTTTCCCCAGATATGCAAGTTGAGAATAGAGTAGGAGTAAGGGGAACCCACTCAGATAAAGGTGCTTATAGTGGTTGTTTTTCCTTACAGACATATGAACAGTGGAAGGAAGCCTTACCTGACACCAAGTTCCTAGAGGGCCTGCTTCCCTCACAGGAAGACTTAGACTCTGTTAGAGCTTCCCTTATATCATACAGAGACAAGATCAAGGATGCTGTGCCAGAGTTCTCATTAGGTAAGGAGGTTATCTGTATGCTGTTAAGGATCTGTCATATTTTAGTGTTATTGATTATGACTTTTCTTAGATACAGGCCTTGTATGCAAAAAATGCTTTCCATGAGTATGGGGATGGAAAGCCACAGAATACACCTTTCATCATTCACTTAGGCAGGTTCTGTTGACAGGAAGATATATAAGTCTGTGAAAGACAACCTCTGGGCTGACAGTATGGGCTCTTTCATCAGCTGTTTTCAGCTTACATTGGAAGATTGCTAGACACATTAAGAGTCTCCTGCCTACTTTGCCTGCATTGCCTTACCAGTGGGGTCTTCTCTAAGGCTTTACATCAACTTAAAGAAATTTGATATGAAGGGGTTTTACTGTATTTAGAGATAAGGGAGAGTAATCAAAGAATTAAGAATTATGAAAGAAGTAAAGCTGAGAGCATATGCTAAGTTGTGCATAGCCTCAGTGCTCATTTCCATCTCATTGGCACTTGAGTCGGTGGAGAGTAAGAACCCACTCTTGCACACAGGCAGGTGTGACATCCAGGTTACCACACTTAGCCATCCTCAAGTTTCCCTAGGTACCTATTCATCGCCCAGCCCAAAAGGGAAAATGAACACCTGGGTGAGTTGGGCACCAGACCAGGATCAAACACAGCTCCACAGATTTGTAGCTAGGTGTGGTTACCACTACACCACAGAGGTGGAAATGAAGGAAGTGTTGATATGTAAATGCAGTAGTCACCCAGTCAGCCACCTTTCCAGACCCAAAGCTGTTGGAAGCTAGCGAGGATCAGTACAACAGGCTGGCCATGTGGTTCAAGGAGAGGCTTGATGATGCCATACAAGCTGCAGAGGAAGAGAAAAGCAACAGCAGTGGCACCTCATTCTTCCCTGATGGTGAGTAGTGCTACTCAGCCACAGCAGCACAGCAATGTTCTAACTAAGCCTTGCTCTTTGACTAATCAGTGTTTTGTTATATCTTAACTTCTCTATATTTGATTATTTCTTCTTTTTATTATGGGTGTGTGTTTACCTTGTGATTACAAGAAATGAGCTGTGTTCATGGGATCCAGTCTCAAAATATTTGTTGATCAAATTTAGCTAGAAACACATCTGAGTTTTGTACTTGGCAATCTCTTTGTCCATGCTGATCTATAGTTCAGTAGATCCATGTAAGAAACTTTCTTGATACCTTGCAAGCATTTGTCTTTCACAGTTCTTTCCATGTTTCCCTAATTGCTGCCTTATCCCATACAAACAGATCTTTCATTACGTTGCTAAAAACTATTGCAAATTTTCATTCATTATATCAGTTTGTATAACCGCATCTTCGAAGGCTTTTCCTTCTACTTTCAGTTTGCTGATTCCTTCCTGGTTTTTAATTTGCCTTTTACAAACCTAAACAACAATTTAGATTCCCCTTAAACTTGCCAACTGTGCTAACTCCAAAATATATTTCTTCCTTTCTCTGGATTCCTACATTTTCATACCTATTTCTTTTGTACTCTTCCTGTATTCTGTTGGTACCTCTCATTCTCCACTTGATCCAGGCTGCATCCCTTTTTTTATGTGCTGTCTCACATCTCTTGAACCTGTCCTTTTTTCCAGTTTTCTCCTCCTCCTCCTTTTGGTATATACATTCTTTTCTACCTATGCATTTAAAGTTTAAGGAATATAACCAACATCTTTCACATCTCATTTCTCTGCATTCCCTCCAATCAACCTTTTAAAAACAAATCCTTAATCCATAAAGCTGTATCCTATGAAATTTAAATTGAATCACTACATGATCACTTCCTTACAGGGTACAGATATTTCAAAGATTCACTTACATCCTGTTCTTTGGTTAGCAATGAAAATAGCCTTACTTGGGTGCCATCATCTCATATCTTGTTTTTTATGTGACCCATTGTGTCATTACATTATTCATTGCTATATTGCTCTTTAGCTTCCTTGACTAACTCCTTTGCTTTTGCTCCTTCTTCTATTGCATCTTCCCTTACCCAAATATTCTTGAACCTCTCCTTGGCTGCTAGTCTCCATGTACACTTTCCTCCACACAACCCCCAAACTTAAACACCTCCTCACTCTCTTCCTGAGCATTGATTTTGCCCTCCAAGAATGTAGATACTGTAATTTTAGGTAATCTCAGTTGTCTTTCCCTCTCAGTTCTTATCGGCATTTGTTTTTCTTTCGTCCCTTATGCTTCTCTTCTTTGCTATGCCCCTGATCATTAACTCCCTAGTTTTTAGCAGCCTCACTTCCCTCACCACTTTTCTTGGTTTTCCTTTCTCTGGTGTTCTAAAACCTCCCTCCAGCTTACTGCTCCTTCCTCCTAATTATTTTTTCATGCTTTGATCCCTTCCTTGATTATATTGATGTTTTCCTCATAGGCAAATTCCATAGCAGCCCCCCTCCCCCTGTGCTAAAGCGCTATGAAATGGCTGTCACATGACTGTAGTCTTAGCGGGGGAAGTGCAGGGGGTGAACACAGTTGACACCCCTCATAAAGATGGCGGACCACAACCTCCAGGCAGGCCTGCGGTTTATGCTAAAGCATGCAAGCGACCCTTCACAAATAGCAGACACAACCATAGCAAAACCAGGACATTCATAGGAGACAGTTGGAGGATGCAGAAGAAGTAGGATCTTGAAGATGAGGGATTATGCAGAGATAATAGCCATAATAATATTCAACTATTTTTATTTAGTTACTTGAGTTAATCATTCTACAATGACTTTTACTTACAGCATTGCTGTGGTGAAGGTAGGTATTGTAAATGGTCTAGAAATACTTAATCCACTACCAGCATTCATAGAAGGGGAATATTGGGTCCTGGTCCGCCATCTTGACTACTACATTTGTACCGCTGCTTGTGCACCACCTCCGAGGCCATGGCCCAACGCTGCCATTACCTTGTATTGAATTGTAGTGCACTGTAGCTATGGAACTCGCCCCATTGTTTTTATATCATTCTTTTACAGTTGCCTTCTCATCTTCTTTTGTTCATTTTTTGTCCTTTTATTTTCTCTTTTGATTTTATTTATATTCATTGTGGCTGAGTCATTAGGTACCCATTTTTCCTCCTTTTTTGCACAGCACATAGAGCAAATTCTGCTTTAAAGCTAGAATCTCAACTTAGTTGACTCTCTTGCCTATTCTAGAGAGTGAGTCTGTAGCATCTGACAAGTAGCCACACCTCTTGTAATTCGTGGCTGTATCTTCCATGTCTTCTACACTTACTACTTTGGATTAACTCAGTCCTACTTATTAGTTGATGGTGACAAAAAAAATCATCCTCTGGTCATGAAGACTGCTTCTGCAATTATAACAGTCCTCTACAAAATTTAAACCTCAACATTATTTTTTGGCTTAGGGCTTACTTTTTTGGCTTATATTCACTTGTTAATCTGGATTCCATTCTCATACTCACTATAACATATCACAATTAAGTTGGCCTGCACACCACTCGTTAGTGATGGGGAGGTGTTTGTGGCACTGCTATATGTGTGTGCGTGTGTTCATGCATGCATGCATGCGTTCATGCATGCGTGCGTGCATGTGTGCGTGCATGCGTATGTGAGTGGGTGTGAAAGAGAGAGATGAGGAGAGGAATAGAGCAAAAAAATAAGGCAAAATTGAGGGTCACAAAGGGAAGGGAAACTGAGGTGGGGAACAAAGGTAAAGTTAGCTAGATTTTTTTATCATGCCATCAGGAAGGACATTATGTGTTGCTTCCTGAGAATACCTGTACTTGCCAGTAAAATTATCTCTGCCTCATTTCAATGATATAATGACCATAGTTATTATGTTGCTAGAGATTCATAATGTAGAAGTAAGACATGTTTTTTTAGTTTTAATGCTGTGATTCAGCAAAATATACCTCAGCATGTAAATCCCATACATGCATGTGGGACATAGGAGGATACTTAATTTTCAATTGAAATTTTTGTTTTTATATTTTTGCTGTGTTTGCCCAATTCTCCATGATAAATTACAAATTTAAAGTCATGTTATGTTATACATTTTACATGGTAATTACTTAAACATTCTGAATCCATAGTGATGACAAAATACAGTCTTGATAGTACAATGTGCTTATCACACTATGGATGCTAACAGTGACATCATTTCTGGATGTGATCAGGCTCTTCTCAGCTCAAGGCCCAGCTGTGCTTACCTCTAAGCAGTTGTGCTGTATTTAATTTTCCATAGAGATCAGCAGATGCTGTTAACACAAATGGCTCACTACCTTGATATCATTGAAATTCCTGCTATATACTGGAAATAGTTAATATTATTTGTCCTCTCTCTGGCCTTTGAAATATTTGTTTCTTAGATTACATATTTTTGTTTAATCAATATAAGATTAAAAGAAAATAGTACATATATATGGTGCTCACTTATCAGATATATTTTATTAAAAATTTGTCTGTTCAGTAGTAGAGGTGAAGCATGCAGTAAAGATTACCATAATCATAGTGATGAGAAACTGCATCTCATTGATAAATTCTTGTATTAACTCCATCACCCTACATCATAATACTTAAGGTCATGTCCTCAACACAGGGACAACACAAAACATTATTTCAGAATTTTTATTTCAAGCTTTTAGTGTTTTCAGTATGTCATTATATCCTCACAAGTCACTGTTGCCAGAGTTGGAGAACATGTAACCTTCCCACACTCATGTGGTACTCACTCACTCACTCACTCACCCTCTCTGTTCCCCCCCTCAGGCGAGACCCTAACCCTCTCCGGGAGGCCTCTTGCCCCCACGTCATTGGTCAAAGGTGTGTAGAATACAAGATGTTGGGATATCTGGTATTGTGTGTGCTGAGTGCTAGCAGACTGGGGGGAGGGGGTGAGTGCCATGCTGGGGTTAACATTTGTGTCCATGCTCTCTATCCTAACTTTGATAGTGGCATGGCTGGGCCACCTGCCTGGATAACAAGTACTTCTAGCATTTAGTAGAACAACTCCCCTCCTCATATCACCTGCCAGGAGGGACATCAAGTTTGTAAAGTATACCGTAACTTTTCCTTATTGAACCCTGCTGAAGAGTTTGTCTAATCTTTGGATGATTGGGTTCAAAATTACCTTTCTAAACTGTATTGTGATGTTTTTTCCTTCTTACTTAATGGTCTTGATGTAGGTCATGGATAGCCAGGAGAAGTGTGTTTTGCCTGCTACTGTGTGTCATTGTTGTGCAAGGTGTTTTGTAGTAACAATAATAATGCCACACATAGTTTTACATTCTATGCACATCTCATATCCAAAATTGCTTATTCTTTGTCTTCCTGTTATTGTCAGTATAGAAACTGACCCCTTGTTTGTTATAGTTTGCTTGTATACAGCACAAAGATAATTACTTGCACTCATACCTCTGAACCTCAGCCAGTAAACACAACAAATAAAAGGAGCACAGATTTACACTAATTTATCATAAACAAAACCATGGATGTTCGAATATGAATATCAAAGTTTTGTATTACATTTGATACTAAAATCTGTTGATCATCTTTCATATCCCCTCTGGTCTCGCACATGATTCCTTTGCTTTTTGTAATGATCATCTATGTAAATATTATCTGACATGCACAGTTACCTAACTTGCTACACACTAGTTTTTAACATTTGCAATACCACACTCCCTCTCAATATGCAATAGTACAGTCTCCAACTCATTCCATGCCCACTAGCCAACAACACTCACAGTACCTTTAACTAACTACAAGCCAGTACATGCACCACAACAAATTCCTCAACATAATCCCCTGCCAATACACCCACATACATACTCACAGTTGTGCTTGCCTCACAACAGAAAGGTCATGGGTTCAATTCCCAGACAGACTGGAGGTGAACAAGAAGTCTCCTTTAATCCATACCCTCTGTCTACCCAGCAGTGAATGGGTCCCAGGTGTCAGTCATGGGCTGTGTCGCACCTGGGTGTGTGAGGGTGATGTGAGGTTTCAACCGTATCCAAAGATGTCACCAGAGCTACAAGGTCATTCACAGAGGGTTCTGGCTAGGGAGTGCAAGTCAAGCACTTAATCATACCATAGTGAATTACAAACACACACACACACACACACAGACTATATGAATCGGGACATGATGAAAAGATTGTTAGAGGCATGTATCTGCTCTAGGTTGGAATATGTAGTAGCAGTAGTATATTCCCTACCTTCCCTACATCTAAGCTCGAGAGAATACAAAAAGTAGCAACCAAGGTGGTCCTTAGTATAACAGATCCATTATACAAAGAAAGACTGGAAAAATGGGGATTGCCATCCTTGGAAGAAAGGAGAGAAAAAAAAAGGCAACATGATTGCAGTGTTCAGAGCAGTGATGGGAATAGAAAAAATTGATTGAAAAGAGATCTATTTTTATAAGGTAGAAGACCAGCTAGAGGACATTGAAAGAAACTGAAGACAATCAAATTCTTGAGGGATATTAAGTTTTCCCTTTAAGTGTACTGAACTTTGGAATAAATGGCCCTGACGGGAAGATTGTTCATTTCAAAACCTGATATTAATTCAAAGCTAAGTTTAACACAGGGGCAGACCCCACAAGCATAGCTCCTTTCTGTATGTATATCACAACTTGGTAAATCCAACTATGCAAAGACACACACAATCACACAAGCTGACAAAACACACATCTCCATCCAAAAACCTTACTCTGCAGACCTCCCTAGAGACCCACACCATCACCCTCGTAATCAACATCTGTCATAGCAACATCACAGACACAAGAGGTCCAGACTGACCCTTTGTTGTGTTGTTTCAGACTTCTCCCCCGACCTGAAGCAACACGCCCTCTCCTTCACAGCCATGGGTTCCTCATCTGCAGAGAGGGAAAGGGAAAAAGCAGGTAAGAGAGAGGGAGGGATTCTGCCATCTCACAAGGGAGATGAGAGTAGGAATATCACTCCTCAAAATTATTACAACCATGAAAGTGTTTGTGTTTCTCAAGACACATCATAGCTATAAAGATTCCTAAGGCGAGTGAATGAATGTGTGCTTATACGTGATGGCATGGTCTGTCATACACACACGTACATACACATACATGCTTGTTTATCTTTTTGTGTGGCCTCACCCAGTCTTAAAAACTGAAGTATCATTGAGTTACGATAATGGATTGGCACAGGGAGTCAGTGATAAGGAGCTGATTAATTCCTTTATGGGTGTAAGAGGAAATGATGTTGCTTCTTCACCATACCCTACCATTTGATTTTTTTTTTTTTTTTTCCACCTCTTGAGGGAGACCAGCATTGTGTATATCACACAAAACACCAGTCTTATTTGTGATTATTTCAGTAAATACAGATGTGGTGCACCAAATCTTTCTGGATGAAATATATGTGAATGAAACAGCAAACTGGCTGTCATCTTACCTTCATGGCAGCCTGACCTGATCTTTATCAAGGTTATTTCTCTGTCTTCAATAAACAGCCATTTCAAAGAGTAAGGCACACATGTACCAATACTGATTTCTGCCCAACAACTTAAATTCATATAATTATTATTTTCCAGTTACATATTTCAGACACTGCCTGTATGTTATAAAATAATGTGCATAAAATGTTCATATTGGATAACAAATTAGTTGCCTGCCTGATGATCCTGAGCTTGTTTTACTTAGATATGTTGATGAAAAATGTTCATAAACACATCCTAGGAAAATGTTTTACCAGACAATAGGCAGCAGCAACTTTATCAATCATTAAAGGTGTCAAAGGAAAATGCCATTTATAGTAGTCACTTTACACTGGGCATATGAGGCACCCACCTCATGGGGGGATTGCTACTTCTCAAAGCACATGAGAAACTGATCCATTCAAGATAAATATCTTATTTGCCCAACAATCTGTGCAGGATTTGAACCTGGGCCGACAAGAAGCGGGGCGGATGCCATAGTGTCGAGCCAAAGGGTGCCCCCCCCCCCTGAGAGTGAGAGAGAGAGAGAGAGAGAGAAAGGAGGAGAGAGATAAATATAGTTATTTTATTTTCCCAACAATCTCTCAGGGGTGTGGAGTCGGAGTTAAAATTTCCCAACTCTGACTCCGGGAAATTTTAAAGTTGCAACTTCGACTTCGGGCCCCATGCCCCTCTCCCTTTATTGCAATTATTTTTTAGATGCTGCCTGTAGTGCCAGTAGACTCTCTTGATGTCCTTTTTCTTACATGTATTTATATCCAAATTACGTGTACTCTATATAGACAACATCTAGATAATGTAAAAGAAAAAACTTCACAACTACATTACACGATAAATGATTACGTTAAGGAGTCGGAGTCGGGGGTATTTTTACCGACTCTGGCCAAAAGTAGCCGACTCCACCGACTCCAACTCCGACTCCACACCCCTGCAATCTGTGCTGGATTTAAACCTGGGCCGACAAGAAGCAGGGGTGGATGCTTTAGTGTCGAGCCAAAGGGTGCCCCCTCCTCCCCCCCCTTAACCCCTTCACTACGTCCTGGCCAAAACGGCGCCCCGCGCCGTATCCGAGATCGCCGCGCGTGCCAAATTTCAAATGTCGCTATTGAATATAACAAGTTTTCAGCCATAAACTCAACATATTCATCATGTATTATAAATGAAAACATGCAGAATTAAATGGTGCACACAAAGAAACAAATTAATTGATAGTTTTGAGATGTAAGCATAAATATAGAGATAAAATAACTTGTATATTGGCTAAAGTGCGCCAGGACATAGTATGCGCGTCCTCAGATATGGTACGGGGCACGCAAGGACGCAGTATACGCGTCCTCGTGTTGAAGGGGTTAACCCTTAGAGTACGGGTGGTGATGTATTTCTCTGGATACTGTGCACGGGGAAAATTTAGGCATTCAAAATAGGTGGAAATGGTGTCTTTCTTCTTTGCAATAATTGTATATTCATGTAGTATATATGGTGGTGTAATAAAACTTCTCTCCTAATAAAAATAAAAAAGCTATGACAGCCGAAAATCTTGCGCATTTTCTCGTGGCCGTGACGCTTTGCGTGGAAGCACCCCACTCTCTCTCTCTCTCTCTCTCTCTCTCTCTCTCTCTCTCTCTCTCTCTCTCTCTCTCTCTCTCTCTCTTCACCCCCCCCCCTACTTGCCCCTCCCTCCTCTGTCAGTGTCACTACCATAGCAGTCATCAGAGTCATTGTCACTTTGATTCGCCCGTGCTCTACTTCCGCCCGGAGCAGAGGAACTGCTTGACGCGTCACAAGACATGACAGATGTATTCCGAACAAAAATGGAAAACGATCTGTGGCCTTCGGTAGGCTGCATGCTAGAGACGAATGAGAGTGTGTACGGATGCCAGATGCCTCCATCATTCTTCTGAGTCAAGAACTTGCGGTACATTTGAAACGTAGGGAGCGTAAAGTGTGATGATTATATATATGATCCCCGTACGGGTGGGGCGTGTTTAGCGCACTTGTATATACGATCGCCGTAATCAAAGGGTTAAGAGGGAGAGATAAATATGAATATTTTATTTGCCCAACAATTTGTGCGGGATTTAAACCTGAGCTGACCAGAAGCGGGGCGGATGCTATAGTGTCGAGCTAAAGGGTGCGCTTCCCCCCCTTAAGGGAGAGAGAGAGAGAGAGAGAAAGGAGTCCTTATCCACATCTCATGCCAGTACACCCACATGAACAGTGGCTACTGAATTCTGAAACTTGCTCTATTTTTCACCTTAATATCCCAGCATGCCGACAGGTAGTAGCATATTACAAAGAGGAAATTGATCAGTGTCCTGAGATTTTTCTGATTTATTGACGACCTGGTTGTTTGATATTGAGAGCAAATGATAGATATTTTGTCACTATACACTGATGTATTGGTTGCAGACCACCATATCCACAGATTATAGGTAACTCAGTTACTCCAGCAGCTAATAGCAATTAGTTTGACAAATAATATATGCAGCTTCAATAGCATAAATAAGGCTCCTGTACTGCAGAATCCTACATTTACTTACTTATGTGTTGGTGATGAGGCAAAGTGCTTAGCCATTGGTGTGTGACTGTACTTGTATTAAGTTTGTGTGTCAGTATTTTGTGTGCAGCTGCTTGCATCAGGGTGAGTCCACCCACCCAGCATGGCCACAATTCATTCACAATGCCTCCTCCAGCTTGCAAGATTTTCCTCTTAACTGGTGGCTGGTGTTAGCTCATCCTGCTACTTATGCTTCCCCCCAATTCATTCCTTTACCCCCCACCCCCCTGTCTCTCTTTCTGTCAGTCTCTCTCTATGTCTCTGTCTCATTAATTTTTCATGAAATCTTCATTTCACAATGTTCTATCCAGTGGTAGTTATGGTAAATTTGTGCAAGTTACTTAAGTTGTTGATTAATATTGTAAACTGTCTCTTCTTCCTCTTGTAGCCAATCACATCACTGAAATTGAATGACAGACTCCAGATTATTATTAAGAGCCTGCAGAGTATGAGTACTGATGGAGATGAAGACAGTGTCACTTTTGGCAGTAACTAAAAAAGTTGTTGTTATTTTACTTATATGTTTACTGTATGATTTATTTATTTTCTTTTTGCTCCAGTGTAGCTTTCTTACTGGAGCAAGTCTCCATTGGTAGTCAGCTCTAGGCAGCTGGGGTGCCCACCTCAGCTAGGCATTTTTCATTGTTCACTGTCATCTCAAGGCCAATGTGGACCTCCTTCCAGAGCTCCTCCGCTTGAGACTTTCCCAGCTTGAAGCAGAACTACAAGAAAAGACAGAAAGACTCTCAAAAGAGCTTTCCAGTGTTACTCATGAGAATGCTGATCTCAGACAAAAAATCCAATCCAATGGTTAGTGTTGTGAGTGGATCAAGGCTGCCACCACTGTCATGGGGAGTGTGATGTACTAATGCAGCCTGGCCAGCATGCTGGTGGTACAGGAGACCCTCATGTACCTTTTTTCTTTTCATACCCATAACCCAGTCATTATAGTTTGTGAATATTATTAAGAATGGAATTTAAAATACTTGGATAAACTTGTTGAAGTTCAAAACACTTTAATTTGTAGTTCATCCAAGTACAAGAGGTTATTCCCTTATAGTAAAGAACAGTGTGAAAACAGTGTAAAGGAGAACTCCATCACCATCTGGCTGGCCGGCTGGCTTGAGGTGCAGTAATGTAGTGGTGTGCCAGCAATTTCCTGCATCACCACATCCCTTTAATCCTCCCCATGGGGTGTAAGTGAGCCACACCCCTTTAATAGGCACAGCACAAGCCCTGGACACAGGCAAAATTTAATTGCTTGTGGGGCATGAGTTACTGGGCAAAGCTTCAAGACAGAACAAACCCACATATGACTGTAGACAGGCAAGCTAACTTGAAAATCTTACTGCTTCTCTTGGTGACCCTTCCCATGCTGTCAAATTCGTGCCTAGCTTATAGATGTCCCTTGAAAGAAATGCTTCTGTAATCTTGAGATTTTTTTTTCAAGTTAATGTAAGCAATGATCCACATACACATCTACAGCAGCTGTAATTTGTGCATGCTTCTGTTTATGAGATGCTGTCCAGATTGATAATTTTCTGCTATACATTGTACCTTTTTTTATGTAGTCCATGTAACATTGTGTATGTCTGTAACTGCTCAATAGAACTGCAGTAGTCACAAAGACTTCTAAGTAGCAGCCTTAAACATGAAGCCATTGGACTTGAGTGATGGTTTGTCAAGGGTATATCTTATTTGGTATCCCTAGTATTCACTGTATTGGTAAAAACATGTAGTGAAAAAAAAGTGTTCTGCTCAGTGCCATCCTTCCATATTATGCATCAGCTTTTTTGCTCTATTGATCTCTTATTGTTATATTAGTGGGATTAATTAAAATTTTGGGTTTCTGTTTCAAAGATCATCCTTGCTATTTGTGCTGTAGTTCATTTCATTCATCCTCGATTCTGCTGAGCTTACATATTTATCAGCTTGTGCTTTATTTATCCCCTAATTTTCTTTTGTAATCTATTCCTGCATTTTTTTTTCTCACTCTACTAAATGGCATGCTGTACTGCATATTACTTACACTAATGTATTCTTGTGACTTGATTCTGCCCATTTCTCAGTGTCTCTCCTCTCGTATTTGACCTTGCTTTTGGACACCTCTTTTGTTTCTTTTTTAGGAGCAGCGAGTAGCGGGCTTTTTTTTATTATTGTTTTCTTTTTTTGTGTGCCCTTGAGCTGCCTCCTTTGTCGTAAAAAAAAAAAAAAGTGGTGCCATCACCTTTTACAGGAGTAGCGCCTGCAGACTTTTTGCCTAATCCATGTTTTACCCTTGAGCTGCCTACTTGACTGTAAAAAAAAGTGCCATAACTATGTAAGAAGACCTCTCAAACCTTCTGCAGTGTGCTCTTTCCAAATCTGTAGTTTGCATGAGGTGTATTGGGGCTTCTGGAACAGTAACATAGATTAGTTTTTATTAGTTTGTAAGTTTTATCCTCCATCATACAATCTTCCTACACTTCATTTTCATTATGTGAACTTTAGTATCAATTTGCTCTTTGTGTTTTTGTCGTCAAAAAAGTAATTTTGTCTAAATAGTTTTTAATTGAATCTCTCATTTTGTGCTACATATATGGCAGTCAGTACATTGACCTCAGTTATTATATTTCTTGTTATAGAGTAGTTTCTTTACATCTCTTAGTGCAGTATCCTTGTATACTTTGTCCTATGTAGTCAGCACTTTTCTGCAGTGTCATCACAGTGCTTTAAGGATGGGCCATAATTTTTTGATACAGCACTTTACCTCTTCAGCACCCTCCCACACCTGGTCATTCTTCTACTAATCAAGCATGTAATGTCCTATGTCCCTATCCAGACAACATCAGGGAGAAATATGAAAGCCTGCAGGAGGAGCTAATGCAGGTGCAGCTTAAGTACCAACGGGAGGTGGAGCGCCTCGAGAAGGAGAACAAGGAGCTCCGAAAGTCCCTTATGCTGAGAGCCGGGGACACAGTTGCTCGGAAGAAGGTCAAAAAGTCTCTGATTGACATGTACAGTGAGGTGCTGGACGAGCTGTGTGACTATGACAGCAGCTATGACACCCAGGATCACCTGCCGCGGGTGGTGGTGGTGGGCGACCAGAGCTCTGGCAAGACCTCAGTGCTGGAGATGGTGGCTCAGGTGTGTGCTATGGTGTTGTGATTGCAGGGCTGTGTTGTGAAGGAGTTTGTCCAGGAGCTTTAAGTATATAGAGATGAATACGGAGTGATGGGTAAGGAGGAAAAGTGAGGAGGGTAAAGGACGATTGTGGCTACTGTCATTTGTAAGTAGCCTGAGTTTAAGAGTCATGTTTGTCAGAAATATCAGTGTTCATCAAGGCAGAACTTATCATAACTTTGACTCAGGATATTTATGTATTCCCTCTATTTTATTTTTAGTTTCATGTGAACTGTAACTTCTTTTTATTGTATACATTAATTTTCAGTGTGTTGCTTTTCACATCACATGTTTCGTCAAGAGTAGTTTATAAGTCCAGTATCAGTCTGCATTCTCCCTCCCTCCCAGGCACGCATCTTCCCAAGGGGTGCAGGTGAGATGATGACCCGAGCGCCTGTTATGGTGACGCTCAGCGAGGGGCCTTACCACATTGCCTCTTTCAAGGATTCCACCAGGGAGTTTGACCTCACCAAGGAATCTGAATTGGCTGAGCTGAGGAAAGAGGTGAGTTGTTGTTTTCATCATATACTTCTTTTTTTCTTATTCCTAATTGTTTGAAATATTTTTTTAGCCCAGGTAAAATCTCAATATAATAAAATCATTAATTAGATTTTCTTAATTCTTTATTAGCCTCCTCTTGTTAACCTTACAAAGCTCCAAAATTCAACACCTTTTCTGACAAGGCATCAGTAGAAAAGTTAATGGAATGCATGGATTATAGAAATTGGTCAAGAGGTAGGAAATGTCAGTTAGATTTAAGGTGAGAAAATTGAGAAAAATGTTGGACAGTATAGGGAGCCTTGGAAATGTTTGCAACTGAACATAGCATGTGGTAAGACTTATGAAATGGAAAGGCCATAAAGGCTGATACCAATATGAAAGGATTTAAGGAAGTGCAAAGATGGAGTGAAGTAATGTCAAAGATTACAAACATCTGAGTGGCTTACAAAATCAGTGTGTGTATCAGTTAGGTCAGCTGTAAAGATTGTTTAAGTCATTGTGTTAGTGTTGAAAACAATTAAGATTGCTGTGAATTTATGATTTGTCATGGCACTGGCCTTCAGGTTTCTAGGAGGATTATAGCACATGGAGTCTGAAATATGGCTAATGTTATCCTTTGAGATGAACCAAGTTAACAGAGAAAGATAATTGATACTACAGCATTTTTATGGTGTGACAAATTTCTGCAGTTGGCAACATTACTTTGGATGTCTTTGGAGTGATCTCAGATTGAAATTTAAGTTTCAGAGGAGTATGTTACCATCACTTTGGATGTTTGGCATTTACATTGATGGAGTGAAAACCGAGATGTAGAAGAAAACATTGATATCTTAGAAAACTATAACCATTGGAACATCTCATAGTGGCTTCTAGCTTTATCTGAGAAGAGTTTACCGAGACACTTAAGAATAAGAATTTCATTAGATTAGAATGAACACAACAAGCATAGTAATGATAATGATAACCAAGGGTAAGTATCTTGATCAGTAATAATAGTAATGATGGTGACAGGTTGAGCTGCGGATGAGGAACAGCGTGAGGAATGGCCGCACAGTGAGCCATGATGTGATTTCCATGACTGTTAAGGGACCCGGCCTACAGAGGATGGTGCTGGTGGACCTGCCCGGGATCATCAGTGTGAGTATGAGACAATGCATGGTACAGGGAGGGTTCGTGCAAGTGTACCCAGTGGTGGGCACCGCTAACCGAAAAGTTAGCTTCACTAACTGGTAATCCACTAACTAAAAAGTTAGCTTCTCTTACGCTAAACCACTAAACTAATAAAGAAATTAATGGAAGTTAACACTAACCACAAACCACTATCTTTTTTTGTATGGATTTAGTTTCGGTTTAGTATTTTGGCTCTAAAACCCTTAAAAACAGACCTAGTGACCTGAAATTTCAATATGTTGTAGCTTAGACATAGAGCTTTCCAGAAAGGTATAGCATGTCATAATCAGATGATGATAAGGTGTACACAAATAAACAAATTAAATTCAACATATGGCACACCTTATTTATGCCTTGTATATGAACTTACAATAGCAGAGCAGAAAGAAAATCTGATACCCAAGTTTACCTGGAAGTGGAAGCCCTGGAATTATTGTGCCATGTAGCTCAACTGCATGGTGCTGTGTCTGCCCACAATGTACAGGAACAAACCTGTATGAATTTTTTAGTGGACTTAAAGTTAGCAGAGGAGGAGCTACATTTAGCGGAAGCTAATTGGTCCACTAACTGTTTCCAAAGTTAGTGAAAACACTTAGGACCTAATGAAAAAGTTAGCTTTGCTAATTAGTGGATTATTTTTATTAGTGGATTTATTATAATATTATAGTTATATAAGAGGTGCATGTGGTGTTTCAGGATGGGATGGAGAAAGTAATGGAATTGTGTATGAGTGGTTTGGTATGGGTGTGACAGCAAAAGGAGTGGATTGTGGAGTGGTGGAGTGGGTGAAGCGTGGTGCGTTGAGATGGTTTGGACACGTGATGAGAATGGGGGAGAATGAATTCGTGAGGAGAATGTATGAGGGAAGGATTGAGGGAGAGGGTGTCAGGGTAAGACCACCTGTGAAGTGGATCAGTAGGGTGAGTGAGTATTGGAGCAAGATAATTCGAAGTAGAAGGATTGAGTGTGCTGAGAGGAAGTGCCAGAACAGGGGGAGATGGAGACCCTTCTGCTGCAGCCACCCCCTGGAGGGAAAGTCCCGCGAGGGAGCAGGGTGTCGGAAATATAGATAGATTGATAGATATTTCTACATACATGATTATATTCCATAAACAGTGGCCTATGGCAAGCTATCCAAGAGAACAAGGTAAGAATACTTTAACATACTCTAACTTTATTACCCTAAAAAATGAGTAAAACAACCTTTCTCATTCCAGACTGTAACCACGGACATGGCCTCAGATACACGGGAGGCTATACGCACCATTTCAGAGCAGTACATGTCCAACCCAAACGCCATCATCCTGTGCATCCAGGATGGCTCAGTGGATGCTGAACGCTCCAATGTGACAGATCTAGTGAGCCAGATGGACCCCCAGGGCAAACGCACCATTTTTGTCCTCACCAAGGTGGACCTGGCCGAGGAGAACTTGGCCAATCCTGATCGGGTAAGTTCAAGCCACAGACAGCTTCTTGGATACTGTAACTTCAAATGCTTGCACACCCTGTTTTCCAGACCCCAATAATGACAATGAATACAGCATCATTGCTGATTCCAAATGATAACTCTCAAGCCATTAAGGACTAACCTTGCCTGTAAATGTGCAGACCTCCTCTGACCTGACACGGAAAATATGAAGTTAATGAGAATATGGCTTGAAAGTTAAGGCAGACATGGGAGTTACACAATGCAGACCCTTATGCTCATGTGGTGCTTCCCAGATAAGGAAAATCCTGGCAGGTAAGCTGTTCCCCATGCGTGCACTGGGCTACTTTGCGGTGGTGACAGGGCGCGGCAACCAGGAGGACTCCATCCAGGCCATTAAGGATTATGAGGAGGCCTTCTTCAGCAGCTCAAAGATATTCAAGTATTGTGCCCTTAATTACATCATTCTAGTTAATATGAATTAGGTTGATTAAAAAAATGAAATACTAGATTAACCACCATATAGAGTAAATAAAAAATTGAATACCAAATACAAAACCCGACAATTCTACCACCAATGTAACCATATCGCATCCCACAAACCAGTAAGCTCAACACTACTTTGCAGAGGTGGTGTGATTAACAGCCACCAGTGCACAACCCGGAACCTGAGCTTCGCTGTGTCCGAGCGCTTCTGGAAGATGGTGAGGGATACAGTGGAGCAGCAGGCCGATGCTTTCAAGGCCACCCGCTTCAACCTAGAGACAGAGTGGAAAAATAACTTTCCTCGGTTAGTGATTATGAAGGACTTGAGAGTAAAATAACTAAATATCTCTCTTTTACTTATAAATTCAAAGTCATCCCCTGACATTCTTATGGGATCAAGGATCAGAACTGCACGTTTTCAAACTCTGAAATGTCAGTGTAATTATGGTGACTAAATATGGCAGCATGACATTAGGAAGTAGTTACCACCATCCATCAACCTCTACTTGTCATGCAAAGACCCACCTGCATTCATACAGAACAGGAGGTTGAAGCTTTGGCTTTGCATTTTTGCTCTCCCCCCACCCTCTTTAATGAAAGAATGGAGGTGCACATCATCTGGATTCTGTCTCCATTATTGTCATTTAACATTTTGTGTGTTGGTACAGCACCCGTGAGCTGGACCGTGATGAGCTGTTTGAGAAAGCACGTGGAGACATTCTGGATGAGGTGGTGAACCTATCACAGGTGTCTCCCAAGCAGTGGGAGGAAGCACTCTCCAGGAAGCTTTGGGAGAAGATGGTCACTTACATATTTGAGAGCATCTACTTGCCTGCCGCACAGACTGACAGCTCAGGTACTTGTTCTCACTTGGGGTCTCCTGGTGTTACTGTGGAAATATTCCTAATTTTTAAACTAATAACCTCAACTATCTCTTCAGTACACTGACCAAAAGTTAAAGTACAAATAACTCAAGATTTCCAGATTATTGGTGCAAATTTATAAGAAAAATAATATTTGCATTGGTAGTTTTGATTTTAGGTTTGTAACTGATGATCTTAAACAACATTTGAGTTCAGCCTTTCTGCTTACCCACCCAGATCATTAACAATTGCTCAGTGCCATCTTCCATCCTTATTCCTGACCTCTTAACACCCTTTGCTAACCCAACACCATTTTAATATCTCCCTCTTTATCAACCCAACAGGCACCTTCAACACCACAGCAGACATTCGGCTGAAGCAGTGGGCAGACCAGATGTTGCCCAAACGTTGTGTGGAGGTGGGCTGGGAGACACTACAGGACGAGTTCCGCAAGTTTATTGAGCGCGCCAAGACCTCCAAGGACCATGACACCATCTTTGACAACCTTAAAGCATGTGTGGTGGATGAAGCCATGAGGAGACATGTTTGGGAAGACAAGGTAAGCACCAGGAGCAGGATAGGAGCAGTCAGTATAGCTGGGCAGGGCACAGCCATTTTTAGGAGCCTGTGTGTGTGTGTGTGTGTGTGTGTGTGTGTGTGTGTGTGTGTGTGTGTGTGTGTGTGTGTGTGCCCTTGAGCTGCCTCCTTTATTGTAAAAAAAAAAAAAGTAGAGGCAACTGTAAGGTGATGATGACAGGCAGAGTGCTGTGTTGAGAGAGGTAACCATCAGGTACAATTGTCTGATTCATTTCCACCCTTACCAGGCTGCTGATGTGCTGCGTGTCATACAACTAAATGCCCTGGAGGACCGCTCAGTCAGTGACAAACAGCAGTGGGACTCTGCCTGCCGCTTCCTGGAGGAGTCAGTGAAGGAGAAACTTACAGTGACAGAGAGCACACTAAGGTGAGGCAACAAGAAAGAAGGAAAGGGATGTTATATTTATTTATTATATGCATCTTTGTGACCACACATACAGTTGACCCTCACTGGGTTATGTACTGAAGCTTCCCAGCAAACAAAGTGAATCCACCTCTGTAGTGCAGTGGTTAGCACCCCTAATTACAAATCTGCAAGCCTGGGTTTGAATCCCAGCCTGGGCAGTCAGCATGCAGCCCACCCAGCTGTTCATCCCTCCTTTTTGGGATGGTCATGTAAATCTACGAAACCTTCATAATTTACAGGTGCTAGTTTCCTTGCAAGTTCAAGAACCCTGTAGCCTGTAGATTTCTCACTAGAACTAAGAAAGATGGATTAGTTTAGTAGCTGTGAAGTGTGCTCCCAGTTGTGTCAGATTAAATCCACTGACACTTGACATTTAAATACCTACTTTATGGCTGTTTAGGTATGTTGGGATATGTTACACCTCTTAATGTATTTTTGTGAACAATAAATCTCTCTCTCTCTCTCCCCTGTATAAAGTGGTTGTTTTGATCTGCTTCAGGGAGATGGTTGGGCCAGGGACACGGGAACAGTGGCTCTACTGGACCTCCCCCACTGAAGATCAGCGCAAGCGGGCAGCTGTGAAAACGGAACTAGAGAAACTGCTTGCCACTGATTATGTAAGTTTCAAGAGGGTGTAGGTAGAGAATTTAGATTTAGTCTTGCAGCTGTATCAACATATACCATCTGTAACTCTGGGGTGAACTGGGCCATGGATGTGGAATTGCTGTTTTGATAACTTTGGGTCTGTCACACACATTCTCCAGCATGCATCCAAAAACTTGTGCAATAAAAATGATGATTAAGAAGCACCTGGAGTAGAAGAAGTAGAAGCAGTACTGCTTTTATGGACCTGAGGGAGGACTAAGACAGTTGATAGGAAGGATGTATGGGATGTCCTGAGAATATATGGTGGAGGAGGTGTTAACTTTTTTGAAGGGTTCAGGTCTTTTTACAAGGATGTAAATGCTGTTGTGCATGTGAATGGGGAGTTGAGTTAGAGTTTTAGTGTTGGTATGGCTGAGAGACATGGGTGTGTGATGTCACCTGGACTTTTAATGTTTATATGAATAGTTGTATAAGAAAAATGAAAGGCAGAGTAGGGGAACTGTGTCCAAGGCTGAAAATGAGTGCTACAGGGAAATCTTTGGTCGCAGGTCTTTTTGCTGATGATACATTGTTATTGGCAGAAAGTGAGAGGTTGCTGCAGTGGATTGTAGTTGTATTTGACAGGGTGCATAAGACTCAAAAGTTGAAAATGTTGGCAAGAGTAAGGTCATGGTATTTGATAGAGCAACAGAGCAGACCAATTTTGCCAATCCAAACATAGTATGGACAAAGAGCACGAGACTGTAAGATCTGGTTGAGAAAACAGAGTATGGGGGAAGTGATGAAATTTACATTCTCATGGACAGTTCTGCGTAAGCATGGAGGGAAAGGTGAGGGAATAGTTAACACAGGTAATAGGAGCATTAAAAAGATTATGAAAGGAATTAGGAAAATGAGGGTAAAGAAAAGAGTAAGATACAGTATTATCCTGCTAACTTTGTCATATAGATCAGAGGCATGGGCATGGTGTAGTACAGGAATCTTCAACATGCTTAATGATAGTGAACTAAATAAGTGGTGTATGTGGTGTGTGTCAGGATGGAATGGAGGAATTCATTGAGAGGTTTGCTATGGGTTTAACAGCAATGGTAGTGGGTTGTGGAGTGGTTTAGTAGGTTAAGCATTGTGCTCTGAGATAGCATGGACGTGTGATCGGAATGAATGAGGATGACTTTGTGAAGAGAGTTTACGAGGGCAGGACTGAGGGATTAGGGTGGGAAGAGGGGGTCAGAGGGAGACCACCAGTTAAATGGATCAATAAAGTCGACAAGTATTGGAAAGAGAGAGTTGTAGGTGAGGGATCGAGTGTGCTGAGAAGGAGTACCAGAACAGTGAAGTATGCCAGATCTTTTGTTCAGACAAGCACTGTATAGATTCCTTTTACCAGAAGCATGTTCCAGTTAAAATCCATTCTTCCCACAGAGCCACAAGAACACACTGAATTATGATGAGGTCACTGCTGTCAGAAAGAACACACAGAACAGTGGCATTGACGTGGACAATGAATTCATCAGAGAGACATGGCACCCAGTGTACCGGCGTCACTTCCTTAGGCGGTCCCTGGCCAAAGCTTATGACTGCCGCAAGTCCTTCTATGCCTACCACCAAGGCCTAGAAGGGGAGCTAGGGGTCAGTAAACAACTTACTGTGTATCATAGATATGTGTTATATGTTACATGGCACTAGGGAAGCAAAACAAAATTTGCAGGGTGTCTAGTGAATAACCTGTGGAATAATAATCTATTGTGGGGTCATGCTAAAGGTTTGGGGTGAGTGAGTGAGTAGGCATGTGTGCGTATCAGTTCCCACCAGATATGTATACTTTCTTCCATTGTTTATCTTATTGCATTCCCTAACCTTTTCTTCTGCACATGAAATATTAATTCATAAAGAATTAATCCTTTTATTTTCTTACCTTACATCTTTTACCACCGAGCCCAGCAAACTAATACATACTGTCACATCCAAGGTGGAGTGCAACGATGTGGTGCTGTTTTGGCGGATTCAGCAGATGATCAAGATAACGTCCAACGCCCTCCGCCAGCAGGTCATGAACAGGGAAGGTGCGTATGGAACACAGCTCTCTCTACTGGACACCAAACTTAATTAGGGCAGAGTTAACATATGACAGTGTGCTTGGTTAAACTTACATTATGCAATTATCACTTTTTTTAAAAACAGGGACATACTCTAGATATCTCTAATTTAGTTGTATTTTTGCAGCTAGTATGAAAATAATGTGCAAATGAATTTCAAAATTACAGGTGTGTGTGTGTGTATGTGTTTAACCTGGCTGTAGTATATAGAATTTAAGCTAAGCTCTGTTCCCCTGTGTATATATTTGTTTTTTCTACCTTGAATTCATGTATGTTCTCAGCTCAATCTCTGCATCTAAACTGTTCTAATTATCACTGATTCTATCAGGGAAGCCAAACTTCTTTACATTCTAGTGTGCATCTTATTTTCCTCAAGATATTTTCATTTTCTTTTGTCCTTCCATTATCCCTTACCCCCCATGTCTTCCCTGTCCCTGTGTTCTGCTTCTATCTAACCTATTCCTACAATCATGTTGACTAATGAAGGTCTCTCTCTCTCTCTCTCATGTAAATCCATGTAGCCATCTGTTCTATCCATCTAAATTGACAGACAGACAGACAGTCTTATCTCCCCTACTCACTGCATCATGGTTACAACCACATAACACTCCCCTCCCCCTTTCTCCCAAATATATCGGGCTTCAACACAAATAGATCAATTATTTCCAACAGCTTTCTGAAGATGACACACCACAGAAAATAGCTACAAGCCTCTTTACTTCTATGGTAGACCTATGGTAGGGCAGGCCCAAAGTGGTTTCCTTCTTTCCCTCTTCCAGAATAATTCTCTCCATTGGAAGTACCAAACCTTGAGGACTGGTTGGTACACCCTTAACTCCTCCTCCCACATGTTTGCCATGTGTGCCATCCCTGCAAGGCTTGGAGTCCTGGGCCCGTACTTATAAAGAATATGTTTCGCTTATGTGAGGCATAAATCAAGAAAATGGCGGACACCGAGATGTAAGGGAAGCATAACCCTTAGGTTTCAACTAAGCGGAACCTAAACTGACTCGCCAGCTACGCGCAGGTTTGAATTAACATTGCATTCCTTAGGTCGACCTAAGCGAAGCATAACAGTCAAGATGGCAGAGGTAGTGGGTGCGCGTCTGCAGCAGCTGAGGACTTTTCGGGCACGAAGAGACGTCCTTGATGTACCATTGTACCAATTGAAAATAGCAAGATGCTATTTCCCATAAATTTACTCATGAATCATTGCATGAAGGCTATTTATTGGCTCAGCAACACAACACCACTCTTCACAGCACAATTCTCTGATGAGGTTTGGGTAAACACTCCTGTCCTCCCGTCCTTAAAGCCATAATCGTGCCCCTGTGGCATGCCTGTAGTTCCTCCATGCCAAAAGGTCTCATTGTCACCACCGCGTGCACGGCCAATCCACCCATCTAGACTCTGCCCTCATAAACACGTGGATTGAATAACAACTCACACTCACACCATACTCATCAGGGATCATGACAGACGTTTCTGACAAACAGAAACGATTTCATCATTTCTTTGAATGTGTTAGAACGTATTTGGTGAGTGGCTCACACAAACCAAACCTAATTCTTGGCAAGAAGAGAGCAGTTGTTTTTAGCACTGTTCTCTTCTTACCATTGAGCATGTTGGTTTGTATGAACCACTCGCCAAGTAAGTTCTAACACACTCTAGGAAATGGCGAAGCCATTTCTGTTTGTCAGAAACATCTGCCACGATTCCTGATAAGTCTGATGTGTGTGTATTTACCTAATTGTATTTAGCTAGTTGTGACATACGGGAAAAGAGCTACGCTCGCGCTGTCCCGTCACCATATCCACTCTTATCCAACTTTTCCTTAAAATCATTAATGTTTCTTGCACAAACCACCTCCTCCTCCAGTCCATTCCACAGCTGTGTGTATGTTGTTACTCGATCCACGTGTTTATGTGGTTGGAGTCTAGATGGGTATGTTGGCTGCGCACGTGCAGTGGTGACACTGAGAACTTCTGGCACGGAGGAACCACAGCCACGCCACACCCACAACCGCTCCTTCCTTTCATTTCACTGCAGCAACAAGTCCATAACTTGGGTAACGGCAGCACAAGCTGCGACAGCACTTACTTTAGCAGACGACGCCTTTTGATACAGGGCGAGTGTTTTGTTTATGTTATGGATGTGGATACAGGCAACCGACCTTGGCCGTGTGTGACACAACCGGAAAAGTTGGAGTTGCTGGTTACCCTTACCGCCAATGCAGTTGGAGGAAAAAGGCTCAGCTTACGGACAACCGACAACTCGCTCCCAGTTGGGGGCACGGGCGTTGCCCGTAGCCCCAACGGTTGGAGGAAAATGGCCAGTGTGACACCACCTCAAGGCAGTGGGGCTGCTGATTGGGTGAACGCCGTCAATGATGTCATCGGACTCAGTGAATCACAAGCATGTTTTCAGAACTGTCAGCCAATCATAAGGCAGCCGCCTTCAACTGTGTCTTCACAGTGACCCGTTCTCTCTTCCCGTTTTCATCCTTTTTCCAAAGTACGTATTTTGAGATAAGGGAGTAAAGTGAAAAAAAAAGGTCAGCTTCTCCACGGGCCAGAACAAATAAGTGCTTTTCATTATTTTCAATACCCTAAGTTTCGCGATCGTCAAGTTTAGCACTATACCTTAGAAACGAAGCATGCGCGAAACTCAGGACGGTACTGTAAACTAACCATGATCTTGAATTCCCTCCCTTTCACAAAAAGGGTTTAAGAGATGGCATTGAGCTCGAGTCTTTAAAATTTCTTTCTTCTGCAGCACGGCGGTTGGAGAAAGAGATCAAGGAGGTGCTGGAGGAGTATGGGTGTGACAGGGAGAAGAAGGAGCACCTGTTGACTGGCCGGAGAGTCTTGCTGGCCGAGGAGCTGAGTAAGTGTCTTGTAGTGCATCTGGAAAGTAGTACGGATGTTAGTTGTTTTATTGTAAGTCAGAAAAGAGCTGCCACTCATCATTAACCATCAAGACATTTGCCATAAGAACAAGCCTCTTTCCCTTCTTGTTTTGTTGTTTCTTTATTGATGCTTTGTGTTATTAAATCATGATAGAAGGTGGATGTACAGGCAACCCTCCCTTTGCTTTGCTTTGGTTACATTCATGAGAAACTGTTTGCTAACCGAAAATTCATTGTACGAAGCAAATCATAGAATGGTTCCACAACTCCAATTTTTCTCGATTTAGTCACATTTTTTTCTTTTCTTCTTTTTCCAAATCTTCTTCATTGCATATTTTAAGACTCCCTAACCAATAATTTGCAAATGTGGACCAATACTATTCACCTGGGTTGTGCACTGAACTACTACTACCCTGCATACAAAGAAAAGCCTACCCTTAAACCAATTATTATTTTATACCGAGTTAGTTCCATTGCACACACACAGTAAAATGGAAGAATAGATAATGAGGAGTTACTACTAAGAGAAGGAATAAACACCATGAACACAAGAGGACACAGTAAAAAATTGAGGAAGGGAAGATGCTTGAGAGACATAAAGAAATAGAGCTTCCCGTAAAGAAATATAGAGGTTTGGAACAGACTAAGTGAGGATGTAGTATCAGCGAAGAGTGTGCTAAACTTTAAGGAAAAGTTGGACAAATACAGATACGGAGACGGGACCACACGAGCGTAAGCCCAGGCCCTGTAAAACTACAACTAGGTAAATACAGGAGTAGAAGGAAGATGGTTGGCCGGAATCAGCTGACTTGAGAGCATACTCGGTTTAGTATTGCTTATGGGGAAAAAAATCATGAACGGGAATTTTGCCTTTTGTTAAGTGAGGAAGGGTAGTAAAAAGTAACATTTTTCGAAGTGAACTTTCATTGCGTGAATGTATCGAGAAGTCACACGAGATTATTACCTAAAACCAGCCTTCCACCAGTAACAAAGACCAGAGCCATATTCATATCCATTCCATGTACTTTTCTTCTGCACAGTTTACATCAGCCACATACTTTATTAGATAACCAGTATATCAATATGGCTTACATTTGTATTAGCCTATTCAGTTTATTTAAGGATCCGCTATAGCACTCCATTTTCCCTAGCATTTGGTAGATGTAAGATGCCGTGAGTCGCCAGCTTTTCCATGTTGACAACTTTCACATTACTTCAGTGTTTTAGCAAAAGATAATGGTCATTACAGGATGTAGATATTAGGTGTGTTCACTTTTGGTTTGCAAGTTGTTATGGCAGGAAAGTCACAAGGCAAAAGGTCATTATGAAGTAAATGTTCACTTTGTTCAGTCAATTAGATTTAAATGAAATCCACCATGTTAAGGTATTTCATGTTCTGAAACATTAAATGACATTTATTTAGTGATCACAGGTAAATGAATATTTAAAATATATTAGCAGCATTATATAAAAGTAACTGACATCAATAATTTCTCATCAATGGCATACTTTTCTTTTTGCAGAAAGAGTACGGCAAATTCAAGAGAAGCTTGAGGAGTTTATCCACTCTCTGAATGCTGAGAAGTGAATGAGGGAGTAACGAAAATGGACACACTTTTACTGACTATTCAGCTCCATGTTGGAGCTGTGAGCCAGCATCCTTCAGCTGTAGAACTGTAGCAGTGCTAAGATGCACACTGTACAGTACTATTAAGACCAAAAATTAAAGTTATGACCATATGACCACACTTGACAAATTATAAAATGTATATTGTTGAAAGTAATTGTTACCTTTATGTTGTTATGAGATGAATGAAGATGCCTGAGAGTGGACTGATGAAAGTTTATTATGAAATGACAACTTTCCGCCCCTTGCTAATGGAAGCTAAAATAACCAAGGAGGGCTTTTATGTAATGAGCAAATAGAGTAACATTACTATATTGAACAGTAAAATGTTTTAGTTGATATAAAACCCTTTTTATGAATCAACGAAGTGCAATATGTTATGTTATGAAAACTTGCTTTTATTTTAGATTAAAATAAACTTCTTGACATCAACATCAATACTCTAACTTTGTGAACATCTCAAATATTAACTTAAAATGCTTTTAAAGTTGTTGTTTTTAAAAGACTACAAATATAAATGCACTAAATGATCTGGTCATATGAAGAAAATTCCACTCAAAGAAAAACATCACTTCAAACCTCCTTGAAACTAACATGAACATATAATGCCAACCCACATCATTGAGGAGATTTTTAAGTATCTCTCCATCATGTAAAAGCTCTTTCAACACGCAGTGACTGAGGGTCTGCACAGCATTTGCCTTCTGTATACAATAGCTGTCATTACTACACATTGAAGTAATGTGTCCATCCCAGTAAAAAATGAGTTCCAACCTTTTCCTTTCAGTACTGCATTTTTTTTCTATAAATTCTTGTTATTCAAATGCCCAGGAGATGTATTCTTTACTGCCAGAATACATTTGAGACTTGTCTTTTAGGTGCAATAACAATAGATATAACAGAACAATGAACTTAATGCAAGGACTTGTGTTGCAGGCAATGTTATTTTCAGCTTACTTCTACCTAGTCATCTTCGTTTGTGTTTGTCCAAACTGTATTATATGTCAGTGCTAAAACTAGATTTTTTAAAGCTCTTTAGGGGTTATCAGCAATCTAGTTCCCTGTGGTGAATCGTAACTTCTTTCATTATGGGACTCTCATATTATACACTATACCCAGACATACCTCTCCTGCAACTTTCATTTCCCTCCACTTATAAAAACTGTCACCATGTTTTATATTCTGTATCCCCTCTTCACCTTTTACATACTTTTATCTCATTTACATTTAAATGTTACTTTGGTAAACTATTCTTTCACCACATTGGAAAATTGATTGCAAATGGGATATATGTATTTATATTTTGTTAATAGATGTATTATAATTATTACACTTGTGGAACTATGCTGTATGTATGGTAGGTCACAGAGTTCCCAAGAAACTTATGATGTACTGATAAATATAAAATGTAAATATCTTCACAAATTGCATTTTACATTTACACCCCTGGAAACATAAATTGGATAAATCCAAAATGTTAAGAACTTTCCCTTAGTCTATCTTTAAAGCTCTGATGCTCTATTCCCTCCAGGAACTTGCCCTGAGGGGTTGCCATGGCATGGCAAAGTCAGTGACTGTGGTGCAATGGAACCTTGGTTGTCAAACAACTCATCTCAAACAAATTTTCCAAACATAAAACACACTGGTTTCCGAACAGAATCTTGGCTCCCAAACAGGTAAGCCGGCAACCATGTGCTCTGCAGGCCAAGATGTATGGCAGGAGAGTAACTTGCATTGCAGCCTCCGCTCAATGCATATGTGGTTATGCTGAGAGTGGCTGGGGACAGTATTGGTAAACCCCCTGCCTAGTCCCTGCTTCCTGGGCCCCACCCCCATGAATAGAGTGGTCGCCCTCACACCAGTTGGGTTCGACGCCAGCAGCACCTCCCCTGCCACCAAAGTGGACAGGCCTGAGCACCCAAATTTGTGGCACTGATCCTGTTAACGCAAACGTTTCACCCACTACCCCGAACTTAAAGGAAACAATTCTTGACATGACTGAGAGGTGTGAAGGGCACCACAGGGCTCCTACACTCAGTGGTGAAACACACAACACACAACACAAGGAAGATAGGAAAGGTGGGTGGCCGGTGGCCAGACAGTATTTGACTACTGCTATACATGAGTCGATTTTTTACACTCCTTCAGGCATACGCAAAGACAACCCAATAGTACTGAGAACAGCAATCATAGTTGAATGAAACATTCCTAGAAGATAAGAAGATACAGCAGAGGTGACCCTGGCCACACTCATATAACTGCGACGTGTCCTTTGCTTACAAACATGCCCCCCTGCCAACGCATAACCCCCCCACTCCATGACTCGGTGCTGCCGCCGTCTTTGCAAAATTTATTACAGCTCCACTAACCCTACTTGTCAGTCAACATACTTTTGTAGATTGAGAAGCTTCTCTCTACATCCACATTGACTGCTGGGGTGAATTTCAATATGAAATAGACTACTATAATACCGCTATCATGAAGTTTTTAACAAGGATCTGGTAAAAATGTCATGTTTGGGCCATTTTATGTCAATATCCAGCAGAAACCGTGAATTTTTTTTTTTTTTTCTTTGAAAATCACGTATTGTTATATGTGAAAAAATATTTTTAATGTACATACTTTAAATATTTTTCCGATCTCTAATTATTATTGAGGCTAACATCATAATTGTTGACGGCCCTTGCGAAGCGCTGCACTGGAAGTGGAGCAGGGCCTGAAACCTCACCAACGGTATTAACGGTATATCAGGAGTCTCACTGAGGAAGACAAGGGCTATTTCAATGTGAATGATCTCCAACTTGCCTAATGAGCCCTGGAGAAGCTCCGCTCCAAGCCTCCCTCTAACAGGAGATGGCTGCATCATATTGGACATGGATGGGCAGAGTGCTCGTTGGGCTGAGTATTTTGAGAAGTTCTACATGGCGGATCTTCCGAATGGGCAGCTTCCAGTTTCTGGGATGCAAGTGGTGGATGCTGATCCACTCATTAACAAAAGCCCATCATCTCTTGATGAGGTCAGAGAGGCTGTGGCAAAGTTGAGAGGTGAAAAGGGATCTAGTAACTGTAACAACAATGCAGAGTTGATCAAAGCTGGAGGTGAGGCACAGCTGGAGGTATGGCAATCTGCTACTAATCCTCCTGACTGGAAGACTGGGCTGGTAGTAGTTATATGGAAAGGGTAAAGGGACAGTCAGGACTAGAACTACTACCAAGGTATTACACTGCTCAGTAGGCTAGGCAAGGTACTTTCCTATCTATTGCTGATGAAGATTCCTAACCAGCTCCTGAAGCCAAGCAGTACGGTTCATGCCTGGTAAGTCGATAATTGACCGTACCCTAGTGCTTTACATTTTGGTGAAATGCTGATGCATTGTGACAGGGGATGCTTGCAGCCTATGTCAATATCAAGAAGGCATTTGGTTCAGTGCATTGTGAGGTACTCTGGGATCTCCTCCAACTCCATGGAATGCCTGCAAGGATCATTGGTCTACTGACTGGCCTGCATTCTGGGACTGAAAATGCTATGAAGTGTGCGTGTGTGTGTGATGGAGGGGCATTTCCAGCTTCTTTCCTGTGAATACAGGAAACATTTTCAACATTTGTATGGACTGGGTACTCAGCAGAGTTGTGGACCAGAGTCGTTGTGGAGCATTTGTTGGCAATACCAGGGTCACTGACCTTGTTTTGCTTATGATGCAATAATTCCTTCAGAGTTGCTGGAGGTTCTGGTGATGGCTCTCGAGGCACTATATGAGGAGGAGCAGAAGCCCATGGGACTTTACATCTCCTTGTCCAAGACCAAGGTACAGGTGTTCAGAGGCTTGCTAGATGAAACAGTACAATCAGTCTGTGCATGTGGTGAGGACATTTACATCTTGGAAAATTTTGCAAACATTGGTAGGATAGTTCAGAACAATGGCAGGTGTCGCCAGGAAGTCTTACGGCAGATTGGCTTGGCCCACAGTGTTGTGGACTCGCTTAGCATGAGTATATGGCATTGACGATACCCATGCAGAAGGATAAAGATCCAGATCTTCAAGTCGCTTGTGCTCCCTGTCTTACTCTTGGGCTGTGAGACATGGACACTGAACAGTGACTTGGAGAGGCAGATTGATGCCTTTGGTAAGAAGTGCCTACACAGAATCCTGGGATATTGCTGAAATGACCATGTCAAACCAGCAACTACTCTGTGAGATTGATTTGACATATATTATCAGCATAGTCCATCAATGCCACCTGAGTGAAGGAGCCCAAGGAGATGCCCACAGAGTTCATGACTTGAGCAAGTCGATAGATCCTGCCGTGAGGTACGTACTTGGGATGGGAAGGGGACCTGTATGGAGATTTACCTGGAAGAACCTCCAGGTTTGATGTTGTAGGGTGGGCAAGGCAACATGCTCCTTGGCATATGCCTCCATTGATTGATTAATTGAATGATTGTTCTTAGGGTCCACTGTGTATACCTGCTCAAAGTACGCAGCTCTGCCCATCCATGTCTGACACAAGGCAACCATCTGTTCACCTGAGAGGGAGGCTCAGGGAAAAGCTCTTTCAGGGTTCAATAGTCAGGAAAGCAGCAATGGCTTTCTATCCTTCTCTATCTACCTTTTAAACTGACATTTTCTGTGCAAAAATTTGATCCACACATCTTGCATTTCTCCTAAAAGCCCCTTGCTAACTGCCCACACTTTATCAGTTATTTCCATCATCTTATTTAAAACCCTCTCATAAATCTTCCTTAGCACACCAAGTAAACTTACCTACTCCCCTAAGACTGTTACACTCACATACCTCTGCTTCTTTTCCCTTTGTATAGAGGCACATTGATGGCCTTTCTCCAGCCTTCTGGCACCTCCTCCTAATCCATGGCTAAATTGCGATACATATCTACAACATCCACTCCACAGCCACACCTCTTCCATATTTCATCATTTCTGCTGATGAGACTTAAAATGTTTCAAGTAAAAGTAAACATCAATAAAAGGACCAAACCCACAGTGGAAAGTGACGATTCAACGGCTATATTCACCCATCTCTTGCACAGCAAAAATAATAGCAAGCATTTATCAAAATAAATTAAATTAATAATTGTAACCAAACCTAACCCTAACCCCTCGACGCCCTCCATTATCATATGAAAACAACTCGCAGTGCCCAGCTGGCTGCAGTGAGTTTGTAAGTGAAAGAAAAATACTTTTACACAAACTAGCAAGTTCTGATGGAAATGGTTATAAAGAAAAATGAGCATTACAGAACATCCATCAGAAAAATAAGGTCAAAGACTGGTGTATTTATGTATCCTTTAACAGGTAAATACCAATAATAAAACTGATATTTTTTATACTGGTCCTTATCTTTAATACTACTACGGTTAATATGTAGGAGGAGTAGGTGTGGGACATATATTCTATATTGTTTATACCTCAGTGTATGCAAATTAATCTATTACCCATGAAAACATACTTTGTGTCTTGATAATAATATGCCTACTCCTACATTTTTACCAATACTACAAACAAAATACACTTACCTTTCTGCAACACCTGGGCAGTGCAAGGTGAGTGTATTGCTGTGTCCATAAGTGCCCGGCCTGCCACGGCGACCACCTCTTCACTCCTCTCTTGGACCCTTTGATGACGAGCACAGTTTAATGGCGAGGATTCAATTGACTCCTCTAGCTGTTGATGGCGACCGATGCCTTGAACACCCTGCTGGCCTGCTATTCATCCAGCAGCAACACATACACTCCACTAATGAATAAAGAATCAATAATAACCCAACAGTGACACGTACGCACAGAATACAGAGGAATGAAGGAATGTTTTGGTGGTTCGGGGAAAAGATTCATTTTGGGTCCCTTATTTTTTCGATATGAGGTGCTTTTTTTCACAACTTAGAGTAGAATCGTATCAGAAAACATCATAACCCCCTCTAACACGTATTACTGTGAGAAAATGCAGAAGGTAGATATCAGATAAAAATGAAATACCTCAATTACCTCCGAATCGACTCAGGCGCTCGAGCGGTGTGGCGAGCAATACCTCCTCGCAGAAATAGGTCGCTCTGCTGTCCACTACGCATCCGCATCTACACAGCAGGAAAACCTATTAATTTGCCTGGTTTTATCCTAGTATATCCACTTGTGATCTTTGTGATGGTTGATATTGCCTGCAAGAAAGCCAAAAACACATGAGACCAAAAGACAAAACAAGCATGAATTACTCGGCGAACATCAGCGTGGCCGTGGGTGATTCTTCCATATTCCATAGTCATCTGCTATATTCGTTTGTTATAAAGCCTTCTCTGGATTATAAGTATTTCTCTGGTGTTTGTTCCGTGTGTAGGAGCCGAAACAGGACAAGTAGCGCTAGCAGTGAGCAATTAAAAAAGTAAGCAATTAAGTTGAACCTTGATATGCGAGCTACGTATTTTTAATTGCAACTTCGAGCTAATTCTACTACTACTTATTACTATTCTTTTATGATTACCATTCATTACTATTTATTTCAGCGGCGATAAGTTTCTATCCTTAGTGACTATATATGACCCAATGCCACAGTCCAACATCGTTTCTTTGTAACAGAGCGAACCAAACTAGTTAGGCAGCTACATATATAGCCTATGCGATCCCATACAATCCATGATGGTGAGGTTCTATTCACCATCAGAGATACCTCAATAGATGCCAAGGAGGGATACTGGCGATCATCATAACCTCAGGAACTGCCATGTGTAGACCGGCCGGCCTCTTGTAATTTCCCTGTATCCTTTTATTATTAGTCCACCCGTCGATCTGCAGTGTGCGGTGAAGGTGCAGTGATTAGCGTGCCTATAGCTACGAATCTGCGAGCCTGAGTTCGAATCCCGTTCCGGTTAGTCGGTGAGCAGCTCATCCAGCGGTTCATCCTCCCTTTCGTGCTGGTAGACAGTGGCGGATCCAGGGGTGGAGGCCTTCCTTCAAAAAGGAACAAAAAAAGGGGGGACCCCCTCTCGGTACCTCCATGTCGCTCTTGCGACATGGGAGCTGTTGATCGTTTGAGCCAACTTCATTCAGTTCGAGGTAGCAGAGCTCGTGTACTTATCTAATAACAGGTCGGCCATACACAGCCCATGTGGTGACGGGTGTGGGAGACTCTCGGCATGTGCCAACAGCTTTGATGGATGATTAGGATGAGCTCATGTGCTGTCAGGCCCGTAATTTTAGCAGATATCTGGGGGGTAGAGGGCATCATAGGTTCATGATTTTGGGGGAGAGGATGGCGAGCAAAGCGAGTCTGCGCAGGTTGGGTAATTTTTTTTTTTAAATAAGCACTTTTAGGCGCATTTTGAGGCAGAAATAGTAAACATTGGAGGGCTTAAGCCCCCTAGCCCCTCAAGAAATTGCAACCCTGCCTCGTGTAGCCTACCCTTAATGATTATACCGCTGATGATAATCATAACAAGTGATAATCATAATGATTAATAATGGCAATAATAATTGCAATAATAATAAAATAGTAAAACTACAACTACTACTACTACTACTATTAATGATAATAGTAATAATGAATAATGATAATAGTAATAATGATACTAATATTATTAATAACAATAATATAATAATAATAATAATAATAATAATAATAATAATAATAATAATAATAATGATAAAATCAATAACAACAATGCTAATGATAATAAAAGGTAAGGTATATGTGTGTTCATTTTTTTATTTGTAGAATGCAAAGATAGTTACAAAAAAATAAACTAATTAAAATATAATAAAACTTATAAAAAAAGTGAATAAAATAAAATAATATACATCCTAGAAGATATCGTGCAGTATGGCGTGAAAACGAGTGAGCAACGTAAACAAAAATATAAAAATAAGTTAAACATAATAAAAGATGTCCACAAACAGTGATTATATTCATAAGTGAAAATATAAATTAATATAATATAATATATATAATATCTTGAAAGTGCTGCGGCTGACTTTCATTCCGTTTTCTTGTATATATTTTCTTTAGCCAACCGAATATGCAGCGTGAAAAGATTAAAAAAAAGTCATTAATACGAGAAGAGCTTTGTTGCTGGTGTGATGCTGGTGTCGGTGGCGCCAAGACCTGAACTCAGTCTTCTTGGCGGTGGCGATGCTGGGGACGGAACTTCTAAACAACATCGGCGCCTTTTTTAACTTTAGATCTCACCATCAGGCTGCGCTAGGTAAGTCTGGAAATTGGAGGGCGAGGAGAAAAGGGTAAGTTGTTGTGATCCAAGGAATCATATCGTCCTGTCCTCTTCACATAAACGTTCGTGCTTGAAGCGAAAGGAATGTGTGCGTGCGAGGGGTCGATCAAGGAGTCAAGGAAATGCCTACACTCTTGACTCTTGGGTTCCACGCAAGCAAATGATGGTACGATGATTACGATGATTATAATGATTACAATGATTTCTCTTCCACCTTGATGTACCTTTTTTTTTCTGCTTCCTATTTAGAGTGTTTTCTTCCATCTGATGGTTATTCGGGTCATGTCAGTGTTTTGAGGCCTCATTTGTTGTGAAAATAAATGATTACCTTAGTATGCCCAATACAACGAAATGTGGAAACACAGGAGGTCGAGGGGGCCGGAGCGCCCCCGTTAGGAAGTTACATAATGTATATTCACCTATCTTTCAGTGACCCTAAGGAGGGTCGTGGGTAAAAGCGTGAATACTCCTTTTGGATTTTAGCTGTGGTGAGCCGCAGGTTTTGGCTGCCGCGGGAAGCATTGGGCTACTCAGCCACCTGCGGCCGCGCGGGTTAGCTCATATATTGCAGGGCTATTTTCACACTTACTTTCATCTTTACACTTTGTTTTTCAAGCAGATCTAAAGGTTAGTGAAAAATCTATTTAACAGAAGATCAGTCGGTTAAGTAGGACAAGATATATCGGTGCGGTAATGTAACCAATCTTTACCCATGCAACCCTTGACCCAGCCGTGTGGTTCTGTAAGGCTATCATCCATTTCCACAGCAATTAAGGCCTCAGGACACTCAAATTAGCTAAACAATCTATCAATGGTAGAAAAAAAATAAGAAACTGCAATAACGGAAATATTTACCGATTATTGTCACCATTTTGTTTAGATTTCACTTACTTATTTTTCATATTTATCTGTCTTGTTCATTTATTCATTCTTCATTTATTTATCTATCTGTTGTTTTTGTGTGTGATCGTAACGTGTTTATATATTTTTATATATTTTGTAGTAACATTGTTAGTTTAAATTTGCGTATTTTATAGCACTAAACAACCTGTTTCTATTTATCTATCTATCTATCTATTTAACTATCTATCTACATGTCTGCCTGTCTATTTGTCTCAACACTCACCCAGCCACTGTTGAGCTGCACGGGCCGATAGTTGCCAGACAGGGGGAAGCCGGCCTCGTCCGTCACGGAGTTGAAGGCGAGCATCTGAAAACGACCGGCGATATAGTGATGGCGACGAAGAGGACGACGACAATAATAATAATGAAAAAAAGGACGAAGAAGACGAAAACGAAGGAGAAGAGGAAGAGGAGGAAGACGAAAAAGACAACGAGGAAGACAAAGAAGACGAAGAAAGACGAAAGTAAAGACTAAGAAGATAGAAACTCCACACGTTGGCATATAAGAGAGAGAGAGAGAGAGAGAGAGAGAGAGAGAGAGAGAGAGAGAGAGAGAGAGAGAGAAAGAGAAAGAGAAAAAGAGAAAGATAGACACAAACATACACAGAGACAGACAGACACGGATAGAGACAGACACGGACAGAGACGTAAGAAAGCATCTACTCACCGACTCTTGCGTGGTGGAGAGGGAGTTGGGGAAGACGCTCCAGATGGCGGCGGAGCAGGGTGGCGAAGTGAGGGAGCCGTCGTAGCGGAAGAAGGTGGTGGTGTTCTGCGGCAGGAACGCACTCAGCGGCACGGCACTGATGCGGGCGGCCGATACTGTTTTAGGAAGCAGAGAAAACAAACGATGAGAGGCGGAGTGAAGCGCTTCGAACCACAGTACCAGTGCGTGACGTCAGAAAGAGCATCCGACACCTCTGTTCCCATGTTTAAGCCTGTTTTGTGATCTTTGTGATAGTTTTATATGCCTTCTGCATCTTGAACGGGAGGATAAGCCATGAGAGCCTGGTTAATCTTCTCTGTACCCTTGAAGATGAGTCATAATGGGACTTCGATACGGTTAAGAATATGGACCTTTGAACTCCAAGCCTCAACCCCCCAAAACAGTGATTCTTAAATATAAACACTCTGTACTGCCTGGGGGTTGGGATGGCATGCTCCTCCCTTCTCCTTTGTTGTTTACTTGCAACAATAAACTATCAGTCAATCAATCAATATGAACGAAGGAAAAAACTAACGAGACAAAGAAGGGACAACAAGCGATAGTGTAAGAGTAAAAATAAAAGTACATAATTCAAAGATGGCGGAGGTATCTGGGTGGTAGTGACGAACTGAATGGCTAGTTATAAGTTTAGCTGTGATGGGTTGGTTCTTCGAGTGGTGGTAGGGGATGGGGTGACGGTGGATGGGGGGGTGAGGGGTTGTGTCAAGGACCGTTTCCTTTTCGAACTCAATTACGTGAGGGGATCGTTATATGTGTGTGTGTGTGTGTGTGTGTGTGTGTGTGTGTGTGTGTGTGTGTGTTCCCTACTATTTGAACATGTGCCAATTTATAATTATATTCTCTCTCTCTCTCTCTCTCTCTCTCTCTCTCTCTCTCTCTCTCTCTCTCTCTCTCTCTCTCTCTCTCTCTCTCCTCATTGTCTTTCTTCTGATGCCAAATTCTGATTATTATTCAACACGTGGTTTTAATCTTTTAGTTATTCAATTTTCGTACATTTATTAGTGCATGCATCAACTCTCTCTCTCTCTCTCTCTCTCTCTCTCTCTCTCTCTCTCTCCACTCACTCGGCGTCGGGATATCCTTCAGGGACGCAGAGACGCCCTTCAGGACCGCGTTCTCCTCCTCGCCGAAGGTCACGAAGACGCCGAGCACCGCCAGGCCGTCAGGGTGCTTCCTGGCCTCCTGCACGGTGCCGTATTTCTTCTTGTAATGCAACAGCTGGAGCTCGAAGGGGTAGCTGAAAGAGGGAGAGAGAGAGAGATTTACATAGATATTCTGACTACACAGACGCTATGGTCCAGACTAGGTGGTCAAATCTAATAGCCACCAGGACTTTGCATTTATATTTTAGTGAGTATTAAGGTGAAGGAAGTGGCGTTTGAGCCTTTTTTTTATGAATCATTTGTGTTGTCCTGATCCACTAAAGGAGAGAGAGAGAGAGAGAGAGAGAGAGAGAGAGAGTTGTTATTTAGTATAGTTGGCATTTTTGTTGCTATTATTTTCATTTTCTTACACATCTCATTACATCATATTCATCTCAAGTGGATGTGTTTTCTTTACCTGGCGGAGTCGATGAAGTGCTCGGAGCCAAGGTACGCCGTCCTGCCCCAGTGGAAGTCCATCCTGAAGAACTCGTATTCACCCTTTAGGCCGCCGCCCTCGATGAAAGGCATCTCCGCCATCTTCAGGTCCAGGGCCACTATCGCGGTTCAGAATAAAAGATAAAATGAATGAAAAAAATAAATAAATGAACAGATATATAAATAAAAAAAAGTTAACCAAATCATCTATCAATTAACCAATCAATCAGTCAGCTAATCAGTCAGTGTTTCTAATAGGGAGAAGTAAATACCAAAACTTTCACAATAAACGACAAAAATGTACACGCAAAAATAAGTATGAAGCACAGATACATAGAAAGATTAATCAGAGCTTGTATCAGTTGATCAATCACTCAGTTATCCAATCACTCAGTTTCTAATAGTTAGGAGTAGAGGTAAAAACTTTCAGAATATACGCCAAATAGTGCCGTCAATACTTATCAAAGACGAATATCTTAATCTGACACAACACCTGAGAGAGCAGACACTGAGAACGTTATGTGAGAGTTCAATGTTATGTAAATATTCACTCGTCTGCCACCTGTGTCGTTATCTGTGGGTATACACGCGTTATACCTGCATCCTTCGTCTACCTGTGCCCTTATCTACATCTTCACACATCTGCCACCTGTGTCATTAACTGTATGTACGAACCTGTATCCTCTATCTACCTGTGCCCCTATCTACATATTCACACGTCTGCCACCTGTGTCGTTAACTGTATGTACAAACATGATACCTGCGTCCCTATGTACCTGTATCCTTATCTACACATTCACACATCTGCCACCTGTGTCGTTAACTATAGGTACAAACGTGATACCTGCGTCCCTATGTACCTGTATCCTTATCTACACATTCACACATCTGCCACCTGTGTCGTTAACTATAGGTACAAACGTGATACCTGCGTCCCTATGTACCTGTATCCTTATCTACACATTCACACATCTGCCACCTGTGTCGTTAACTATAGGTACAAACGTGTTACCTGCGTCCCTATGTACCTGTATCCTTATCTACACATTCACACATCTGCCACCTGTGTCGTTAACTATAGGTACAAACGTGTTACCTGCGTCCTTAATCTCCCTGTGTTCCTATCTACATATTACCACGTTTCTCACCTGTGTCGTTTACTGCAGCCTATCTGCTTATGCATAAAACGCTTTACCTGCATCCTTATGAAATTTGAAGGGGGTATCAAGACCTCATTCCTTCCGAAATTGACCTCCCTTACGGGCACATCTCTACAATCTTTTACAGGAGCAACGTATAACGGGCAATTTTTTTTTGTTTTTTTAGCTGCTTCCTTTACTGTAAAAAGAAAAGAACCTTCATGCAGATAATATTTGATCCTATGCGTTTATAAAGTGTGAACATCTACAGACCCGATGATAATACTCCCTCTATCTGTTTATTGGCGGATATGATATGGCAAGGTGATTAAACATGATATTAAACTCCCTACCTAAGCGTCCATCATTGACGATCTTCATGAAGTCGGGGGTGGCGTCGTAGTTGCGGAACACGAGGGGAGCGATGGGCTTCTTGACAGCCAGGTTCATCTCCAAGTTGATGGGCGACTGCTGGTAATTGTCACAGTTCTTGAATTCCCTTGGCCAGTATGTCGGTCCTGGAAAGAAAGAGAGGAGAACGGGTGGTGTGGGTGTTGAGAGAGAGAGAGAGAGAGAGAGAGAGAGAGAGAGAGAGAGAGAGAGAGAGAGAGAGAGAGAGAGAAATACAAACCACTCATTCTGTTTGCTTTTGTACGAACAGTGTTTAGCGGTCTTTTTTTTTTTTTTTTCATTCTTGTTTATTGCCCTTGAGCTGTTGCCTCTACCGTAAAAAAATAACAATTGTCTAAAGTAGGCGAATGTTCTTTTATCAGAGAGAGAGAGAGAGAGAGAGAGAGAGAGAGAGAGAGAGAGAGAGTCATATCGTATGGAGTATACATCTCTTGTTTGGGGGGCTGCTCCTTTTACTGACCGTCTTTTACCTCTGAGAATCCGCCGCAATGTTCCCCCACTTTCTATCGTCTATCTATATTTTCATACTGACTGCTCTTTTGAACTTGTTAACTGCATATGCTTCTACCCCTCCCGCGGCCCCGCTGCACTTCTCCTTCTGCTGTGTACGTAGCTCATCCCTATACTGTCCAAATCCCTTATGCAAGAGTTAATCTTCATTCTTTCATCCCTTTCACAGGTAAACTCTGGAATAGCCTTCCTTTGTCTGTATTTCCTCCTGCCTACCACTTGACCTCTTTCAAGAAGGGAGTGTTAAGAAATCTCTCCACCTGAAATTCACCTTTCATTTGGCCACTCTACTTCTTTGTAGGAGCAGTGCTTTGCGGATTTTTTTTCATTTGTAATTGCCCTTGAGCTGCTTCCTTTACTGTAAAAAAAAAAAAAAAAAAAAAACACTCACCAGTGACGCCATGGTAGCTCCATTCCTTGCCGCGGTTCAGAGTACGGTTGGTGTTTTCGTCGTCGTCGTCATCCTTGTTGGCGTTACGTTTGTCGTTTTTGTTGGAGTTACGCTTCTTGCTCTTGCTGTTTTTCCGCTTATTATTTTTGTTGGAGTTGTTGATGTCGTCACTATCGCTTGAATCGTCTAATGCTCCACGGATGAAGAACCGGGCGGGCGTGGTGGTGGTGGTGGTGGTAGTAGTAGTAGTAGTAGTAGTAGTAGTGGTGGTGGTGGTGGTGGTGGTGGGAGTTGTGGTAGTGGTAGTGGTGGTGGGAGTTGTGGTAGTGGTGGTGGTGGTGGGTGTTGTAGTGGTGGTGGGTGTTGTAGTGGTAGTGGTGGTGGGTGTTGTAGTGGTAGTGGTGGTGGTGGTTGGTGTAGTGGTAGTGGTGGTGGTGGTGGGGGCCATGGTGGTGGTGGTGGGGGGGGCCATGGTGGTGGGGGCCATGGCTGAGGAGAGAGCGGAAGAAAAACATCAACAAACTTCCCACCACACTTCTCCCTCACTCCCCACCCCACCACTGAGCCTTGCGAGTCATGGGAATCTTACAACATCCAAAAATAAAACCACTACGAAAGAATATCAAGGTGGTTATGGAATGTGGAAAAAGAAAAGGTAATCATAGTAAGCAAAAATTTGATATAATAATGAATATACAACAACAATAATAAGTATAGTAATGATAATACGTAAATAGCAAGTACATACACATAGAAATAGACAATTCCTAACAGTAAAATGAGAGCATGTAACACCCTAACAACCATCCAAAGTCCACATAGCTATATAAAGTACACACACACACACACACACACACAGTTATGCAGACAAACAAGTAGCTACATCAGCGCTCAGCCGCGGGTGTAGGCAAATAAGGAGGAGTAACACAAGAGGACATGTGTTACCCTGGCAGGCTCCCTCCTCCGTCCACTGTCGCCGGCGGCCACATTAGGAAGAAAAAAATGGAAAAAAAGGATTAATGAATGGTAGGAACTTCTCATAGGCTATTCTCTCGATAGCTGTCTTGCGTGCCATGCGCATCACGAACTTGTTTCAGAACCACTGCGTCATGACTGTACTTCTTCCTCGTCGTCGCTTAGCGTTCTATACTCCACAAGATGACTTAATGTTTAGGTAGAGCAAGTACAATGGAAGGAAACTATGTATGTTCTTAAATGACGTCAATAATATAAAAAAAATAGATGAAAAACAAAAATAATTCTGGCCACCTGTTCATGGGCAGCTCTATAAAATAAGAGAGCCGATGCCTGGCACCGCCCGCCATCCTCCGGCGCCTGATGCCCACGACGACCTGTGAAAGCTCAATGGGAGTCATATCAAACATGGAAACTATTGTAAGAGAAAATATGCCAATAAGGTAGCTGAGTACAGAGTGTACCGAGATCGTGCCAGTACTGATGGGTGGCTAAGCAGTCATCCACAGTGGCGTCTGTAGGAGTTGTATTTTCACTGTGAGGGTGTTGGTGAGGGGTCTTGAACTACCCTATCCCACAGGCTTGGGGGCAGCAGTGATACGTCCTTATCCATCTCTAAGACCCGCCTCTCTAGCTTGATCTAGCGAGGAGCACGATCAAGTCAACAGCGTGAGTCCCCTTGGAGAGGACGATCAACTTACCTCTCGAGTCCTATCCTCGAGTCCTATCCATATCACTTGATTCTTCTTACCCCCTGAAATGGACGCTCGAGGGGACTCCATACGACATGGCAAAAAAAAAAAAAAAAAGTTAACTGACGATTGGGTCAAACTGTTGTTGGTGTGCAGAAATACACGACTACGGTGATATATATGTGTAAGCTGCAGTCAGCGGCGTAGTGATGCAGACGGTGGTGTGCGACCAGCTTTTATGCTTATTAAGGGGGGCGGGAGAGGCTTTGTACACCCCACCTGTCACACCTGTCTCTCCTCTGACACGTCACACACGTGGATGAATTATCACGGTTCGCTTACCGCACAAACCACGTTAGGTTTTGCCAACACAAAAATAAATCGCGACGCTCCAGGGTTTACTTCGGGCGTTGACTCCAGCAACGTGTCACCGTAGTCTTTTCAGGTTTACTACTACATAATTATGTGTACACGTCAACACCCCTACAGGTGTGTGTGTGTGTGTGTGTGTGTGTGTGTGTCAGCTGTATAAGATAACGTAAGAAGATTAAAAAAACAATAATTGAATCCCTTTATTTGTGACTACGTACTTTCATTTGTAAGCTGCGGAAAACAACTTTAGTGCTAGAGTAAGACTGAGTAAGGAAAGTGTCCTGCCTGGAAACGAAATTCACAGTTGGAATGTGTGCTTTGGGGACTCAGGAGATTACAATATTTATCGCCGCCTCAATGCTAGCGAGGAGGACGCAAATATTTTTGTCTTTCGTTTAACTGCTGTTTGCTTGTCTGTCTGCCAGTTACTAAAATATCTAAAACACGGATCCACACATGACCAAATAACCATAAGAACATCCTTTGGTGTATATCTCAAACTGATTAACTTTTGGGATAACTCCGATTAAAAATGACTGAATTAAATAATGTAGTAGCCTACTCCAAGAATACGTATCGCCCTCCACACTGCTTAATATTTATCAGGTTATATTGGAAAAGCGTTGACTTCCCCCCCTCTCCCGCCGTGAGAAACAGGAACCTAATGGAAGCACCTAATGTCTAAATCTGCCTCCCTCCCGAGCCCCTCCGGTAGGCTACCCATGCCCTGGAAACACTCATGATCTGCGCCGGACGCATATTTCCAATCTCTCTACGGGTATGTGGTCCCGTGTGGCCCCTACTCCCTAGGTGAAGATGCTACTGCTACTACTATTTCTACTACTACTTCTATACTAATAATGATAATAATAATAATAATAATAATAATAATAATAATAATAATAATAATAATAATAATAATAATAATAATAATAATAATAATAATAATAATAATAACAATAATAATGATAATGATAATGATAATAATAATAATAATAATAATAATGATAATAATAATAATAAAAATAATAACAATAATAATAATATTAATAATAATAATAGTAATAAGCTACTACTACTACTACTACTACTACTACTACTACTAATAATAATAATAATAATAATAATAATAATAATAATAATAATACATTTATCTACGAATCCGAAGGCCTGGGTTCGGTCATGACCTGGCAGCTGGCTGTTCATCTTCTCTTTCGGACTGGTCGATAAATATTAAATAGTGTTACACCAGTGGGTGTGCTTGCGTGTTTGTCTATGTGTATGTGTTGTTTGTATGTGTAACATCATGCAATCTTGACCAGTATGGTGCAAGAGTGTGAGGCGGCGCTGGGGCGCCCCGGCGGAGCGGGGGCCGAGGAGAGTTGCTTGAGAAGAGCAAGAGATGAGACGTCGCGTCGGTGCCTATCTGCCGGTTTGCTCCTGTGCGTGCCTGTGTCGTGCCCCTTACGCCTTGATTTATCTGTACTTGTGCCCAGAGTGCCAGTGTACAGTGTTTGGAACCTGTCATTAAAGCGAGGAACCATGCGCTGTGCGTTTTCTTGTGCCGCTGCCTCTAGCCTCCCTCCTTGGTCCACGGCCCGCGTGTGTGGCGTCCTGTGGGAGCGGGTCTCGAGCTGTTCTGGGTTTCACTGCCCTGTGTTTAAGCACGCCGCCTGCCTGCCCGGTGTTGGTGGGTTGGAGGGGTGGCGTAACCACAGGTAGCTACCTGGGAAGGTAAGCTGTAGTAAGCCGGATGTAACGTTGGCCCTGTGTCACGGGTAGGGGTTATTACCCGCCACAGGCTCAAGGGCTGAGATGACGTAGAGCAGCGCTGACACAATGGGCAATATTCAGTTATTTTCATTTTATTATTCTTTTATTTATTTTTCGTTTAATGAATGGGTGACACGAACACGAAACAACGGGCGGTTCCTCTTATGCCAAGTCGAGGCCGTTAGCCTTCGTGTGTCGCAGACGTACCTGCACGCTACAGCCTGTCACCCACACGCACGTCAGGCGGGAGAGGCGAGGGGGAGCAGCAGCGACGGTGCTTCATAATTTCCTCTTGATTCCCTCCCTTCCTATTAATGTTGAAGCAAATCATCTCTCTTATCACAGCCTCGGTTCCCTCCTGCATCAAGAGCCCCCTTAAGACTCCCTTAAATTAATTCTGGAGTCACCGAGGAAGAGGGAGGAGACCATAAACAGTAACAAGTCGTCAGGCAAGAGAGAGAGAGAGAGAGAGAGAGAGAGAGAGCACTTTTATATGGAGACAGGTGAGTTTATTCCATTCTCGCGTTACAACGTTGAAGAACAATCTGGTCTGAATTTACTTGTTTAGGTACACTTACCTACGTTTTGTGCCATTATTTCTCGTGCGGACCGTGTCATCGATCAGAAACAATTTGGATTTGTCTGCATACGTAAAACCATTGAATATTTTAAACATTTTATCAATTTTCCTCGGAGGCAACGTTTCTCAAGAGAGAACAAGTTAAGAGTTGAGAGCCTTTAGTCGTAAAGTTTGCTGCGCAAGGAAGAGATCATTTTTGTCGTCCGACGTTGAACACCTTCCAATTTAGCGATGTCCTTTGCATGGTGGGGAGACCAAAACTGTACTGCATATTCCAAGTGGGGTCTGACTAAACTATTGTAAAGCGGAAGTATTACATCTTTATTTTAAATAAAAAGTTTATCTTATTGAAGCCCAACACTCTGTTCGCTTTATTTGCTGTGAGAATTTAAGGTTAGACGCGATTTTGACACCCAGGTCCTCGACACATTGAACGCTTTTGAGTTCAACGCCACACATTTCGTAATCGAATGTAATATTCTTACACAAAGTTCAGGGAATATGTGGAGTTCTTTTATCTTTTCAAAATATATCTTGCCAAGTTATAGGTGCGTCATATGTAGTGGGAAAGACAGTATATATATACATATATACATATATATATATAAATATATATATATATATATATATATATATATATATATATATATATATATATATATATATATATATATATATATATATATATATATATATATATATATATATATATATATATATATATATATATATATATATATATATATATATATATATATATATATATATATATATATATATATATATATATATATATATATATATATATATATATATATATATATATATATATATATATATATATCTATATATATATATTATATATATATATATATATATATATATATATATATATATGATGAAATATTAGGTTGATACTATATAAGTTGGAAGATTTGTGTGTAGTCTAGCCAGAGCCATGATCAGAGCCATGATGGGCTCTGAGCCTACCATGGCAAGATGTTTTGCATCACATTGATCATTTCATAAATGTTCACACAGTTCTCCCATGCTCAAATGTTATCATTTTCTTTTGAGTTAAAATTATGTGCAATTAATGTTGAATATTGATTTTGTTAGTTTCTAGTTGTTTGATTTTGTAATATAAATAGCGCAGAGATGCTCCCATTGATAGTTAACATGCAGAGAGCAAGGTCAAATTAATCATATATCCTTTTTTTTTTTATTAACATTTGCATCCTCAGTGAAGTAACCCTACCCTCTTCCTATTATAAACAAATGTTCTGAGTAGCTATTTTACGATTTTGTCTGTGAATCAAATACAGAAAACTCTGGTATCTTGTGAACTAAAGACACTGAAATCTGTGACTTTACGTCTGTCCCCAACCGTACAAATACTCAACACTCAGCCTAACGAGCCTTTTGGTCGAAAATCTTGCGAGGAAAGCTCAGGTCTTGACACAGTTGTGAGGACGTTTTTTTTTTTCTTGCTACTCTCCACTGGATTAATCTACACCCAATCACAATTGCATCATACACTCACCCGTTGAGTCTGCTTGTCTGCCGAGTCTGCTGTAGTTGCTGCTGCGAACAAGCCGTACCGGAATGTAACTATCGCTAAACAGGTAAGTTTTTACCTTAATCTACTTATTCCTGTATTTGTATTTACCTTCTTGACGTAGTACTTCATAAAGCAAAGGCACATTCACACATCAGTGAGAATGTGTCTTTTCATGTTAGTTATTAAATATTTATCTTAAGTGACAACACTGTGTCCTGCCACTTATTTCCACTTAACCATACCTCCACACGACCTCTGTGTGTCATGAAACACAAGAAATTAACCCAGACCCGGAAAGAGCTATACTGGCACTGAGGATCGCACCTGCAACTAGCGAGATGGAAAAGCCACTCCATAACCAGGCCAAAGAGGTATCCCACTCACAGAATGAGTCTGGGAGGCTTTCTGCATCAGGCGGTTCACTCGTTACACAGCTTTCCCCTCAACCTTCATTAATTTGTGTGATCCCACTGGAACTTCACATTCTCTATGAATTCTTTGGAAAGCATGGGCCATTCATCTTCCTGTTACCCACACAGGAGAGACACAACAGAATTCAGGAGAGGATACCCATTGAATTACCACTGATTCCCACTTTACCATGCCTCCAAACGACCTCTGTATGTCATGAAACAAACGAAAATTTAATCAGACACTAAAAGGGTTTCACTGGCACTGGGGATTGAACTCAAGACCGGCAAGATGGGAAAGCCATTCCTTAACCAGTCAAACAGGTACCTCACTCAAAAGAGTGAATATGGGAGGCTTTCCACATCAGGCAGGTCAGTCACCACAGCCGAGATATACCTGCACACCTGATCAGCATTCCCTAGGGATTACCCGAACTCTCTGGCCAGCTGCATATCCCAGGGCGACCAGTGACCAAACCTGCGCTCCCAATTCCACCTCACTTTTCATTACTCCCTAATCACTTTCATTCTCACTTTACTTCTTTGTCCCAGATACGGCTAGCATGGCCCTGAAAAAGTGCACATAATGTACTGGGAGATTTCCATTTCCAGACCATTAAATTAATGAAAAATGTTGAAACCTTAAAGGAATTCATCCAAGCAAATGTAGGTGTTGCCTGCAGCTCCAATCTCACATTCATCACCCTAATCATCCTCGCCACCAACTAAGAGTGATGGTTAAGCACCTGACTTTACAGAAGTCAATGATGGAGTCAGACCTGCCCCCTATGCTACATACCACACTCTTTGGTACAACATTCTAGAAATGGCTGACGAGCCCTATAGCACTCTCCTGGTTGGAGACTCCATGATTCACCAGTGGGTGGTGGCATTCTGTGGGGGAATGCCAAGGTTGTGACGTAATTATTGCTATCCTGGCGCAAAAATAGATTACATCATGGCTGCCCTTGATGAGGTCTCTACAGAAGCTTCTAATAATTTTTTGTTTGTTTGTTTGTTTGTTTTGCATGAAGGTACAAATGACATCTGCAAGACTTGCTCTGAGGAGCTGCTGGATATATACTGTGGGCTTATCCAGCAGTACAGGACTAAATCACTGAACAGGCCCGCAATTTTGGCAGATTTTTTAGGGGGTCTAGACTCTAGAGGGCATCATAGGTTCATGAGGTTGGGGATGGCAGCAAGCATGAGCAGGTGGGTGACATTTTTTGCAAAATAAGCACTTTTGATGGTATTTAGAGGCTTATAAAGAAAACATTGGGGGGGGGGGTAATATAGCCCCCTAGCACCCCCAGAAATTATGGCCCTGCCAAATATTATAATTTTGAATATTCTTCCAAGGATGTCAGGTGGGAATAAGTTCTACAATATGACCTTCAACCTTAAGAGCCACCTTAGACACTTTGCAGAAAACTTGGATGTAAAATTCTTTGACCCCTGGGATCATTTCTATGATTAGGGTAGTCTGTTCCACAGGGATGGTCTCCAACTGTGTCCTCTGTTGGGGCAGCTACATTTAAAGGGCTCCTGAACAATGTAGTATATGATTATAAAAAAACTACCCCCCAAGTGCCACACAGCTATCCTTACATTTCATCATACATCTGTGGGTAACATCACCTCCATAACTAAGGTGAGATTTAAAGATAAGCTGGAACTGTTAAGTTTAAATGCTCACAGCCTGAAAAATCCTCCAGGATGCTGAGCCTGCATGCTGACTACTCAGCCACCCTCTCCCCATCAATATATGGATCACTATGAGTCAACCCAGGCACAGGTCTAGCTCACAGCTTTATATTAATGCCATATATACAAAATGCATTTTTTGAGATAATCATATCAACGATACCCTTGAAAGGCTACCAGCAATTTTATATATGCTGAAACTTATGAATACAGCCCAGGATATGAAGTTCTCTCACACTAACAGTGCAAGGGTCCTTATCAAAATGTAGTAAAGAGAGCATAGTGGATGCTTGTTTCCTATAGGACCATATTGCTAGCCTTATTAATTCATCTGTAATCCAGCCACACATAGCTCCAACATCTCAAATTGCTGGCATCTTTATGTATTGGTGCCCCTTCACTTGTACATTTTAAATAAGTTAACTTGATATCTTTTCAAGATTTCCATCAAATTATCTGAGGTTTTATATGTATATTGAAGAACTGGTTGGTAGATTTAAGGCAAGATGAAAAATTGGAAATAATGCTTGGGTTTACTCATCACCCTGAGGTCTAAATTTAAAATTACACTGTTGCTCATTTCCACAGAGAAAAGAGGTAGAGTACAACGTCATCCGTGACCTGAGGCAACAGTCTACAAAAGGATATACCAGCAACATAAACAGTAATGGAGAAAAGGTATATGAATAAATTCAAAAGATTTTTCTCTTCTTGTTCCCTCTTACTTTTCAAGACATTACATTATTGCTTCTCATAACAGCAGAGCAAGAAACAACTACAAAATCTTTGTTAATCATTCTCACAATTGCGAGATACAACAAACTTAATAAGAACATTCAGTTTCATATGCAAAATCACTGCAATCATCTGCTTCTAAATTTCTTACAAAAGCTTGTGACCTCACATTTTTCAAAGAACTCAAAAGAACTAAACAATACTTTGGGTTGCCTGACTAGAAGGAGTAATTCTGCCAACATAATGCAGCTGAAAAAAAACTTATGAAGAATCAGCAACCTTCTTACATTCATTCACTTCTTGAGTAAAGTCTTATTCCTTACTATATTATGAAAATAAGAGAGAACAGGGATCATGTTGTGGAGCTCATGGGCAGAAAAGTGAGGCATGGCATGTAGTGGCCACAATCCTCACTCTTGATTGGCACTTCACCAAACTCATGGCATCTATGTGGCATGCCATGCACTGAACCTTCTGGGATAACACTCACTTGGGGCAAGTTCTGTAACATGGCCAAGTTTTCAGTCTGGTCGGTCCATTACTGGAAAGACGACTTTTAATAACTTTTTTTTCTTCCGCGGCCATATCGTACTAATACACAAGTGCCACAAGGCTTCGTTTCCTGCTAACTGAGCCCGAGAGACACACAAGCACGGGACATGATCACCAGAGCCCCTGCTTCTGTACGAGCAACTCTGCATGAATTCAAAATGAACTGAGCAACTCTCTGAGGGCGAGAGTGACTGCATCAGTTCGTCGGGGTAGTTTGAAGGGCTTCAGACACTATCTTTGTACCCTAACATAGCTCAAGGACTCCATACATTCAGCAACAGTAATGGCCAAAAATGTTGGCTTAATTGGCTATCTTTAAGAGGGTATGAAGAAGACAGTGCATGAATACCCTTAGTACAAATGGCAGCACACTAAACAAGGCTGCATATCATCTGAAATGAAGAGAACCAAAATGGTTCGTTCAATGGTATATTTCCTTAGCCGGGGCAAAGGAGATACCAATCATTCATTCATACACTCTTTCATGCTTACATATACTCTCATACTCCTATTGAAATTATTTGAGGAGTGATAAATTTATGCACTTTCATAAAAAAAAAAGCCTACTGATTTTTCCTCTCCAAAATCTGTTTTTATCCATTGAATATCATAAATAAAAATGCAAATACAAAAGGGATTTGATTTTTTTTTTTTCAAAATTGCATTTTACTTGACTGGATGTACTGGCCACAGTGAGGGGTGTTAAGAGGGGAGTGTAGGCAGGTTGTACTACAAGGGCCAATCCAAGATAAGACTGCTTAATGTCTGTTGATTTATAAAATACATTTAAGGGAAAATTCTATAGTGTACTCAGACAATGCTCAATAGGTGGTCTGATACAGGGGTTTGCACAGCTCAGTAGGGTGACCTCAGTGGGGCAAGACTGACCACAACCCATTGCAGCACAGTAAAATTGCAGAAAATGCCTTCCACTGACAATGAAAACAAAGTTTTCTGTGAGTAGCAAGTAGAGTTAGCTTGTGCAAGGAGCAGGGTAGTACTGGTCCCTTTGCTAGGCAACTCTAGTGAGCTGTGTTAATCTAAAAGTTCCACATTGTTGTTACTGAATCTTGAGGTAAACTAACAGCAAAGTGAGCAGATTGTTGTAAAAAGATTCATCTCACTTTACCTAAATGTTACCATACACACACAAAAAAATATATATATGTAATTAATGTGAAAATAAAAGTGTAGCTACAGTGTGCTGCATACTGACAAAAGCTTGGTCAGTGTATTTATATATAGTTATATATAATGATATACATAAGAGAAAGAATTACGGGGGCATTTTTATGAATTAAGGGCACCATAGTAGTATATATGAAAAAAAAAAAAAAAAAAAAAAAAAAAAAAAAAAACCAGTAATATATGAAAATTATACTTGGAAATAAACCATCTTAAACATGGATATTTTATATAGAAAAAAAGAACTATGAGTGACTCAGATGTTAAGCTTAAGGTAAACTATCAAAACAGATTAATAAATCTGAAAAATATAATAGTGACAAACAAAATCATTCCACAGATATCTTCTATCATTGCTGCATTTTTTATTCTGCAGCTTTATGTTATGCAAAGGAAAAGAAAGGCTCAAGTAAATAAAATAATCACTATTCCTTTTTTGTAACAGCAATAGGCTTGTTTCTTGAGGCTACTTTCTGTGACAATTTGGCCTTGTATTTTCTGTGTTTGCTGCTGCAGTGATTGCTCTCTTACAGCCATGTGGTGCAGTGGAGCCACCAGGGGGGGGGGAGAGAGAGGATGTGGAGTGAGGGAATATGGGATGGGACAAAGGGGAGAAATATACCCTGAATAACAGCTACCTTGGAAAATTAGGAACTCCATGCCATGCTTCATCTTGGGAAGGTCCCCTCCAGCAAGCTTGTGTGCTGCTACACTAACTTCCCACGGCTTGTTTCTCCTCATGTCACCTCCTTCTTACCTTTCTTATTGAATATATGCTAAAAAGTTGTTGAGCAGTTTGGCCCCACCTGGGCAGCAGCATTGACCTGAGGCTGAGATGAGGTGAGAGTGGTAAGTAGCAGCCCTTTTGCCCCGACACACCACTGCGATGTTGGCCCCCCTGGGGGCCGAGAGAACAAAGCCACATGCTGTCAGTAGTCTGAAACTGTGCCATCGTCGTGCCCTGAGGCTGAAGCACGGTGCCGCTTTGCTTTCCTGGTGCTGTGATGGCTGTGGGAAGGCTCGGTGTTGATGGCAGTGGTGGCAGCAGCAGCAGCAGCAGTAGCAGTGTTGGTGGTGGTGCTGGTGGTGTCGTGCAGGTTTGTGGCGATGATGTCGGTGTGCCGCCGCCGCCGATCTCGCCGAGGGATGCGGTGCAGGGTTTTCTCAGCCTCCAAGCCTTTCATCTATAAAATATATGCTTAGTAATCTGTACAGTGCTCAGCCCCACAACAGAATGGTCTTGTGCATGCAGCAATAGTGTGAGGTGCTTATTAATAAGGCTGTCTTGTACTTATTTATATGACAAAGGTCCCTATACATTTCCAAAGGACATCAAGATTTATGGATCTGAACACTGCAAATGTAAAACTATAATTTAGTAACTAAATAATTGATACGAGATGCTGTGGACAAGGGTAAATAGCACTCCTGCCTCATAGACTTAAATATGACAGTAAAAAAGACAAGAGGGGAGTAGTGAAATATTACTGCAAACAACTTAACAATTGAAAAAAAGGCATCAGGTTTGCTTTCAAACCATAAGCAGAAAGAAGTCATTGACAATTGAAAATGTTCGTATTTACTCATTAGTTAAAAATATTTGTTTGTGGGAAGACACTAACCTCGCCTAGGACATTTTTTGTGATAGTAATAAATTTGCGTTTCTTCTTCCTTGCTGCTGCTGCTGCTGCTGCATGGTAGTTGGTGATGAGGCCACCACGATCATCGGTGCTGCTTGCCTGAAACAAATATCAGAGCACTAAAATATTAAACTAGGTAATTTTTCTACACATAAGGCAGATAATCATGATTCTGTGGGAAATAGGAAGTATGTCACAACTCAGTGACCAATACCTTGCTGTCACATGATGAACCAAGTGTTGGAAAGTCCATCTCAGAGTCAATCTCAAAAGAGGAGCTGTGAGGGTCAGCGCGGTCCCCCTCAGAGTGAGCTGCTCCCTCACTCTTATTGCGGCGTCGACGCCTGAGGAAGCAAACATCATTTGGTTATCTATATATATATGACAATCATGCCCTTATGAACTACATTAAGTAAACATATAGTAAAACCCTCAAAAGCCAGTCTAAAAAAAGAGAGAGAGAGAGAGAGAGAGAGAGAGAGAGAGAGAGAGAGAGAGAGAGAGAGAGAGAGAGAGAGAGAGAGAGAGAGAGAGAGAGAGAGAGAGAGAGAGAATGTAACTGTTTGTGTAAATAAAAAGAGAGAGAGAGAGAGAGAGAGAGAGAGAGGGGGGGGGGGGGGGGTAATTCAAAGTTATTCAGAATAGTATCACAGCTTGATGATAAGGTCTTTCAGTATCATATATTTTGATTAAGAGGTTCTCCTAACAAGCAACATGTCTGAAGCTTGTCAAATAAACCACTCATGACGGAAAAGGTTTTATCCTGTTTCGTCCTTTCTTTCTTTCTTTCTTTCTTTTTTTTTTTTTTTTTTTTGCAGTGTCAAGTGGATGGCATATTTTAATTCTGTATAACCCCCTCAGAGGGGCTTACTGTCCTTCAGTGCCTTAAAACTTAAATAGAGAAACAGCTGGCAGACTATTCTTTCAGTAACACTTAGACCTTATCAAAGACATTTTTGGTCTGTCCTTTTCTTAGAATCAGAACAGAAAGCAAAGTTTCAACTATTGCATAATCAGTATCTGGAGTTGAGTGCTCTCTTAATCTCCACTCTTGCTTCTCCCTCTCAAATACCGACTCTGTATGTGGGTTTTACCAACAATTGTACAGAATATGCCTCTCTTGTTGGTGGGTTCTACTTAAATGCATCACCATCATTAGAGTGTGACCATGTCAAATCATACCGAATTGTGAAGTCAAAGGTTTAGCTTCAATAACCCTCCCCTAAATGAAGGCCTACAGCTTCTTGCAATTTACTGAAAAGTTGTCTCCTCTACAACTTACAAAAATTGTATACCTTATCCTCTACTGTGACACCATTTAATAAGACTTTATCATGACACCCATTCATTTAATGTCCATGTTACTAATGGAGTTAATTGCTATCTTTATTTCTTAATCTACCCATTATTTACAAGTTGGACAGTCTCAGCAGAAACCTATAATTCAGTCTCCAACAAATACAGTAAAATAATAAAGCATGCTTGAAATGGTTATATTTATGTAAAGATTTATGAAATGTAAGGGAATACATGATATTTATCTACAAACAAAAGCCACCACTCAAGCTAGAGAGACAAGAGGAAATCAAAGTAACTGAACACTCAGACTTGACAGATAAGTTTTGTGATGAGGATCACCACAACCTCTAAGCATAGTTCAGAGAGCTGTCATTTGAAGGGGATGTTAGATATATCCAATATGCACAGGAAAGGGTTCAGTCCTGGAGCAAAGAACAAACTACAAACAAGGGCTGATGGTTGAGAGTAAATGAGCTAGACATGTCTATTCATGAGTGGTGGAAACACTGCGTGAGTGAGTGAGATGGCGGGAGTGAGGCATTAGTAGCACATACAGCGGGTAGCCGTGCAGGAAGGGGCAGGTGATGCCCTTCAGACACGAGCCCTCCTCCCAGAACCTGCAGGTGATGGACGCCAGGTCGTGAGAGAATTTACAGTCACTCCGTCGACAGCTCCCCTCCATGAAGAAGGTGCAGGGGCGGCGTGAGGGGGGCAGCCAGCGGCCCGGCCGGGATTTTCGAGGCAACTGGACCTGAAGCAGAGATGAGGATTCCTTAACCCTCCTGTGGCAAGCCAAAACTTGATCCTTCATGGTACTGAAGGCCACAGTGTATACCAACCTCTAACTCTGAACTATTTTTTTTGTATATTTTATGGAGTCATTTCAAGGGCTTCAGCAGAGTGGCTTGAAGGCTCATGTAAAGCCCTGCAGCCGATCCGTTTAAAATTCTTGCATCAGTTTTGCACTTCCAAACATAATGTGACACTTCTGCCTATCTTCATCACATCAATTTATATAGGTTTTTCATTTTCATGTCAAATTGTTACTTTAAAGAACTCGCTCCTTTTTCTTCCCACAGCCACCTTTTCCTCATGATTCATCAACATACCTATCTTTTTTGTTTTTTACACTTCTCTTAGGATCTATTATTTCTCTCATCTACTTTTTTGAAAAATCAGTAAACCTCTACAGCAATGCTAACTGCACAAGGTTTCTTAAGATCCTCCACGCCTATAAACTCAGCATACCGATCTGACTTATGGATCTGCATCAATAATCTTTTATACTGCCTTACATTCATTTATACCATGACCTTTCCTATCTTGACTTGCGTGTATACCACCTTCCTATCCATACGCCATGTCGTCATACAATCAAATGCACCATTACTCCTTCATCTAACTACCTGTGTTGTTTGCCAAGTCAAGCCTATTTGAGTCCTTTCCTAGTACTCCTCCCTCCTCTTACCATACTAATTTATGAACATTTTATACTGAGTTGATAATTTATATCTTTCCTTAAATAGCACATATCTAATACAAACCCTTCATCACTTCCTCAGGAATTCCACATAATATACTCTTAACCTCTACTCTATATTTCCATTCAGATCTCCTGCCACAATAACTATACCTTCTAAGCATATTCTCAACAACACTTCAATAACTCCTTAAGCTTGTTTTTCTCTGTTCACTTATGAAATGCACTGTATAAACTATCACCACACCTTTTTATGATACAGTACTATGTGTAATACAATATGGGTTGGGTCAATATACCCAGTCTTCATATCATGTCAAATTGTCATTCATAAGCATTGCTGCCCCTTTCCTTCTCCTCCCCACTCCTGTGCTCAGCCACTCTAAACTGAATGCTTCATGAATCCCATTAACACCAAACTTTCCTTTTCAACTAATTTTCTCTTGCTTCTTAGTCATTTTATACAATTCCTTGATCAACTTTTTCTCATCCTTCCATTCCAGATATCCAGCAGATCACTCACCCTCAGAGACTCTTATTAACTAAATGTGGGTTAAATACTAATAGTTAATATGATGTCCAGCTCCACCACATTAAAGAAAAAATTGCTCTCTCTTATGCCATATGTGATAGGCATGAGGGTTGATGCTTACTGATGGATGCCATGGAATCCATGTCAGACTATGATAAAAATATCTAGTGGAATGAAAGACCACTAAGATCCCCTTGCAACATTTTAACTTTTCTCGCATAGTAAAGCAAGTCAATCTTTGTTGTGAAATTAGAAGAAATTTCAGGTAAATGATTCAAAGATATAATAGGCATACAGCTGCTTCACAGACTTAGAACCAATCCTTACAGAGTAAAGGCAAGTCAGAGGAACTAACCTTGTACGGCACACCGCTGCGCTTCCACTTGTCCTCCAACTCACTAGAGAAAAATATGGAGGAAGGGTGGCCAGAGGGGAGGTCAGGCAGAGAGCCTCCAAGGCGGTGGGAAGAGGCATCCGAGGCACCAAAAATCTGGTCATACAGGGAGTCGTCCAAGTACTCGACGGGAATAGTATAGGTGACTCCATCATTCTCATAAATGAGTACTTCCCCTTCACACTCATCCTCGTCTCCTGCTGCATCCTAGAGGGAAAGGAGAAAAGGACAGCTGATTTAAGATTTTCAAATGTACATAAAGAGATAACGTACTAAAGATTGCAACTTTATAAGGGGGAACATGTAAACAGGAATGGCAGATATAATGAGTATTACCTAGTTACCCCATCTTTCATGTAAGTGGGAAAAAAAAAAATCTTTTGTGGTGAAAGAAAACTGCACTCACTACATTTGACATTTGCAGAGTAATTTAATGTCATCATAATTCATCAAGGAGGGACAATTCATCTCCCATTAGGTTGCAATCATACTTGTTGAGTCATAAATTAATCCTCTACTGACTCGCCAAAAAAATAAGAGCAATGTGTCACCTCATTCCCAACTACCTCTTCCCTCTCATGTCTCTCCCCTACACCCGTCCTCTCAAGGGAAGAAGCTAGAAGGGTAAGGAGGCTGGCAGGCCTAATGGTTCCATTCCATTGATCCGCTAGTAATGTGAGTAGTCTGCTATTTCTTTTGTGCACTCCTTTTCAAATGAGGGTATGCTACAACAATTAGAGAAAACAAACAAACATTCCATACATGTTTTCATATATATCATACATATGTTTCTGCAATACATGTCTGGTGTGCCAAAATTAAACAATATCTCCAATGCCTAAATTCCTTCTAAATATTTGTTAAATTTCTATCTATTTTTTTTTAAACTGAAAATTCTTCCTTTATTGCTCGTTCTCTCTAAACACTTCACCCTCACCACTTGCTTTTACTGCCCTTGACAACCTCAGCCTATATTGCTCACTGAGGTGTTACGATATCAAATGCCTCAGGCTCTGTTCTCTTAAACAATGAGAGGAGATTAACTGACTGCTGCTTAGGAGATGCTGCTCAGACCAAATCTTTTCTTTCAACTTTACAAAATATGTAGGCAAACAGAGCTATATTAATCTGAGGTAGTAAGAGGATACCAAAAGTTGAGGTGGAAAAGTTTAGATATCTTGAAGCAAGGAGGAAGCAGAGAGAGAAAGGTTAAAGTAGGAGATTTCTAGTAAAGAATTGCATTTACAGAGATGTACAGTTCCTTGAGGATTATGAAAGTAGCCTTACCTCACCCTCCAATGCCCCTGATGCCTGCAATCCCCACTCAAAGCCATCATTCAACTCCCAGTCAGGTGCTAGGTCAGCCAGGTCTTCTTGTTCAACATCATCTTTCTGCTCCCCTTTTTTGATACTTGCCGAATTCTTCCTGAGGCGCTCGTGTAGTGGCCGTGGGGAATAAGTACCACCCTGAGGGCCGCCCATCTGACCTTGGGAGAAGTTGGTATGAGCATGGACAGCCCCCAGCAGCTCATCAGCCTCCTGGTCCACCTCCAGCCTCAGCTCAGTGCAGGCTCCGGGTGCCTCAACGGCTCCTCCCAGAGAGGTGATCCTGTAATGATGCATCATTTCTCTCTTTACAAACACTGATATCTAGCACCTTACAATGGACACATTATACTCTTTAAGGTCAACTATTATTACAACTATGCTATACTATACCTAATACAGGATGAAAAAATACTTGGCTGAATGGGATGAAAATATAAATGGTATCTACCTCTTTTGATCACCAACGTGGAGATGCTGCTGACTGCTGCTTAGGAGATGCTGCTCAGACCAAATCTTATCTTTTCTGGCATGACCTGACACTTCCTCGGCTGTTCTGACACTCCAAGGCCCAGACTCCACCATGGAAGACAAATTGGCACCTGCCTCACTATTGTATTTCCCTGGGATATGAGTTGTAGGGTTGGTGATGATGTATTTCTGTCCACCTGTGCCTTCATGCTCAGAGTCCTCTATGATGGAAGGCTTAAAGCTGGCCCAGAGGTCTTGGAGGCTGGGCATGGATGGGACAGTGGGTGACTCTGGGGAACTATTTTGATGCCACAGTGAGGCAAGGGAGGTAGGGATGACAACAGCCTCTGTCTTATTGCTCCTCTCTGGTTGAAGGGGTGGTTCAAAACATCCCTCACTGCTCCATCCAGTGGCACCTTCGCCTTCCTTATCTAGCCAAACAACTCCTTGCTTCATGTCACTCATGATTGGCCAGGCATTCCTATTGTCTTCTTCTCTCTGAATTTGCCAAATACTTTTCAGTTGACTCCTACTGTCATTTCCTACTCTATTTTTCCATATGTTTGCCAGTGTTGCGTTGTCAGGAAAATCTTGCTGTTGGAACTCAAACACATCTGGCTCTTTCCCATCATCCCTGATGGCATAATGATTATTATTGTTGAGAGCTATCTTCTCCATCTTAATCTTATAACATGACTTTCCTCCCACACCCTGAAGGCCATCCTCCTCTGTCTGACAGAACTTCTCATTGTTTATAACCTTGAACTTAGGAACAAGAGCAATGGCTGTCAATTTCTCTCTGGTAACCTGTGGCTGCTCCTCTTCTCCCTGGGTGACCCTGGGTACTGGCTCCTTGTAAACCATGTACTTCTTGGGAGAGCCCTCCAAAATATCGCTCTCCAAGAACAATGCCCCACTACTGGTGCGCTGGAAGGGTAGGTCTGGTCGTTCAGAGTTGACAACGAACATTGTCCCATCCTCATAGTGGTCATCAGTGATGCTGCCAATGCTGTCCTGCCTGATGGGGCGGAAGTGAGTCCTAGGGGAGGTAAGCAGGTTTTCCTCCTCCTGGGCTGGTGGGAGGGAGTCCATTCCTTCTACCACTCCAGTGCACATCATAGCACCACCACCTCCACCACCATCATCTCCAACACTGCATACAGGGCCAACCAGGAGGGTCTCTGGCCGCTGATCTATAGCAGGGCTGGACTCGGCACTCTTTCCTCTAGGAACAACCATGGAGAAGCCGCTATTTTCTGTGTGGTGGAGCACAGCATGGGGGCCGATGGGTCCCGAGGGAAGGTCCTTTGAAGAACTGTCCAATGACTCTTCCTCTTGAGACTCGTCACTGTTGCAGACACCCTCCACCAAGGCCATCATCTTCTCATGTTCCGAATCTGTATGGCTACTATGAGCTGCTGTTTCTAAATTCTTATTTTCTGAGACACAATCTAAATTACTATTACTTATACTAATATCTGTAAATACATTTTCAAGACCTAGTGTATTTTCCCATAGATTCTCCAAACTTAGTTGCACAAATGACTCTAATAACTTTTTTTCCAAGTCATCATTAAAAGTGTGATTCTTGCCTTCATCTCTCTCTTTGTCTCCATCATTGCTAATGTGATGTTTCTCCAGGCACACAGGCAAGACATTCTCACTGTCTGTTATATCATTAGCATTACAATCAGACCAAATGGATTTCTCAAAGTTGTTTTGAATGCCAAGGTGGGTGCTGGGATCTCTTGTCAAACTTTCCTTCAGGCTGCTGAAAGGACTCTGACTTGAGATGCTGCACACGAGGGAGCTCTCTTCTGCCAGGCAGTTACTAGGGTGCCAGGAGCAGCTCTGATCCCAACCATTCAGTGTTGGTGTTAGAGGTTCTTGAATTGACTGGCTACTGAGACTGTGCTGGGGATGGGGCGGTGAAGACTCTTGCAAATTCTGGTGCAGTTGTTGCTTAGGGAGGCTGAAGCCCCAGACTGTGGTGTAGAGAGCTGGCTCCTGAGGGGCTGGAGGGTCCCAAACGTGCTCCCCACGGCCATGACCCAGCAGTTCGCCAGCCTGACCCCAAACCTGGGCCACAGTGTTGGAGATCTTCCTCTCCAGCTGCCTTACACTCTTGGCCTCTTGGGTCTCCACGTCACTGCTGGAGCCACTTGTCCCTCCAGAGGTGCTGCCTCGCTCAAACAGCCTGTTTCCTCCAATTCCCAACATGCCCTCACCACCCTGGTTGCTGCCTTCAAGAACCAAATCCCCCATGCACTCCCACTCCTCCTGGTTGCCCTTTTCCTTGCTTTCTCCAGAATGACCCTGGTTCCTGTCACCCTTCTCTTCCCGGGGTTTCTCGCTGTCTTGCTCTCCTTTGTCCCTGTCCTCAGAGCTTTCCCTCGAGCTGGTATCCCCAATGTAGCCTTCCCCAATGTCTTCATCCAGCAGGGGCCCAACAAATTTCTTCCGTCGCCGCTCAGAGCTTCTCTCCGGCTCTGAGGCGCTGTCCGTGTCGTAGAATTCATTAAGCTGGGCCTCTTTGTGCTTGCTGCTAGAATGCCAGGTGAAGGAGACTGGGTGACGCTGAGGCTCCTCGTGACTCTGCACTGGCTCCTGCTTTGCCTCGACCTCCTTCTTACTCTTCTCCCGATGCTTCTTGCGGTATGTTCGTGGCATCTTCACAGTATTAGTACCTGGGATGCCCTCACTGTGTGGCACCGACAATGGCTTGCGACATTCCCACACGCAAGAACAGAATGCATCTCCAGACTTCCATGCTTTTTCGTGGCTACACTTCACCTTGGAAGATCCACTCAGAGGTGGAAAAGCAGCATAGTACCTGAGAACAGATATAGAAAATGAATAACATGACATGACTTCATTCTTTCTTTTATATGCTGTACTAGTGTTGAAGAAGTTGAAGTTAAAGTTGATAATTCTCTCATAACCTAATATAGAAATATGGATCAGAATTTAGCTCATAGTGAATTAGGTCATCTCTCAAGGAGTATGGATATTTCTCATTTTTTCTAAGGTGTACTGATTGATGTACATAACAGAACACTTCAATCAGTGTTTATAATTCACATATAGATGTAAATGGGTGTCCTATGGCATTTTTAAGGGGTGTCATGAATAAATGGAATTTTGATGTGTGGGTGTTTGTTACATACCACAAGTATTTTATGACCCCACTGTGTTGGGAATTTTACCTAACAACTGGTCTTCTACTGTTAGTATACCTTTAAATAAAATTCTGTACAAATGCAGAAGCGGTGCTGTCTACTTCAGAATATCATATCTCATTTCTTTACTCCTCATGGTCAATTTAGTTTACTCCCGAGTTCTTTCCTAAAGAACACTGAGCCGGTGTTCTACAAACTTGCTTTCAAAGCAAATCTGTTTTATTGTACTCCTCTCCTGACATAAAAAGTGACTCTCCATTGACTTGGATGGCATACCAATGCAGCGAATGCCAGTCACAAAAGCCACTGTTTTAACAAAAGGTGATCTCCCAACTGAAAGAGGGATGATCATGAATTAAACAAATAAAAATCCCTAAGAGTATTGATGAAATGTGACATGCTTACCTCTCAGCTTGTTCCTCAGGTGTGGAGGATGAAGTGTACTCTTCAGTGTCATTGCTGCTCTCCTGTGACACAGAGTTTAGGGACACAGACTTGCTTGTGATGCAAGCTGGCACCTTGTTGGAAGCATTCAGGTGGTCGTTCTCAGCAGCAGTCTTGAGGCGGGAGCAGAGTTCTTCCACAAGGCTCTCTAGATCATAGCGCTGCAGGGGTGACACAACAAGCAATTAATTTCTGCCTCACTCCCTGATGGACCTTATGTAACTAATACCAAGAATAATTTGTTCAACAGTTAAATTAAAATCTGAATCTTTCATCTTTTGGTCCCACTATAAATCTTTATGCAGCTTAAAGTCTACAGAAATCATTTTGACTTGCCATACAAAACAAGACAAAACAAATCTACATAGTATTAAACAAGAGTTCTAAGTAAAATCATTGTAAAATGAATCAAATATGATTAGGATGTTATTCAAGATTCTAAGCTATTATATATTTTAGCTTGGCAGCAATAGGTCCAGAGCAGGTATGCATCTAGTTCTTCTGTTTTATCACTTCTGGGGGAAAACAAAACTGAAGTCTTAATCCATCTCTTCATTCAGCATGCAATGGAATGAAACTAACAAAATATGATAATGAGACAGCATTCATGTCACTAAAACGTTTTTGCAGACGCTCTGAGAAAATCTGTCACCTGTGAGATGAATGAACATACATCTTTACAAATGACTTGTTATGTATCAATAATCAATGGTTTGCCTTTTATCATTATTAGGAACTGCCCCAAAGCTGTGGTGAAAGCATGCAGTGCTTTCACCTACACAAAGATAAACTTGCAGTATGATCAAATATAAGCTGTCATTATCCTCATTACATAAACTGAATACAACAAAAAGGGAGTCTTACAGATTCATCTACCACGGCCACCCCCTCCAGGGAGTTTTTGGAGAGCAAGTCATCACTACAGACAGATTTAATATTACATGTCTTCATAGGTAAAAATCTCTCTACTAAGACAAGCATTGTAATCCGAGCCCCACCTTCTAAGAATATGTGCTAATATTTATATAGCACACATTGTAATATTACATTACATAATATGGTGAGTGTGAAATCAAGAAACTTCTCAAAATGTTGCGTATAATATATTTCATTATAATTTCACACTCCAATAACTTACATCAGACACTTGATAAATTAATACTTTTCTGACCTGAATAAACACTAGAAGATAACAAAATATTTCCCAAAAGCAACATGTACATGGGAGCTGCAATTAGCTAAATCAAGGAAAGGCAAAATGAGGTCTAATGAGGTCGGGTACTGTGTCATACACAGCACCACAGTGATACTACGAGTTTTCTGGTGTGATGAGACAAGGTGTGATGGGTGAGCGAGGCAAAGGTATGTGCAAACTGTTAAGGGTTGCTTCGCCAGCTTTACCTCATCAGAAGCAGACATGAGGCACTGAAGAGCAGCCACCTTCTGCAGTTGCTCTGAGGTGAGAATGCGGTGTTTTTGGCGGACCTTGTGGCGTTTACGTGCCCGGCGGCTCCCTCCACGCTACAAGGGAGGCAGGCACAGGCCTTAGCACTCACTGGTGGGGCAGAGGCAGCAAGCACCTCTTTACCTAGGTATTCCTCTGAATACCTGTCTAGCTATCTGTGATTACCTGGGTAACTATACTTTGTATATAAACTGTAGTGACCTATTACATGCCTAATACTATGCATCTCTATTCTACCTCTCTCTCTCTGTCATCTTTTAATAAACGATAAAGATTATAAATTCACTCAATACAATAACCACCTCCTCCAGTTGGGTAACCAAGTGGACCATTATTTTACGTCCTGGTGATTGATGAACTAAGTTTTGGGGGCAAGGGCAATCACTATGTCTCTCTTCCTTTATACACCACTACTTTCAGGGGCTTGCTACATAATTCTCTCTCTAGAAGTTACCTATTTCAACAGCTAAGGACCTCAACTATCTCCTAACCACATACTTTATCTGTAAGATGTCCTCCTACATACCAATAACTTGAAAGCCCCTGATATTGACATCATTTTATGTATACCTTATTTCTAGATCTGAAAATATCGCATATGTTTTGCGTACCCAAAACTTATATTTAATTGTACAAATTTTCACTTCATGTGGGTTCATGACTACCAAATGACAAATCCTATCTTGTTCTTCCTTTCCTTCATGAAATGATCTGAAGGGGTGGGTCTAACGCATAAAAGTCACAATTCAGACCTTGGTTTTGCATATTCTATACAATCTAGGAGTAGCATAAGAGTGGATCTAAAGCCACAAAATACACTGCAATATCAATAAACTTTTTGATTAAAAAGAAAGGGAAAGATGACAGGAACCAAGACATTGATTCAGGACACACTCAGTGGATCAAGCGAGTCCGACACGCACCTGCTGCTGAGTGATGGCAGAGAGGTCTGGGAGGTCGGCGTCTGGGTGAGTAGTGTGGTCTAGAAGGTCATCCAGGTCTAAGTCGCGCAAATCAAAGTCATCGAGGAGGCGTCGGGACAGCGGGGGAAAGTAACGGGGGCCGGCAGGGCAGGGGGCAGTGACAGAAGAGGTGCGGGATGGACCGTTGGGGGTGGCAGGAGCCGGGTGGGGGCAGTAGTGGTGGTGGAGGAGGGAGAGCAAGGTGTGGGCGTATGTGGGGCCAGGAATACCGCGTTCCTCCAGTTCCCCACACAGCCACTCCACCACCAGTGAGGGCGCCCACTCACACCGTACCAGCTTCATAACAACTGCACAGGAAGATATCAGCTCTTAGTTTGTAGCTTTATATGTCTGTCAAAGCTGCTTACAAGGAAGGAGAGAGATGAAGAATGGGCAATAATGATTTCCTTTTATGAAGAGGAATCTGCGGAGTATGTACTCTTTCCTGATTCAGCATTGTTTGAGGGTAATGAAAATGAGTTTGTCTATATTGCTAAATGGATGATAGACAAAGAAGTTACATGTTCTTGGTGCCTCCTATTCATGTCTTCACTACTTTGCTTGTCGCGATGTTACACACAGAAAAAAGAAAGGATACTACGTATATTGTAAAGCACCATATATTATTATCCCAAGCTTTAAGATTTATTCTTCTTCACTGATTCCTTAAGTACAATGAAAATTAGTGGCTATGAAACATACATAGCTGTAAGGTTTAAATTAATATTATTATTCATCAACCCATTTTCTATACATGAAGGCTGGAAAAAAAAGAAAAAAATAAATAAATAAATAAAGCCTCTAAAAGCAGGAGACATACACAGAGAACAGTCACACTCTTAAGGAGCCACATCATCCATATCACTGAAGTGCATTAAGGAAATAGTAAAACCACTAGAAATCATTATGTAATATTATTTGTTAATTCTATGCATCTCTTAGTAAGCAGTAATCTAAATTTATTCAAATTAAAAAAAAAACTTGGTCAGTTTACAACAAATATTCAAACTAAATCAGCACCAATGAGAATTCATGCATTCAACATTTCTTTCCTTAATGTACACGGTCTTGGGTTTATTGTGGAACAAATAAAAAATTGGAGGTTGTGTGCTTGAATGCAGGAATTAAAAGAGCATGAAATGTGAAAATCTACATTTTTTTGTTAAGTTGGTAAAATAACATTTTCAAGAATATAGATTTGTAAAGACTAATGAGATTTACACTTAAAGAAATATATCAGGAGGAGGTACTTACCTTCAACACTGTGGGTGGTTGGAAACTATCAGTCATCTTCAAATTGTTGTTGCTTGAGAGGGTTTCAGGAAAGTGACTGCAACTGCAGCAAAGGTGAGGTAGAAAGAAAAGTGGGTGAGGGGAAAGGAGGATGATATGAGGGGGGATGAACTGATGATGATAAAGCCAATGATACAAAACAAAACTGTAACTGAGCAAAAAAAGAAGTGACTGTTGATGTATTACAAGAGTGACATAGTGTACTGCTGGGATGACTTCTCAATCTAGAGCCTCACAACGCTGGCTCTAGACGAGAGTTATCCTGGTGGGTTGTGGGGCGTGTGTGCCTGGAGCAGGAAAGAAGGGCTCCAATCTGAGGGTTGCTACACCAATCTTTGGTGGCAGAATAAAGCTGCTACAGTGAAAGTCAGCACAGCACTATTAGGCGATGCTGGCCATGAGACACATCTAAGTGTGAGGTGTGACAGAAGGCAACTACGCTTATTTCTGGCTACAGAGAACTTCTATAGAACTTCCAAGGAGGTGAACTTATGTCATATGGGTGTGAGTAGCAGCGAGAATCCTTAACTTTGGTCACAGGTGATTCAATGCTGCACAAAACAAAACAAGAATGACAGGACAGGAGTGAGCGTGATGACAGTGGTGGTGGTAGCGTTGTGGTGTTGGTGGTGATGGGAGTGAGCTAGTGAGAGAGTGAGTTAGGGGGGGGAGTGTGGGGGTGTGGGAAAGGAGGGTTCAGGCCGATTTCATGGTGGTGGTTACTGTGGGCGGCGGCGGCGGCGGCGGAGGCACTGGGGGCACGGTGAGAGCTGCTGGGGGGGGCGGGGACCTCGGGCGCTCACCTCACCGCCTCCACACATCTTGCCTGGAAGAGTCACAGACAGGGTTAGTGGGATGGTTAAATGCCATGTTGTTATTGGGTGTCTCCCATTCCTACCTGCACCTTCTCTCTTGTGATAATTATATTCTCAATTGTTTATGTGGCTAACTATTCATAATTTTTGGTATACATTGTGTTTGCATGTCTTTCTGCCTGTTTAGTATATTCACCTGCCTCTCTCTCTCTCTCTCTCTCTCTCTCTCTCTCTCTCTCTGTTACACAACACAATAATAGGAACCAATTAACCTGGTAGCTGTGGGGATCATGTTTCTTAAAGGCCCCTCTAAGTGAGAAAAATGTGAAAAAATCATCACTCACGCAAACCATTTCATAATATATATCAACGCATTTGTGATCAGTTTATGCATCATCTATTCTGGGGGGTTTATATCATGGCAAAACTGTGGCCCGTCGCTGCTATCAGGTTAAGATCCATGATCCAAATCTGAACATTGGGAAGAAGTCTGAGGAGTCATCCTTCAAACCATGCACTCTACCATACAAAAACACATGATAAAGTAGTCCATGATTTAGATAAAAGTTACAGTCCCAATGGCATAAATAAATAAGCAAGTGCATGCTCTACTGTTTTATCATCAATATACGTGACCATACCAGTACATCAACTTGGCTGTCAAAAATATATACTCTGCTTGGTACTTAAGGAGGCCAAGGTCTGTGCCTGTGCATCCATACTCAGCAAACCAGACTGAAGTGATTCCTCTCATGCTTCATTTATTTACTTCCTGTGCTAGTCTTTTACTTTCAAGGCCTCTGGCATATTCATTAATGCCCTCAAAGGGGAGTTTGTTATATTCATAGGCACAGAGAATCCTGTGAAAACATTTGCACTTAAGCAGGCATGAAACACCTCGCTTGCAATACTCTGGAAAAGCAACGCAGGTGACAAAGGAACACACAAAGACAGTGATGTTACTATTTTGAGCAGGGTGGATGAGGGGGCATGAAAGGAGTCACACACACTTCAGGAAGGACAGACTGAGGGATGGAGGGAGAGAGGGAGGGATGCACAAAATATATACTCTGCTTGGTACTTAAGGAGGCCAAGGTCTGTTATGTACACACAACACAGAGAAAGGAAGGCACTAAGAGGGAGAATACAAAGGGGCCTGCTGCTACCATTCTCAGCCACACAAAAAACAGGTCACAAGCAAACACAACAACAGGAGTGAGAGAGATTAGAGGGAAAAACATAGACAACAAGGGGAAAGAGATGAAGCAGCAACACACACACACACATGGCAACAAGGTCAGGAGGTGGCCCTGTGCCAAGAAGAGGCAGTCTTGCTTCCCTCTCTTCAGTGCCACCAAGCCAGCTGAGGCACAGCAATGCACAACTCTCATGGCTTGATTCACTTCCCCTTTCCCTTTCCTTATCTATGTTAAATGGATGCCAGACTAAAAAAAAGGATGGATATTTTCTCCCTCAACTATATAGGTTACAGCTACCTCAGGTTCGTATGCTATTTTCCTTCTCATTTAAAGATGCCGCAGCATTCATTCAAGAGATATGATTCTCGGTCTGCTTTCATTATACAAATTTATATTCTCCATTATATTTTCTCACTTCAACATTATTTTTTATTTATATTATAATCACTGAGAGTATTTTGCTCCTTTCTGGTATTCCATTTCCAGTAGAATTTCACACTTCACTTCCTCCTCTTAATGTTATTTTTTTTCTGATTAGATAATACAGATAAGTGTTTCCTCCTTCCTGGTAAAAATGTGAATGCTCACATCCTAATTTTTCCCTTCATTATGTGAGACAAGGTTCCAGATTAAATCACACCAAGGCCATATTCAGATCCAACTTTCAAACACAAGACCAAGTTACTTTAAACAAATGACATACATAAATATAGTCTATGTTTTGGCAGTTTTTGTAAGGGACTGTTAGTATGTATATTCAAACATGAATATAGATAATACCTTTATACTTTCTCAAAATTTTGTAAGGAGTTAGACTAAAGGAAGATTCTGGTATATATAGCAAGTAATAAAGATTTTTTTGAATTTTTTTTAGAGCACTGTAAGTCCAAGTTTTGAACGGTTGGGCAAGAAGGGAGAGGAGCTCCGGGAGATCTATTTTTGTCTTCATACGTCAGAGTTCTCAAAGGTGATGCCAAGACAGAACACTCTAGGAGAGAATCATCAACCTTGCTCACTTTGAATGTCAATGATAGAGAGCTGTGACAGTTCTGATTTCACTAGGTGCTTGTTATTCTAAGTATCACTCTCTGTCTGTCTTGAATTTATAATAGATATTTTCACTGTATGCCATTAATTTTAGTCCATTTTGAGTGAGAACAAAATAGTATATATCCCTCTTTCTATGAAAAGTGAATACCTTTTTTAGCATTCCTACTGCAAACTGAGAATAACAATGCTTCCTTAAATAAGAAAAAAAGGACATGATCAAATGCAACAAGAACCTGCTGCAGAATAATTCCAAGAACCAAAGAAATTGCCTGATGGCTTAGGTATGATTCATAAGCCAAAGGAAAGTTCAGGTGAACCGATCAGTGTCAGAGAGATTGAAGACTTTTCTGTGTTGCATCAAAGCCAGTGCCTGAAGCAAAATTTCTCTACTGTGGTGCACGCTGAATCTGCAACACAAACACTGATGCTAACAACTTTAATACTATTCAATGCCAGGGTAAAGTAGCTGTGAAATGGTCAAGAGCAAATCCTTTCAATATCTTGTTGTATAGAGGCAGTTGTAGCTAAGCATTGAGTTGATGGTGCCACAGAGGCAAAACATTACAAAGTGTTGATAGGAACTAATTAACAATTTCCATCATCTACATAAGCTGTTGAGCAAAGTAAAGATACTCATGGAGACAGGGAGATACTTGATTATATTTGTCATGTGTTGATCATTATAACTGTAATAACTTGCAACTACACAAGTCACACTGGACAGTAATCATATGTGAAAAGAAAAACAATAATGATAAAATTTTCTACAGGGTGCTACATCAACTCAGAACCACTAAGGCTTCACACACCCGCCATGAACCAGGTATTAATAGTTAAAACAAAAAAGGCCATCCCTCTCCATAACTCGATCACCTGTAATGAAATGCAGACCCGTGAAGGTTTCATATCAGGCCCTAGATCACAAAACATATCAGTAGGACAAGGAGGAGGAGGAGGAGGCTGGTATACAAGACGAGAAGGAGGAGGAGGAGGCTGGTATACAAGACGAGGAGGAGGAGGAGGAGGCTGGTATACAAGACGAGGAGGAAGGGAAGGGAGAGGCTGGTATACAAGACGAGGAGGAAGGGAAGGGAGAGGCTGGTATACAAGACGAGGAGGAGGAGGGGTAGGAGGAGGCTGGCATACATAACTAATGGAAGTGGAAGGAAGGGGGAGCACTGTCACTCACACACTATCCCGGCGAAAGTGTGACAAAAGGAAGTGTGGAGGATCTAGCTTTCACTGAGTGGCCATCGCTGTCTGCTGGGAAGGTGGGAGGGGCGGAAGTGTGTGTGTGTGTGTGTGTGTGTGTGTGTTACTGCTCAAGGCATCAACTATACCTACTGGCCTACATACTACACGTTATCCAAGTAAATGTGAAAAAAAAGCATTCATAAGTTCTCATAACACATCTAATTAAACAGCTTTATATTCAGCCGCCTAAAGTGAGGATTCGTATAGTGAATTTGATTGCATAGACGATATTTTGTTGTACTGAATCATACGGTATCTCAGTATTGTGATTGAAATAAACAACTACCGTACTGGGTTTGTTCAAGAGCCCCCAACAACTAAAAGGTAAAAAATGAATCTCCGCAACCTTTATAGGAAGCCAAGGGTATACTAGAAGAGAGAGAGAGAGAGAGAGAGAGAGAGAGAGAGAGAGAGAGAGAGAGAGAGAGAGAGAGAGAGAGAGAGAGAGAGAGATCAGAGCCCGACTTTTAATCATTCCGTGTTATTAAGCCTTGCAAAACACAGGTGAACTCGCATCATTGCTCCGAATCACGCTAGACACCACCATCAGTGCCAAGACCACACCAGCATAGAGGATCAAAGTCTACATCGAACTAGCCTCCAAAAACCTCGCGCCTGACGTCTGAGGGCCGTATTTTTAAACATTTCCTCGTCCAAGTACACACATTTGACAAGGCTTTCGTAGGAGGTTTGAGCATTTCCAGGGGTAGTTTTATGACCCTGGTGATAGTTTGACCCTTTTCCTTCACTGTGAACCTAAAGAAACACTCATTAGAACCCGATTGATCCCCTCTTTGACCTTTATAAATAGTTGATGTGAGAACCCAAAGTTTCTTATAATACCGACCTGAATCACTCCCACTGCCAGCAAGCCGACCACGATGACAACAACCCTTCCTGCTTCTTTTTTCCCTCCATCAACTTGAGTGCACATAAACTTACACACTAACACCACACAATGATCCCAGTCACCCCGCGCACACACACACACACACACACACACACACACACACACACACACACACACGTAAGTTCACTGTCCTTACTCTTGCCTGACGGGAGCGATGCCCTCAGGAGCTTGCTTACGTCGCCACGCCATTGTCCACACACACAAACACACACAAACACACACACACTGCTGGCGATTACGAGTCCAACACATGATCAGGCTGTGGTGAATTACACACACACACACACACACACACACAAGATCAATGTCAAAGACCCCCACATCCCAAAATATGACAGGCTGCACCAAGGAGCCAGACCACCACGTGTATGGCTAAGTTATGTCACCGCGTTAGAGTACGAGGAAATACACGCCAAAAAACCCTCACCTTCGCTAGACGCAGTTCTCGCCATGTCAACAAACACTCGAGGGAGCACTGACCCTCCACACTACCACCACCACCACCGCCAAAGAGAGTCAACGCACCCTAAGCTAGTCTCCCTCTCCCTGCCTCTCCCTTCTTCCTACGCCTCGGCCTTCACACCGTTGGAAAGATAAGAAAGTGGTCGGCATGGTGATGGTGGAGGATAAGTGGTTTTGACGTGGTGGTGGGTGTGGTTGCAGTGGTGTTACGGAATGGTTGTGAGGACGGGTGTGGGTGTGGGTGTGGCGATAGGGTAAGGTATGGGTGTGGCTGTACTCGTGGTGGTGAAAGGGACAATGAGGAGGAAAGAGGAAGGGGAAAGGGGAGGCTGGGATTAAATATGGAGTGTGCTGTAAGGAGGAAATGAGTGGGGGAGTGAGACGGGAAAAATTAAGGGAGTGATGAATGAGGGACCAAAAAAGGATGGGAGAGAGGGAGAGGTGGAAAGCGAGTGTAATGTCGGCGAGAGGACAGGATACACATAAGAACCGCGGAATGAGAGAGAAAAGGGACGAGCGTGATGAATGAGGGTGGACTAAAAATAATGAGAGGGAGGAAGGGAGGGAGGTGGAAAGGGGGTGTAATGTCGGCGAGAGGACAGGATACACATAAGAACCGCGGAATGAGAGAGAGAAAGGGGACGAACGTGATGTATGAGATGTAGGACGAATAGCTAACAAACAGGAGGAGGAGGAGGAGGAGGAGGAGGAGGAGGAGTTTCATACGGGAGAAAGAGATTAAACCCGGTAGCTGCGAGGATTATGTTTCTTAAAGGTCCCTCTAAGCGAATTAATGAGAAAAAATTCACCACTCACGCCAACCATTTCATAATACATACCAACGCATTTGTGATCAGTTTATGCATCATCCTTTTGGGGTGGTTTATATCATGGTAAGAATTTGGCCCTTCGCTGGTACACGATAAAGCCACAAATTTGGCCCTTCGCTGGTACACGATAAAGCCACAAATTTGGCCCTTCGCTGGTACACGATAAAGCCACAAATTTGGCCCTTCGCTGGTACACGATAAAGCCACAAATTTGGCCCTTCGCTGGTACACGATAAAGCCACAAATTTGGCCCTTCGCTGGTACACGATAAAGCCACAAATTTGACCCTTCGCTGGTTCACGATAAAGCCACAAATTTGGCCCTTCGCTGGTACACGATAAAGCCACAAATTTGGCCCTTCGCTGGTACACGATAAAGCCACAAATTTGGCCCTTCGCTGGTACACGATAAAGCCACAAATTTGGCCCTTCGCTGGTACACGATAAAGCCACAAATTTGGCCCTTCGCTGCTACCGGGTTCAGAAAGAAAATACAGGCCTAAAATAAACGTCTTACTAAAAAACATCATCCCACACTAAACTGATGTAGGACGAATAATAAACAGGAAGGAAGAGAAGGAGGAGAAAGTGGAGGAGGAGGTTCATACAAGAGAAAGGGATTAGGATAGAAAATAAAGACCTCAAATAAACCTCTGACAAAAAAACCCATCCCACAATAAACTGAAGTCATGTAGGACAAATAACTATCATGGAAGAAAAGGAGGAGGAGGAGGAAGTGGAGGAGACGGTTCATACAAGAGAAAGAGATTAGGATAGAAAAGACCTAAAATAAACCTCTTACTAAAAAACATCCCACAATAAACTTAAGTCATGTAGGACAAATAACTATCATGGAAGAAGAAGAGGAGGAGGAGGAAGTGGAATAGAAAATAAAGACCTTCAATGAAACGTCTCATTAAAAACTTTATCCCAGACTAAACTGAATTAATGCCGGACGAATAATTAACTTTGAGGAAGAGAAGGAGGAGGAAGCGGAAGAGGAGGTTCGCACAGGAGAAAGAGATTAAGAGACAATAAGGATCTCCAATTAAGTTGGAAAGTTTCGTTTAGTCGGCGCAACATCTGTGATCATATGCCGGAGAGACAGGAGGGGGAAAGAATTATAGGAGAAGAGAACAGATCCCAGGAGACGGGACACAACCCCCGATTAATACTTGGTACCCATTCACAGCTGGGTAGACAGGGGCGTAGAGTATCGGAAAAACCGCCCTATTTTTTCCACTCCGCCCGGGAATCGAACCCGCGCTCTCTCGGTTGTGAGCAGAGTGTGCTAACCACTGCACCACGAAGCCCCCCGAGGAGGAAGAAGCGGAAGAGGAGGTTCGGCCAGGTGATTCGGGATAAAAGTGGAGGAGGAGGAGGAGGAGGAGGATCTAGGTTCACAGAGGAGAAAGGGATTAAGACACAAAATAAAGATCTTCCCTAAACCCTCTCAGTATAAACATTATCCCACAGTTAACCGAAGTCGAGTTCTCGTGGGCGGGGAGACCAATCCAACCTAAGCCAGCCAGGGAACTAAAGTGACGCAATAAATAAGTCTTTGTACAGTAATCCCTTTTCGGGGCTTACACACCCACATTTGACAAGGTATGTGTTGTGAGTAATTTGACTAAGCTGAAAAAAACACCTCCTCCTCCCGAAATTGACCCCTCTTTCGGCCACCTCTTTGGATTTTTTTTTTAGGAGCAGCGAGTAGCGGGCTTTTTTTTTAATTATTGTTTCTTTTTTTGTGCCCTTGAGCTGTCTCCTTTGTTGTAAAAAAAAAAAAAAATTAAATAAATAAAAATAATTGTTGCGCGAGCCGGAAGCATTTGAAAATACGGATCTTAGTTTTGTTATGAAAGAATGAAGCCAATGAACCCAATATAGGCCTACTTCGGAGTGCATTAGCAGGCTCCAAATGATATGTTTACTTATGGCCTACAGAACATATAAGGATTTTAACGTGACTGCCCTAGTTTGCATTTAGTAACCCATTAACAATCTACCTATAGTTTAGGCTAGAATAATTTTAAGACCCAAACAAAGTCCGCATATAATAGGCTTGGTTATGTTTCGTTTAGCTAGGTTAGATTAGGCTTTGTTAAATTTATAGCTACAATCAATCAAAACGTCAGTAAAGGTTAGATAAAGTTGATTCACACCCAGAGCGCAATTACTAAACCAAAGCATGTGCAAGGTTAGGCTACGTTGATTCACACCCGGATCACAATTACTATCACAACGGCGTACGTATTGGTGGGCGTGTGAGCGTGTGTGAAGGGGAAGGGACCGGGGCAGGCTAGGGAAGGGGTGCAACGGGCGAGCAGAGAGAGAGAGAGGTGAGAGGTTGGAGGCGACACAGACCACGCGGGCATATGGCCAAGTCGGTCACTGTCCCTTTAAACAGGTGACGTCCAGCATGTTTCGTTTTGAATACTCTCTCTCTTTCTCTCATCCAAGTCCAAGTGCTACGACGTTAGAACCCCCCCCCTCTCTCTCTCTCTCTCATCCAAGTGAACCCCCCCCCCTCTCTCTCTTTCATCCAAGTGCTACGACGTTAGAAAATCCACCCCCCTCTCTCTCTCTCTCTCTCAGCTATGAAGTACAAGGTCAAAGATATGGAGGGAGAGGGAAGAAGGAGCATGGAGGGGAACTGGAGGAAAGGTGAGAGGGGGAAGGAAGGGGAAGGGGGAGGAAGCAAGGAAGAGGGGAAGGAAGGGGAGGAGAATCTGTCACGCTTGACACTTACTACAGGAGAGAGAGAGAGAGAGAGAGAGAGAGAGAGAGAGAGAGAGAGAGAGAGAGAGAGAGAGAGCATGGGAACTATAACGACAATGAAGGAAACAGTGTACGCAGTGGATGAAGGAAGAAATGAAGAGAGGAGAGAGAGAGAGAGAGAGAGAGAGAGAGAGAGAGAGAGAGAGAGAGAGAGAGAGAGAGAGCATGGGAACGATAACGACAATGAAGGAAAGAGTGAAAGCAGTGGATGAAAGAAGAAATGAAGGGGAGAGAGAGAGAGAGAGAGAGAGAGAGAGAGAGAGAGAGAGAGAGAGAGAGAGAGAGAGAGAGAGAGAGAGAGAAGGGGAAAGTGGGAAGAGGCAAGGGGAAGGAAGGGAACTATGAAGGATCGAAAGCGCGGGAAAAAAGGGAGGGAAATATGGACCAGGAAGTGTGTTTGAGAGAGAGAGAGAGAGAGAGAGAGAGAGAGAGAGAGAGAGAGAGAGAGAGAGAGAGAGTATCAATGGACGAAGGCAAGTGAGGAAGTGGAGCCAAGAGTGAGAGGAAAAGGGACATGATGGAGGAGGGAGGAGAGGAAGAGGAAGGGAGGAGGAGGAGGAGGAGGAAAGAGAAGCAGCAACAGGGAGAGAAAAAAGAGGGAATCCAGAAAGACGACGAAAACGAGAGAGAGAGAGAGAGAGAGAGAGAGAGAGAGAGAGAGAGAGAGAGAGAGAGAGAGAGAGAGGCACCCTACTCTCCCTCCAACTTGGTCGAATCGATATCCATGAACCGACCAAGACCACCACCATCACCACCTCTCCCTCGCTCCTTCTCTCGTGCTCTCTTCAACCCCCCCCACCCTCTTCTCTCTCTCTGACACAGGATCATCCCCATGGCAAGTATTCGGTGAACGTTGCTCTCTCTCTCTCTCTCTCCAGGTTCGAAGACGTAATGGACGGCAAATAAAATAATCATGGCACAAAAACCGTTAGCATTCTGGTGTTTTAAATACTCTCTCTCTCTCTCTCTCTCTCTCTCTCTCTCTCTCTCTCTCTCTCTCTCACTGTAATATACTGGTAAAGAGAGGAAGCATCATCGCAAACATTAGATACTACGGGGTTATGCAAGAAACAACTACTGAACACACATTTCCTGTCACTGTTATATTAGGTGATAAAAATAATGATAGTAGAAGTGGTAGTAGTAGTAGTAGTAGTAGTAGTAATAGCAGAAGTAGTAGTAGTAGAAGTAGTAATAGCAGAAGTAGTAGTAGTAGTAGTAGTCGTGGTAGTAGTCGTGGTAGTAGTCGTAGTAGTAGTAGTAGTAGTAGTAGTAGTAGTAGTAGTAGTAGTAGTAGTAGTAGCAATAAAAACATGACGATAATAACAACAATGAAGAAATGCAAGTAGTACAAGATCAGCAAGAAAGGCAACAAAAACAACTAAGAAGAGGAAAAGGATGAGGAGGTGGAATGAAGAAAGAAAACTAAAAACAAGAAATTAATAAAAAAAAGTTGTATGAGAATTTAAAAAAAAGTAGCATATACAAACCAAAGGGAAGGGAAAAGAAGGAAGAGGCAAGGGGATGGGAGGGAAGGGAAGTGTACAGTGAGGAAAAAAAAAACAATAGTAAAACATGAATAAAAGCAACAGTGACATTAGCGAAAGTGTAACGGATCGGTCAGTCAGCTAAACAAAAGGACACGCGCGGTAAGTAATGCAAGAGATCGATGCACCTGAAAACAACAGGTAAAGGTGAGAGAGAGAGAGAGAGAGAGAGAGAGAGAGAGAGAGAGAGAGAGAGAGAGAGAGAGAGAGAGAGAGACGATTACGATGATGAAAAGAAGGATGAGGAGGATTTACGATAAGAAAAAGAAGACAAGGAGGAGGAAGTGGAGGAAGAAAAATGATGATTATGTTGAAGAGGATGCAGAGGACTTAGAAGTAAAATAACAAGGGGGAAGAGGAGGAAGAAAAGGGGTTAGAGGAGGAAGGAAAATACTGCGCCTGAGTAAAGGAAGATTATATAAAAGAGGATAAAGAAGGCGAGAAGGAGGAGGAGGACATATGCATGGTATGTTTTGGGCTATTATTAGACCACATGTGGAGGGGTTGGTAATATTGATTGTATATGGAATGAATCTCTCTCTCTCTCTGTATCTCTCTCTCTCTTACACACACACACACACACACACACGCACACTGCTATAAAGGTGTGCACGGACAATAAAAGGAGGAAAAAGACAAGACTACCAAAACAGAGGAATAGAAGAGAATAGAAGAACATTGACATTCTAACTAGACTCGATCGTGAAGGTGAAAATATACAAACAAAAGAAATAAAGAAAAGTAGAGAAAGAAAAGGAAGGGTGGAAAAGAATGATTAGAACGACCGGGATAAAAATAGAAAATGAGGGAAAAGAGAATATTAGTAACGACCTCTCCCCCTCTTCTTCCTTTCCTCCTCCTCCTCCTCCCCCACAATCACAATAGCGCGTGTAAGAGCCAAAAATAACTAGGACATTACATAGGCAAAAGGACAGTGAGCTAAAAAGAACAAAGAAATGAGCTAAGAATAAAATATTAATCTGAAAATAAGTCGCCACCATCAACAACTATACCATTAGTAGATGATGGCAACACACACACACACACACACACACACACACACGGAGGCAAATGGGGCAGACAACAGATAAGAAAGGACGGACAGAATGAAGGAATAGAAAAAGGAAAAAAACGAATAAAAGAAGAGGGAAAACGAAGATAAGGATACGAGAAAGAAAAATTAACCAAGATCAAAGAGAAAGATACAAGATACAAGACGAGGAAAACAAAATCAAATAAAGAAAGTAAGGCAATAAGAAAAAGAAAAGGGAAAACACGAAATATAAATGAAAAAGAAGAAAAAAGAGGAGAAAAAGGAAAAGAAAGAAAAACAAACGGAAGGGGAGGGAGGGAACAAACGAAGCGGAGCCTAATTATCTTAAACACAAGATGAAGGGAAATGCAACAAACGAACGAACACACAATCAAAGAATTCATCAACAAAGGGTAACAAAGAAACAAAGTGTGTGTGTGTGTGTGTGTGTGTGTGTGTGAGAGAGAGAGAGAGAGAGAGAGAGAGAGAGAGAGAGAGAGAGCGGAGGAGGGGTCAGTGTGTTAGTAGTGAGAGCTGGATGAGGAGGAGGGGGGGAAGAAGTGAAAAAGATGAAAGGATGTAAAAAAAAGATAACAAAAAGCGGTCTCTCTCTCTCTCTCTCTCTCTCTCTCACGCACACACACACACACATAAGACAAACAAAACACAATAAGAAGCAATACATAATAATGAGAAGACCTTTCCTTTAACAAGATCATCCGGCCTACTACCCACAAGGAGGAGGAGGAGGAGGAGGGGAAGAGGATGGAGGAGGATACTGGCTGCAAGACGAGACCTACCCATAATCGATCAGTCTTCCTCCTCCTCCTCCTCCTCCTATTTTCCTGCGCCTCCTCCACCTTCTCCTTCTTTAAGTTCACCCCCCCCTCACCCCAACCCCCGTCTCTCTCTCTCTCTCTCTCTCTCTCTCTCTCTCTCTCTCTCTCTCTCTCTCTCTCTCTCTCTCTCTCGAATCTACGCATGTGTACATATATACATCGTGGATAGGTTGTGTGTGTGTGTGTGTGTGTGTGTGTGTGTGTGTGTGTGTGTGTGTGTAGCTTTTAAAGTCACGCACCCTGGAGCCTTCACACACTCCTCCTCTTTTCGTACCCGATTCCTGGATTGTCCTGTTCCCTCACCACACCCACCCTCCTCTTCGTCTCCTCCTCCTCCTCCTCCTCCTCCGCCTCCTCTTCCTCCTGCAGCCAGAACGTTCTCTCTTTGTACCTTACTCGTTTGCTCCGTCTCCTCTTCCCATGCTCTCTCTCTCTCTCTCTCTCTCTCTCTCTCTCTGACCAATGCGAATACTCTCCTCTCGTACCTACGTGCACTCTCTCTCTCTCTCTCTCTGACCAATGGGAATACTCTCTCCTCTCGCACCATGACCTATGTGCAGCCTCTCTCTCTCTCTCTCTCTCTCTCTCTCTCTCTCCTTGACCTAGGTAGTGTTTCCCTCCTTCTCCTCTCTTTCCATGCTCTCTCTTCGCCTTTGCTGTCCTTCATCTTCCACCTTTGATTAGATAGTTAGTGCAGCTTGTCATAAACAGCCTCGTAAGGACCATCATGTGTGCTGTTGTTTGTTCTTCCTTTGTGTTCCTCACTGTTTTTTAAGTTTCCTTCCTCTTCCTCCTGCTCTCTCTTTCCCTCCTATCTTTATTGTCTTTGCTAAGTTTCATTCCTCTTCTTCCTCCGCCTCCCTTTCCTCCTTCCCTCATTGTCCTTACAAAGTTTCCTTCCTCTTCCTCCTCCTCCTCTTCTCTTTCCTTCTTCCCTCATTGCCTCTCCTAAGTTTCCTTCCTCTTCCCCCTCCTGCTTCTCCGCTTTCCTTCCTCCCTCATTGTCCTTGCAAAGTTTTCTTCCTCCTCCTCCTCCTCTTTCCTCCTCCTCCCTTGACCCTGCCCAACGCATCCCTCCATCACTCCTGACGCGGTTCTGATGCCTGGTTAGCGTCTCTCTCTCTCTCTCTCTCTCTGATCACAAGGTGGGACAAAGGAAGTGCCACTGTGGAGAGAGAGAGAGAGAGAGAGAGATGGGAAGGGGAAGAGTGCCATGATGCCAAACTCTCTCTCTCTCTTTCTCTCTCTCTCTCTCTCTCTCTCTCTCTCTCTCTCTCCACAAAATTTCACAACTAAGTATAGCTGCAAGTGCTTATTGTCCCCCCCCTTTGCCCCCCGGCGGCCCCCCCCCCCCCCTCTCTCTCTCTCTCTCTCTCTCTCTCTCTCTCTCTCTCTCGGCGTGGCTGCTCTCTTCGTCCCTCGGCCTGACCTAACCCAAGACACACTGAGATCCACGCACATGAAAAGCATGACAACAAAGACACAGGGAAAGAAACGGGAAAAACAGGGTAGTACAAAGGGTAAGCAAAGTGAGGGTAAAAACAAACACACCAGGTAAGGGGACAACAATAACAATACACAAGAGGTAAGGGAACAGAAGTACTTTAATTAACAGGCACAGGTAAGAGAATAAGTAATGAAACAAAACACAACAGGCAAAGTATATACGAAAAGTGATTTAAGAGAACGAAATAAAAGAGAACAGGTAAGATGAAGAAAAGTGATATGAGGACAAAATAAAAGACACAACAGGTAAGATATAATGTGATATGAGGACAAAATAAAACAGACAACAGGTAAGATATAAAGTGATATGAGGACAAAATAAAACAGACACAACAGGTAAGATAAAAAGTGGTATGAGGACAAAATAAAACAGACACAACAGGTAAGATAAAAAGTGGTATGAGGACAAAATAAAACAGACACAACAGGTAAGATAAAAAGTGGTATGAGGACAAAATAAAACAGACACAACAGGTAAGATATAAAGTGATATGAGGACAAAATAAAACAGACACAACAGGTAAGATAAAAAAGTGATATGAGGACAAAATAAAACAGACAACAGGTAAGATGAAGAAAAGTGATATGAGGACAAAATAAAACAGACAACAGGTAAGATAAAAAGTGGTATGAGGACAAAATAAAACAGACACAACAGGTAAGATAAAAAGTGGTATGAGGACAAAATAAGACACAACAGGTAAGATAAAGAAAAGTGATATGAGGACAAAATAAAACAGACACAACAGGTAAGATAAAGCAAAGTCATATGAGGACAAAATAAAACAGACACAACAAGTAAGATATATAAGCAAACTGACTTGGGAGAAGAAAATAAAAGACAACAGGTAAATGAAGAGGTAATTTAAGACAGAAAGGTAAAGAAAACGAAGGTAATAAAACAAACAACAGGTACCATATGATAACAAAGTGATTTAAGAGTCACAAGAAAGATGACAAAAAACACACAAAAACAGCTAACAAGTAAATTAACACAAAGGTATGACAAAAGTACTAAAACAAACAGGTAAGATAACAAGTCACTTAACAGACAACCGGTAACAGAACAGAGCAGACAACAGGTGGCAGAACAAAGTAATTTACCTGACACAAGCAACATTAGTATTAGCACAGGAAACATCAACCACAACCGAAACAATTTGTAAACCCTGAAAACCAGATATTATTTCCAGGACAATCGAGGGAAGGAAATGGCGGCAAAAAATATGAGAAGAGGAGGAGAGGAGGAGGAAAGGAGGAGAGAAAGGAATGAAGAATGAGAGAGGAAGAAGTGAAAAATGAAAGGAGGAGGAGGGAGAAGGGAAGAGGAGGTTGGAGTGAAAGATAGTGAAGGAAGGAGACTGAAAGGAATGTGAACGATGAAATAAGGTGAAAGGAGTGAAGGAAAGAAGAGGAAGGAAGGGAAAAGGAGAAAGGAAATAAGAAACAAAGAAGAGGAAGGAGAAGGAGTGTAGGAGGAAAGGAGAGAAAATAATGAAGGAAGAGAGGGTAGTGAGGGAGAAGAAACAAAGGATTGGAAGGAGACTGAAGGGAGAAGGAAGAGTGAAGGAGGAAAGAAGGAGGGAACAGGAAGGGAAATAAAAACAAAACAAATAGAGAGAGGAAGGAGTACATGGAAAAAAGGAGAAAGAAAATAAGAAACAAAGCCCTTCCCACATGTTTAAGGGGCAGGAAAAAAACAAAAAAAACAGGATGAAAAAAAATAGAAGAAAGAGGGATCCACGAAAATAAGACAGCAAGCAAAAGGTAATGGCGCAAATTCTGGGAAAGATGAGAAAGGAGGAGGAAGAGAGGGAGGGAGAAGGAGGAGGAAGAGGGGGGAGGAGGAGGAAGAGGGGGGGAGGAGGAGGAGGAAGAGGGGAAGAGGAGGAGGAGTTTACTGAAAGAGGGACAACCACGACGCACTTGAGATACGAAGTGGGTACAGAGAGAGAGAGAGAGAGAGAGAGAGAGAGAGAGAGAGAGAGAGAGAGAGAGAGAGAGAGAGAGATTCTTTATTCACCCAGGCACAGGTGTGAGTCCATTCCGGAAGGGGGATAGGAGGAGGAGGAGGAGGAGGCACTACGAGGACGTATTTAAGAACCTTTGTCATTTCTGGCTCCCATTCCTGATACGACGGAAGTAGCGGAGGAGGAGGAGGAGGGGGAGGGAGAAAAAAATACCAAGAAACCAAAACACACACACACACATATGACAACCCCCCCCCCCCCCACACACACATACTCGACAATCCCCTTCCTCTGCCTCCCCCTCCCCCACACAAGCAAAAATTAACCACGACAATGGCCAAGAATGAATAGCACTTACCAAATATTAACAAACAATAACAACAACAACAATAGACCCCAGCCAGCAACATCAGCACAGGTACCCCCAGCCGGTTCATCGCCTGTCAAACACACCTGTCAACCACCCTCCTTCACGCCCCCAGCCAGGCCAAGAGGTCAAACCAAGAGGAAGGGGAGAGGAATGTGGAGGGAGGGAGGGGGGGAGGGAAGTGAAGTGAAGGAGAAAAACGATGAACTGCATGGAGGGGGATTGGTGAAGGGAAGTGAAGGAAAGGGAGGAAGATAGGATAGGGAGCGAAGGGAAAAGGTAAAGAGAAATGGATGGGAAGTGAAAGGAAGTAAAGGGAAAAGGATGATGGGTAAGGTTAAGGGAAGAGGGGGAAAAAGGGTAAGGAATGAAGGGATGGAGGAAAGGAGAGGAGGTAAAATGAGTGGAAATGGGAAATAAGGAGGTGAGAGATGGAGAGGAAAGATAGATAGGGAGGAAATGGAGAGATGAGTGAGGAAGGAAATGAAATGATTGAGACTGCAGGAAGAAAGGAAAGGAAGGAGGAAAAGAGGAGAGGAAGTGTAAAGCAGGAGGGAAGGAGAAGGAAGAAGGGGAAGAGAGGGAATATGAAACAAAGCTCATGACAAACAAGACGCCACGAGAAGAAGAAGAAGATATACCGCACGTGGCCCTCTCCAGACAAATGCACCACGCTCCTCCTCCTCCTCCTCTTCTTCATCATCGAGTCAGCTGATAAGACAAGCAACCCTCAAGCCAACACACGGAACAACAATGACAGGCAAACCTTCACGAGGAGGAGGAGGAGGAGGAGGAGGAGGAGCTTATACTGTCCATTGTGTTTTTCCATCGTCTGAGTAATCGAGCAAGCACGCACACACACACAGACAGTGGACGTTACGGTGGGTGTATAAGCGGAAGGGAAGGAATGAAGAGAAGGGGTGTGGAGGGGGAGGCAAATTAAACATGAGGAGGAGGAGGAGGAGGAGGAAAGGAGTACCAACGATTAAGGAAGAGGGTGGAGTCTTGCACTGCGTTGGGAAATCACTGTTACATGAGTTGCGTTCCTAAACACACACACACGCACAAAGAGAGAGAGAGAGAGAGAGAGAGAGAGAGAGAGAGAGAGAGAGAGAGAGAGAGAGAGAGTAAAAATAGAACGAGGGTAAATAAAGGAAAGGATGAAAACGCAAACACAACAAAAAACGGAGGAAGCATAAAAATCAATCCCTCTTCCCTTCCCCACTCCCTCCCCGCCTTACACACACACACACACACACACACACACACACACACACACGCACGCAGACTGCACTCACCACAAACAAACACGGCAATCAAGCTCTTTATTTCTATGCGTAATACATGTGATAGTATATAAAATGACGCAACACCTCTCTCTCTTCTCTCTCTCGTCTTGGCTGCACTGACTTGCTTGCTTTTCTTGTTTAAACTTTCCCGCCAAAACGCCACAACACCGCTTGAGTAGAAATTGAAGTTCTCTATAAACTCCATTCCAAACCTACATAAAATTATATGCTACGTTACTTTTATTACCTTGTTTCAAATTCTTTTGCGCGTGTCAGTACTTTTTAACCATACATAAATGCAATTAAATTCAGGCTTATGTTTAGTTATTTCGCGTTTATCAATGGAGCAGCGAGCAGCGGGCTTTTTTTTAATTGTTTCCTTTTTTTGTGCCCTTGAACTGTCTCCTTTGTTGTAAAAAAAAAACAAAAAAAAAATCTTATACTTTTTACCAACCACATGTATAGTCACTAGTGCCTTGTTTTTAGTTCTTTTACGCTTCACAATACACACACATCGTCCATCATACCCTATAGCCATACATAAATTGTGTTTGAAAGGAGGGAGTGAATGATAGTGAAGGAGAATGAAAGGAATGTGAACGAAACAAGGTGATACGCTACTATTCCCTTCTTTCTAGTTTCCCTTTCATGTTCCTCAATACGTAAACAATGAAGGCTACGAAGGACACACCGCATTAAACAAACTAGCACCTATCGTGACGCTGCAAGTTAAGTAAGTAGCTTATTAGACTTTATAATGGTCGTAATACCTCCCTGGCGCCCGTCCTTCCCGCGTCGGTGTATTCAAGTTTGGTAATTTTATCCTCCCGAAGATCCTCCTTATTCTCGAACAGGAACGAAAAACCTATATGCCATAGCAAGAAGTGACTCCGTGGCTTATAACGACGTAAAAAGAAAGAACACTAGTGATTCATTTGAGGGTTCAACGTCTCTATTTCAGATGACACCAGCTTAGTTTTTTTTTTTTCAAGTCCATGTCTTTGCGTGATGCTTTTTTGTTTCATTCCTGGTCGTGGCGTTCCCCTTGTCTTTGTTGATTCGTTTTCTTCAACGTCACGAAATTTCGAACAGTATCAAACATCCTCTTCCACTAGTGACAAGAGGTGAATCAGAAGCTGCTATAGATAACGAAAATCAATAACATTAAATCGTGGCATTCCTCTTGTGTTTGTTTATTCGTTTGTTTTCTTCAACGTCCCAAAGCCTCGAACAATAACGAACAACCTCCTCTGGTGACGTTGCAAGAGGTGAGTCAGTAACTTATATGATAACAAAAAGAAAGAACTCAAGATCGCGGCATTCATCTTGTGTTTGTTTATCCGTTTGTTTTCTTCAACGTCCCAGTCTCAAACAGTAATGAACAACCTCTTCTAGTAGCTTATAAGAACGTAAAAACAAATAACAGGCAATCGTGGCATCCCTCCTTGTGTGTTTGTTCAAGGTTTCTTAATACGTCACAGTAACAACCTCTTTCAGCGACACACAAACACGTAACAAAAACACTAACTCAATCGTGGCTCTCCTACCGTGTTTGCGTATCCAGCTTTGTTTTCGTAACCGTGCCTTCGTTTCCAAACAGCACCCACGGGACAGTCAACAGTCACGCGAGAGCCTCAGTTCAACAATGCAAATCAGTTCACTCAGTCTGTCAGTTCGCTCCCCGGGTCAGGCCACCTCATGTTATCTCCGTGATCAAGAAAGGACTGGCGCGTGGGAGGGGCTGTGAGAGAGAAATACGTCAGGGTGGGGGTGAGGGAGGAGGGAGGTGTGCGCATGGTTCAGAGAGAGGGGATTAGGGTGGAGGAGGTGGCAGAGGGGGGAGGGAAGAGGTGGTGGTTGGCGGGAACATGAAGAGTGAGGGAGCAAGGTGGATAATAAAGAAGCAAGAAGAGGAAAAGAGGGATATATTTGTGTCGTGGTGGGAACATGGTCTTCCTACACCAACACCTCAATATAACAGGAAGGAAAGTGAGGGGAGGGGGTGAGGTGGGAGGATGATATGACGGAATAAGAGAAAGGAGGGGGAGGGGAAATGAAGATAAGATTGGATATTGTATGCGGGGGTGGGTGGGGATGGCCTGCATACCCCCAAATCTCACAACAAACAACACTTTGTCCCTCAACGCCCCCTTCCGTCAGAGTGCCACAACACAAGCTCACAAAGGAGCTGGGACGACCCTGGCCACGCGCCCCGCCCCGCCCCCCTTCAAACATACTAAAAAAAGAGTCGAGAGAGGTGAGGGCACTGCAAGCCGCCAACGTGCCTGCCCCCTCCCCCTCTCAGCATTCCCCCCGCCCGCCAAGCTGCCATACCCGCAAACACGTGACCTCCAACGTGGGGTTCCCGCTTTCCACTGTTGCCAACTACATAGCATCGCGCCAGCCGCCTCCTCCCTTCCCTCTCTTTGTCCCGCCCTGCCCTCTCACTCTACCTTGCCCGCCCTCACTCAGATGTAGGTGGTGGAAGTAGAGGTGTGGGAAGTAAAGGAGAGGGAGGAGGCCCAAGGGTACGTCTGAGTCAGTTCACGGAGCGGTACTTAATCTGGGTCAAACTCGTGAGATTACACAACGCGGGTAACTAAGGTACTAAGACAAAAGGTTTAGCGGTTCAATTAACGCTAACCCTGCCCTAGTGCCCCACCCTTGCTGCCTCCTGGTGTGTGTGTGTGTGTGTGTGTGTTCTCTCCCGCAGGACACATGTAGCCTACTGTAGGAGTCAAGGTGTGTGGGTGGGTGTGTGTGTGTGTGTACCGGTACGGAGGGGCCGGGCAGGTGCGCCGAACCTCACCTCCGTACCTGTGTGTGTTAGGGCAGTGCCAAGGAGCCGTGCCAACCACCTCAAGTCAGTCCCCACAGCGACTCCACCCGACGTCACCCACCCTACCCACCAGCTCCATCCCCATCACCCTAAACACCACCACCCCTTCCCTTTATGTTCTTCAGCCAGGCAGCCGGATAAGCCGTCCTCTCAGCAAGCAGTAAAAATATACTTCCCCGCTATTTCCGGACGGCAAACGATGATTTTTCCACGTAAATGGCCGATGATGTGGCAGGAGTAACGCCACGTAACACTCCCTGCGTACAGCCTTCAACAGGTGCGTGCGTGCGGCAGACTGTTACACCTCTCACACCTTGCCTTCATCACCTGCAGGCGCCCTTCACTTGCCTCGCCATCTGTAGACTCCCTCCCAGGTGTTTGAGCCTCCCAATCTATCCCTGCACCTGGATGTTCACTCAGCCGTAACAGGGCTAAGAGGGCCTTACTAATGTTCGAATCGCCATGTGAGCCTATGCCCTGAAGCCGCCCACACACGACTAGGTGCGTGGGGCAAGCAGGCAAGGTGACGTCATGTTAGTTGCTTTATAGTCTTCTTCCCTCACCCCCGCCTGGATACCTTCACACTACCATCTCTGTAATCCGTGGGAGGAGGAGTAGGAGTAGACGAGAGAGAGAGAGAGAGAGAGAGAGAGAGAGAGAGAGAGAGAGGTTCACCGCAAACTTGACAATGAGTAGGTCGCACCGCTGCAATGTGTGTCACGCCTTGGACATCACCTGTACACCTGCTTATCTCTATTGCTCCTCCCTCCTCCCTCCCCCCATCCACGTATACGTCACGCAGGTATTTTGCTTGATGCAGCGGCACAGCTCATGGGGAGGGAAGGAGAGGGAGAGAGGGGTGAGGAGAGAGGAGTGTGGGGAGGGGGAAGTGAAGGTCGCGCCGCCAAGCTATGTGAAGGAGACGGACCAAATACCAGCCGCACTTTCTTTTCATTCTGCATCGAATCCGGCGATAAGAGTGAGGAAGGAAGGCAGAGTAAGCGTGTGGGGAGGAGGGGGAGAGGAAGAAAAGTGTTTAGCTTTAATGTGAGGGGCAGGGGGGCTTGTAATAACGTAAGAGGGCACCGCTAAGCACCTTTACCGGCTATGAGTAGGCGGTGGTGGTGAGGCGGCCCACAACCCCATCCCACAAGGCCCTACACATCTCCCCACAATCACTCCCCTCACCTGTGGCTCCCTTTCACCCCAAGCAGGACACACTCCCCCCACCCTCCCCCTTCCCCCAATTCCTCGTCACGGGGCCGCACATCTTGGTTAGCAGGAAGGGAAAGTTTATAAGACGGTCCTGCTGATCCGCTGCTTGGACCGCTGCTATGCTCGCCCCCCGCCAGCCAGGCCCAGCGACCTTCAGGATAGCCCCCGCGCCGACGCCCTCCTGCCGCCCCTATATAGCTCCGCGACTCTGACGGGTACAGGCGATTCAAACCACTTTCCCAGGGGCGTTGAACCCCGCCGAGGCACACCACGCACACCACAACACTACCCCTCATCACCCCCAGCCCTGGCCTATCCACGTCGGCCTCAACTTACTGTCTTACGCCACGGCAACAGGGTGGTGCTGGACGGCAGGCTGAGTGTCGCGTGTGTGTCACCAGGGCTCTGGGGCTCACTCAGCCGCTAAAATCCATCCATAGACCAGCGTCTATCCCGAGCGGTGGCGGGAGGCGGCGGCACAACACACCACTATGAGGCGAGCGGAACACTGGCTGTGGTTGTGGCAGCGGCTGGCTGTGGCTGTTGTGCCGCGGCCACGCAGGGTTGCCAAAGTTTGACAAATAGTAGCGTCAGGCATTGCTAAAGTAGCAACTTAGTATCTCAAATAGTCCAACATTAACACACACACACACACACACACACACACATCAAGTGAGAGAGAGAGAGAGAGAGAGAGAGAGAGAGAGAGAGAGAGAGAGAGAATGCTTCCCAAGATCATTCCCATCGCACCGCTAGTCCCCTCCAACAAGTGCTCACAGCATGTAACTCATACACTACAGTAATTACATGATTATTATTAAAGGCCGTTCATATATCACGCAAAGCTGTTCTCCAAAATGCACATCCCCATCCCCTGCAACACTCCTCCAACCACATCAATTTTTGTAACATCAACACTGCCCCTGCCTCCTCGGATTCAATATATTACTGAAAAAAAGTTACTTCTGTTCCTGAGAAAAAAACTTTTATTCACGGTATTTTGTTAGCTTCAGTTGGGTGATTTACAGGCTCCGTTATACTGTGCTAGTGGTGGTGTGTTGAGTAACGCTCGAGTTAACAAACACGTGTAACTGCAATCTCAAGTTGAACACCCCCACTCTGGCGCTACATAGTTGAATGATCCCTTAGGCTACATCTAAACAAGTAAATGTTTCTCAACACATATAGCATTGGCTCAGTATATACGTAGTTTTCAACTGGCCCGATTGTAAAAACTAGCGGTGGCCCGACACAAAATTTAGTAGCGCAACAAAAGTAGCCCAATAATTCGCTGCTTGCAGCCAAATCTGGCAACACTGTGGTTACGGTGATGAGCCGTGAGGGAGCAGAGCTGCTGACCCCCCCCCCCCCCCCCCCCGTTACCACCACGAGACGAAGGTTGCCGCCTCGCTCCAGACGGTACGCCGCAGCCCTGTCCTTGTCCCTTGAACACGCACAGGCACATGAAGGGTGAGTAGCGTTATGCAGCACGAACACCACCTGACCGCCACCTACACCGCCACCTTCAAGAGGAGGCATCGGGAGAGGGCCCGCCCACCCTCCAGCAGCTCGGCACACGCAGGTGGGCTCACGTGACGTCACCCATAACTATGACGCCAGCCCCAACACGTGCTGACCATCAGGCCATCACCCCTCCACCAAGACCAAACCCTCCCCACCGCCCTCCAGCCTTCCTCCCTACCTCCCCATCACATTAATTTCTTCCTTACATACACGTGACTGACGGAATGACTGATTACACACACACACACACACACACACACACACACACACACGGAACTGGCATAAACACAGCGTGAGACGAATATACATTACGCCAATATGATTTGCTGCATGTATAATAATGAGAGAGAGAGAGAGAGAGAGAGAGAGAGAGAGAGAGAGAGAGGCTTTCTCCCTTTTGCGTAATAAATGTCTTGCTGACGTAAGTGACTAACGCGCGAAGCATTAAAGAATACGTCAACTATGAATAATAAATTGTTGAAAGGCAATTGAGAGAGAGAGAGAGAGAGAGACATATTGCATGCATGTGACGTCATATGATTCCTTTGCTACATCACACGCAAAAGCAGACCCCCACCACACCACGCCCCGCCCCCAGAACACTTCCCTCTCTCCCTCCCTTCCTCACTCCCTCCTTTTGTTCCTCTCACCTTCAAAACCTCCCCTGCTGACAAACACCAACAAAAACAACGAGGGAAAGGGATATGAAGGCAACACACACACACACACACACACACACACGACAGCTGGCGTTTCGGGGGTTGCGTGCGAGGGTGAGGAGGGTCAAGGGAATGAGGGGAAGGGAGGGGTGAAGGCAGGTGAGGTAATCAGGGGTGCACAGGTAATGCTTGTAGCCAGGTGCTCGGTCGGCTTCCTGGGCTTGAGTGAGGTGCTGAGGTGAAGGCTAGGAGAGTAGAGCACTGACCCACTATATAGTCACCCCCCTTTCCCTTTCCTCCTCACCCCGCTTCCTCCCCCTCCTCCTCCGCCTCTAACTTTAACTTTTCCTTCTTTCCTTTAAACTAGCGCTGTGTCATATATACGTTTCTCTCCTCCTCCTTCTCCTTCCTTCTCTCCAATGTTCCTCTTCGTCTCTTCCTCCTCTCCTCCTCTTCACCCCCCTTCTCCTTCGTCCTCCTCCTCCCTTCCTTCTGCTCAAACTACAATTTAAACTTTTGCTTCTGTTTCATGTTCTTCCTCTTTTTCTACTTTACTAAATTTTCCTTCCTTTAAAACGTGCTCTGTCTTGTATACGTTTATCTTCCTCTTCCTTCCTTCTCTTCGGATACGCTCTCACACGTTCCTTTTCCTCCTATTCTTCCTCCTCGTAAACGCTCTCCAATGTTCCTCCTCCTCTTCTTTATTTGGCTTTACTTATACGCGTTCTCTCCCATGTTATCTTCCTTTTCCTCTTGTTTGCTTTCTTCTTTACTATTTCAAAACCTCTATATTTATACCTACCCTTTCTCCTTTTCTTCCTTTTATATATTCTTTCTCCTCTGATGTTCTCTTTCTCACGTTTATATCTTCTTCCTTCTCGTTTTTGAACCTCTATATTATTTCTTCAGGACTTCTAAAACCTGTATGTCCCTCCTCTTCCTCTTTGTAGCACCTCTTTTTTTTTCTCTCAGGACTTCTAAAACCTAAGTCCCTCCTCCTCTCTGTACCTCTTTTTTTCCCTCAGGACTTCTAAAACCTAAGTCCCTCCTCCTCTCTGTACTTCTTTTTTTCCCTCAGGACTTCTAAAACCAAAGTCTCTCCTCCTCTCTGTACCTCTTTTTTTCTTTTCCCTCAGGACTTCTAAAACCTAAGTCCCTCCTCCTCTCTGTATCTCTTTTTTTCCCTCAGGACTTCTAAAACCAAAGTCCCTCCTCCTCTCTGTACCTCTTTTTTTCCCTCAGGACTTCTAAAACCTATACATGTCCCTCCTCCATTTCCTTCTCCTCCTGTTCTTTAAAATCTTCCTTCATAGTACTTATCATCTTTCTCTTTCCCTCTGTTACTCTTCTTCGCCTCCTCCTAACTTTTTTCTTTGTTCTTCTGAAACCCTTAACCCACTGACTGCGGATTTCCTATATAAAGACATCACCAAGCTTCAGGAGTGGAGCAAAAAGTGGCTGTTAAAATTCAATGAAGATAAATGTGAAGTCCTGCACCTTGGGAGGGGAAATCCGGCATGACAATATCACGTGGGAAACACTCCACTATCCACCACAGAGGCAGAGAAAGACCTGGGAGCATCTGTTACCAGGCTACATGTAAAGGCGAAATCCGTGTCAATCGCAGCGGACAGGTTAATAAGACTATTCCGACTCTTCCTCATTTTCTGTCTCCCATTTGCCCTTTCTTGCCTCCCTTCCTTCTCTTCTATTTTATTTCCATCATCCTTTTCTTTCCTTTTCTTACTGATACCTAAAATTACGTCTATCTTCATCTCTCTTCCTTCCTACTTCTCTTCTCCTTCATTGCTTTAACCATGTTCTACTGCGTCTCCTCCTCTCCCCTCCTTCCCTTCCCTTCTCTCCGTGACCTACCCCACTTACCTTCCTCTTAACCCATTCTCCCTCTCTCTCTCTCTCTCCCCATGACCTACCTCACTTTAAACCTTGCTATGCCTACAATGCACATGATTCTCTCTCTCTCTCTCTCTCTCTGCATACCTCCCCCCTCCTAACAACATAACACCTCTTCTCTATCCTCTCCTGTTCCTCCGTCCCTCCCTTCTACTTGAGCTACTCTAATCCTTTACCTTTCCCCCCTCCCTCCCTCCCTCCCCTCCTTCCTTCCTTCTTCCCTCCATTCCCTGATTCCTACGCGAGCTAAAGATTGACAACTCTTCCCTAATCCCTTACCGGTCCACCCTCCCTCCATCCTGCCCTTCCGTTAACTCCAGATGGATACCTGTTCTTTAAATCACTCCCCCTCCCTTTCCTTTCCTGCCTCCTTTCCCTGATTCCTATGCGGGCTAAAGATTGACACCTCTTCCCTAATCCCTAAAACATTTCCTCCCTTCATCCATCCTTCCCTTCCGCACCTCGAGTATGCGGTATAGTTCTGGTCTCCTAATTACAGAAAGGACATTGATTTACTGGAAAGGATTCAACGACGCGCCACGAAGATTATTCCAACCTTAAGGGCTCAACCGTACGAGGAACGACTCAAGCGCCTCAATCTCTTTACATTGGAAAAAAGACGCCGACGAGGGGATATGATTCAATTCTTCAAGTACCTGAAAAAGTTCAATAACGTCCATTACTCCAAATTCTTTGAACTGCAAACCAGCTCAAGAACTAGATATAACGGTTTACCCATTCAGTCGAGTCGATGTAACACGGACATTGGAAGGAGTTTCTTTTCAAACCGAGTCATCCGCCACTGGAACAATCTTCCCTCATAAGTAACAAATGCGAATACCATCAACTCCTTCAAATATCGAATCGACCGTCATTTCGCTGCGTCAGGAGTAAATTGAATAACGAGGTGCTTTCATCTGCTCCTCAATATCGAGGTGCTTTCATCTGCTCATCAAGCCCCAAGTGGCTGTCAAGCAGATTAAATCACCAAAGCGGGCAACCTCGTAATGAGCCAACAGGCTTTCTGTTGCCTGCATTTCCATGTTTCCATGTTAACTCCAGATGGATACCTGTTCTTTAAATCCCTCCACCTCCCCTTCCTTTCCTCCCTCCTTTCCCTGATTCCTACGCGAGCTAGAGATTGACACCTATTCCCTATTCCCTAATACCGTTCCTCCCTTCCTTCGTAAACTCAAAATGTCATGACACCTCTCCCTTTAATCCTTCCTCCCTTCCGTGGCTCCCTTCCGTTCATCCCATTCCTTGATTCCGACGAAAGCTGCAGATTAATCTCTTCTTTATTCTTTTCCTTCCTTCCCTCCCTCCCTCTCTTCCTGGGCGAACTTCAAATTGTCACCTCTCCCTTTAAGTAATTCCCTCCCTTCCTGCCGTTCATCCCTTCCTTGATTCTGACGCAAGCTGCAGATAAACCTCTTCTTTATTCTTTTCTTTCCCTCCCTCCCTCCTTCTCTTTCTGTGCGAACTTTCAATTGACACTTCTTTTGATCCCCTCCCTTCCCTGATCCTCATGCAACCTGTAGAATGTAGATACACCTCTTCCTTATTCTTTTTTTCCCCTCCCTCCCTCTCTCCCTTCCTAAGCGAACTCCAAATTGACATCTCTTCCTTTAATGCCCTTCCTTCCTTCCGTTCCTCCCTTCCCTGAGCGAGTTGCAGATGGAGGCAACGGAGGAAACTAACCCTCCATAATCCAATATCCGGGCACTGATGCACTCCTTTCCTCCCCCCCCCTCCCTCCACGTGATGATGGAGAGAAGGAGAAATGGATGAGAGGTAATGACCAGCGGAATGCGGGGACGGGAAGGGAAGGGAAGGGAGGGGAAGAGAGTTAAGGGGATGCACGATGGGATGGGGAGGGGAAGGAGGACGCAGATGAAGGTTAGTTGGAAGGCTTGCAGGCACTTAAAAGATAGCAAGACGTAGTAGATGAAAGGTATATTAAGGTGTTCGAGGATAATTATACAGAGTGACAGCACGGCACTCATTCAACTGCACCAGAAAAGCGAGACCACGCCAGTTAAATAAAGACGTTACGTAAAGTTACACAATATCTAAAAAAAATACTCACGGGTTGCCTAGTAGTAGTATATGAGGTATTAGAAACATAACATAGGAATTCAGATAGGCGGTGAAGAGAGAGAGAGAGAATAACTTGAAGGAGACGGATAAAAAGCGGAGGAAGGAAGGAAGGAAGATAAGGACAGGAAGGAGAGAAGGGCAAACAAGAGAGAAAAAGGGGTGGGGGGGGGTGAGGGGGGAGAAGAAGAGGGGGGAGAGGGGGGGGAAAGAGGGAGGCAGGTGACGGGCAGGAGGCAACACAAAAGAAGGGGGGGGGGATGGATGGGGAGGAGGGAAGGAGGGGGGGAGGCGAGGGGGTGCAGGATGAGGGGTAAATTCTCAAGGTCTGGATGTTGTGATGAGCTGCCTCTCTCTCTCTCTCTCTCTCTCTCTCTCTCTCTCTCTCTCTCTCTCTCTCTCTCTCTCTCTCTCTCACACACACACACACACACACACACACACACCTGGGCACGCATCTAAAACCTTATCCTCCTCCTCCTCCTCCTCCTCGTTTTCCTCTTCCTCTTCCTCCTCCTGCTGTTAATGTATTTTAAAAGTCGCGTCAGACAAAACACGAAACACTGTCTTGGATTTAACGGCCGTGGCATTTTGCTGCGTGGGAGGAAGAGGAAGAGGAAGAGGAGGAGAAGGAGGAGGAGGATTAGGAGGAGAAGGAAAGATGATTGAATGAAAGAACTGTGTAAAAGAGGAAAAATAATCATTGCATACACACACACACACAGAGAGAGAGAGAGAGAGAGAGAGAGAGAGAGAGAGAGAGAGAGAGAGAGAGAGAGAGACTGTAGAGCTACCATGGTCACTCCACCACCGTCACCACCGCCGCCGCTACTATTACCTCACCACCGCTTAGTGCATCCCCCCGAGGCAGCCTCAGGGGAAGGTCCTGTGACGTGTGTGTACGTGTGTGTGTGTGTGTGTGTGTGTTCGCGCGGGTCAAAAATAGTCGCCACAGTGGCTGGCCGCGACGCCGCCTGTTCCTGCCTGATTCTGCCCCCTTCCCCCCTTCCCTTTCCCTTGCTCCCTACCTCAAACCCCTCCCAACCCTTCCTTACTTCCCCTGATCCCCTTACCTCTAACCCCCTCCCCTTCCCTCCCTCCCTACCCCTTACCCACTACTCACTACACTTCCCTTTCTCTCAAACCCCATCCCCTTTACCCTTGTTTCCTACCCCAAATCCCCTTCCCTCCCTCCCTCCCTCTCAACCCCTTACCCACTACACTTCCCTTTCTCTCTACCCCTATCCCCTTTACCCTTGTTTCCTACCCCTAATCCCCTTCCCTCCCTCCCACTCAACCCCTTACCCACTACACGTCCCTTTCTCTCTACCCCTATCCCCTTTACCCTTGTTTCCTACCCCTAATCCCCTGCCCTCCCTTCCTCCCTCCCTCTCCCCACCTCGATGCTTGATAAACAGAACCTCTTGCGAGATCTCAGACATAACACTGCCTCTTCATAAGCGTGTGTTCTGACTTCGATAGTGTTCATTAAATTCACCACCATCACCGTTACTGGACCAGCTTCAGTTAATTTAGGATCTTATTCTTAGACACTTTCGGCTTGAGCTCACAACAAATAATTCCCAAGGCCACAAAGGAGAGTAGTTGGGTTCTCATGATCGTTTTTCACGGTTATGGCGCACAAGGCTTGTCGAACTATCATGGCACTAGGTACTAACACAACCTCTACCAACCAAAACCTTATCAAACGTGGGTATGTAAGTAAGCCCCGAAATTTTTGAGAATATGAAATCTCGTTAAATTATCACTAGGCGCATAAGACTACCCATGGAATTACTAACACAACCTCTACCAACCAAAACCTTATCAAACGTGGGTATGTAAATAAGCCCCGAAATCTTTGAGGATATGAAAATCTCGTCAAATTATCACTAGGCGCATAAGACTACCCATGGAAATACGAACACAACCTCTTCCAACCAAAACCTTGTCAAGCGTGGGTATGTAAGCCTCGAAATCTTTGAGAATATGAAAACCTCGTCAAATTATCACTAGGCGCATAAGACTACCCATGGAATTACTAACACAACCTCTACCAACCAAAACCTTGTCAAGCGTGGGTATATAAGTCTCGAGATCTTTGAGAATATGAAAACCTCGTCAAACTATCATTAGGCTCATAAAACTACCCATGGAAATACTTGCACAACCTCTACGAAATCCTTATCAAATGTGGGTGTGTAAGCTCCGAAACGTTTGAGAATATAATGGGAATTGTTATCATAATAGCCCAAACTAAACTATATATATATATTCTCCATAATGGTCGATATTTCCACTTAGCACCATAACGAATGAAGGAATATATAACGAAAGCGGAAGAAAATGTATAAAAGGGGCGTTGAAGATATTTCCTGTATAGTCAAAGTCTGCTTCTCGTCCAGGGCTACGAAAGATGAACCACTCCTTGTGCAATGAGCCTTGTGGAGAGACTTGCAAGGTTACGCCTGACATCCCTTGACACACACACGAGGAAAAACGGATGTGTGGCTTAACATACTTGACGGGTTTATGAATGCCGAAGCAGTATATCATCTCGATAGCATGTTCCGGCCGAGATGTGACGCGCAAAGACTATGACTCAGACCACAACTTGCGTGAATTATACGTCTTTATTTAGCAACGATGCCGCCAGGGGTTGTGATAAGCTCTTTAACTCTACATGCGACGTTAAATTATTTCAAACACGAACTCTACCCTCGAATGCTTCAATGAGATAACGGTAGATAATTAAGCAACCAAGCACAACACACACACACACACACACACACACACACACACACACAGAGACATCACCCTTCCCCACTTCCCCCATTACTCATCACATGAAGCTTATTGTATTGTATTTTGTGTATTTTCAGCCTTATTGCTACCAACAAATGAATAAACCATTTATTATTATTATTATTATTATTAACATACATCCTTCCAGCCTTTCCAATTACTCATTTTCTATTATCTATCCCTCCCGTCCTCCCTCCCCCCTTTCCTACCCCTCCTCTATGCATTCTTCCATCCTACATACCCTTTCCCATGGTCTAGTTTATCTCATCTATCCCTCCCGTCCTCCTTCCCTCTTCTACTACTAATCCTACATCCTTCCATCCTTTATGTCCTTTCCTATGGTCTATTTTATCTCATCTATCTCTCCCTCCCTCCCTCCTCCTCATCCTCCTCCTACTACTACTACTACTATTTCTACTACTACATGCATCCTTCCATCCATTGTGCCCTTTCTTATGGTATTTTTTTCTCCTACATCCCTCCCTCCCTCTCTCCTTCATAGAGCGCACGGTGATGGCTCTTCAATGTCGCTTTCTTTGATGAGGGTAGATTGGATAGACAGACAGACAGGCAGACAGACACATCCACCGAATGAGGGACACGGGAGTCTGCATTGCCTGTATATCACTGTGCTTTCCTACTCCTAACGGTTATTCTCGTCTACATCTTTATCAGCCGCTATCAGTCAACTGCGGGATGATGGCCTCTCCCTGTGCTTTGAATTTCTCTAGTGTTGATGTACAGTCACGCTACGAAGTGTTGAGACAGTCTGCAATGACTTTCGTTCAAATGATACATAATATTATTCGAAGGGAAGGGATGTTTAGGAGTGATTTTGTTATAGATTCACAAAATTATATTGAGAAAGGAAATAAATTCAATAGAGTGGAAGTTTTTACCCTATAACGATATATTAAGCAGCTCTGCCGAAACTTTATTTTACTCGAGCAAAGGTTCTCGTCTTCACTCTCTAACTTGTTATCATTTCTTTTTTTCTACCAGGCATTTTTTTTTACAGCAAAGGAGACAGTTCAAGGTCATAAAAAAAAAAAGCCCGCTACTTACTGCTCCTAAAAAGATATACTTCATGTTACTGGAGCAAAGGTTCTCGTCTCCACTCTTCTAACTGGTTCTGTTATTTCTTTTTTCTACCTGGCATTTTTACAGCAAAGGAGACAGTTCAAGGTCATAAAAAAAAAAAGCCCGCTACTTACTGCTCCTAAAAAGATATACTTCATGTTACTGGAGCAAAGGTTCTCGTCTCCACTCTTCTAGCTGGTTCTGTTATTTCTTTTTTCTACCCGACATTTTTTTTACAGCAAAGGAGACAGTTCAAGGTCATAAAAAAGAAAACAATAATAAAAAAAAGCCCGCTACTTACTGCTCCTAAAAAGAGTACAGAGGAGTGGCCGAAAGAGAGGTCAATTTCGGGAGATGTGTCCTGATACCCTTCTTCTCCACCCCCCCCCCCCTAACTATTTCCTATATGGTCTCTCTTGCTCTCCTCTCTCTCTTCCTCCTTCCATCCTACAGCCCTTTCAAATACCTTAATACTAAATATACCTGTAATTCCTTTCCTTGCATGGCATTTAAACTCCCCTTTACCTCACCAACTCTTTCCCACACGATCTCTCTCTTGCTTTCTTCTCTCTATTCCTCCTTCCATCCTACAGCCCTTTCAAATACCCTAATACTAAATATACCTCTAATTCCTTTCCCTGTATGGCATTTGAACTCCCCTTTACCCCGCCGACTCTTTCCCACACGATCTCTCTCTTACTCTCTTCTCTCCTTCCCTCCCTCTTACAGCCCTTTCAAATATGTATTCCAATTATGTAGACTTGAACCTACTTTCCTTCCTGACCCAACATTCCAATCCCTTGCCATTCATCCTTCCAGACATGCTCCTTCACCCTACCTTCCAACTCTTTCCTACCCTCTCTTCCTCTCCTCTGTCCCACCCTCCCTTCATCCTACAGTCCTTTCAAATATTCTAATACTAAATGTTCACGTTATTCCTTTCCCGGCATCGCATTTACACTCCCCCTCACCCTGACAACTTTCCTACAATTATAATTAAGGTCTCTCTTCTTTCCCTCCCTCCCTCCCTCCTATAGCCCTTTCAAATATTCAAATACTACATAATAGCAACTCTGACCCCATTTCCCTTCCTTACCAAACATTCCAATCCCTTGCCATTCATCCTTCCAGAAACTCTCCTTCCTCCTACCTGCCAACTCTTTCCAATATGGTCTTTCTTGTTCTCTTCTCTTCCTTTCTCCTTCCCTCCTACAGCCTTTTAAATATGTTTTAATAATAAATATAAACTCTACCCTTGCTTCCCTTCCTTACCAAACATTCCAATCCCTTTGCCATTCATCCTTCCAGACATTCCTTCGCCCTACCTGCAAATTTCCTACACGTTCTCTCTCTTGCTCCTTTCTCTCCCTCCCTCCCTCCCTCCTACAGCCTTTACAAATATTCTAATACTAAATCACACTAACTCTAAATCAATTTCCCTTCCTTACCCAACATTTCAACCCCCTACCTTCCAGCCACCCTGCCCTCTTACCCACACGGTCACTCCTCTCCCTGTTACTACCCTGCCCCTTACCTCCCTGCGAGATATACCATAACTAACCGTAAAACCTATTACGTGCCTTTCCTATATGGTGTTTAAATTCCCTGACAATCTTCCTGCCACCCAGACATTTTTTCTACGCGATTTCCCTAAGCATTATTTTCAACACTTCATTTCACCCACCTCCCACTCTACCAGCCACCCAACTAAACTTTCTATACGTGCGGTTTACCCCCTTCCTCCGTCCCTCCCTGTTACTACCATGTCCTGTAAACGCTACCAAATATACTAAAATAAACCTAAGCATCACTTTCTACACTTCATTTCAACCACCTCCCACTCTACCAGCCACCCAACTAAACTTTCTATACGTGCGGTTTACCCCCTTCCTCCCTGTTGCTGCTATGCCCCTTAAAGCCTGGCTGATGCACTAAATCTAAACCTTATTCCCTTTCCTGCATGACATTTCAACCCCCCTGTCAATCCTCCAGTCACCCTGTAATTCTTTCTTTACGATTTTTCCTCTCCCTTCCTTCTTCCCTGTTATTAACCCATGTCCCTTAACCCTTGCAAAAATATACTAAATCTAAACCCTATATAGCATTTCAACCTCCCTGTCATTTTTCCATCAGTCTTTCTCTTACCTCTCTTCCTCCCTCCCTGCCTGCCTGTTACTACCCTGTCCCTAACCCCTGCCCCGTAACCCTTGCAAAAATATACCAAACCGAAACCAAAATACCTGTCCTACATAGCATTTCAACCTCCCTGTTATTTCAAAGTCTCATTCTCTCACCTCTCTTCCTCCCTCCCTGCCTGTTACTACCCTGCCCCTAACCCCTGTCCCCTACCTCCTGAACCCTAACCCTTATCCACATGGCCTTTTAAACCCCTGTCAATTTTCCTACACGGTCTCTCATCTCTTCCTCTTTCCCTCCCTGTTGCTACCCTCCCTCTCACCCCTGTCCCCTAAGGTTTATTATCGACATGGCCTTTTAAACCCCTGCCAATCTCCTTACACTATCTCACACTCTCCCTTTCCTTCCCTGCCACTACTCTTCCCCATCTCCCTTCCTCCCTCCCTTCCTGTTGCTACCTACTCCCTTTAACCACTATCAAATATCGCCTCCACACCTTACCCCCCCCCACCCTTAGTACTTACCTACCCCTGCTACCTCAGTGACCATGAACCCCGGGCGCCACATAATACCCCACGCTGCCTCCCACGGGCCGACTGGGTGGGTATACCATAAGGCGAGGCGGGGCGGGGCGGGGTAAGTAAGGCGGAAAGGATCAAGGGCGGGGTAGAGACATTAACGAAGACATTACTGAGGGGACGTGATTAGTTTACGAAGACAGGGTCTGTACCAAATGGGAGGAGCAGAGGAGAATGATGGAGAGGAAGGGAAGGAGAGGAGAATGTAACGTGGATGGTAGAGACAGATGGGCCAGTAAGGGAAGGGAAAAGGTTAGTTAGGAAGACAAATTATGCATCAATGGAGTATAGGAGAATGATGGAGAGGAAGGGAAGGAGGAGGAAGAGAAGGAGAGGAGAATGCAATGTGGATGGTAGAGACAGATGGGGTAGTAAGGGAAGGGGAAAGGTTAGTTAGGAAGAAAAGGTATCCATCTAGAGGGTATAAGGGTGATGGTCATGAAGGTAAGAACAGTAAGGGAGGGTGAAAAATTAGTTAAAAAGACGAGGCATAAAGGGAAGAGGGGAAGGTAGAAGAGAGTTGGGTATGAGGGTATGAACAGTAATATGGATGGTAGAGGCAAGGGAAGTGGATGGTAAGGTAAGAGGAAGACTAGTTATTAAGAAGACCAGGTATGAGGGGGGGGGGGGTATAAGGGACTTGGGCATGAGGGTATGGGCAGTAATACGGGTGGCAGAGACAGAAGGGATGGTGAGGGAAGGGAGGGGCAGGCTATTAATAGTTGACGAAGACGTGGCATGCAGGAAGGGAAGAGGAGGAGGAGGAGAAGAGGGAGGAGGAATACAAGGGGGTTGGTAGGGAAGGGAGGGAGGGAGGGAGGACCTAGTAGGAAGAAGCATGGCGGGGTATTACTGTAAAGGTTGCTATGGGCGGTGAGACTGAACAATGCAAGGTGCGACAGGGGTGAAAAGGGAAGGTAGAGTAGGAAGATAAACATTGGCAGGGTATTAAAGGGTTGCAACAGGGACAGGGAGGAGGTGGAACAGGAGGGAAAAAGGGGTAAAATGAAGAAACATGGGCACTGGCAGGGTGTTCAAGGGTTGCTAATGCCAGAGGGAGGTGGGGAAGGGGTGAAAAGGGAGAGGCACTGGCAGGATATTTCTCTAAGGGTTGGCAGGGAGATGGGGCAGGAGGGAGGCAAAGGACAGCGACAGGGCGGGGCAGGATAATTATGAGAAGGAAGGGGCAAGGGCGGGGTGGGGCATTACACCGAGCATGAAGGACAAAACGGGGCAGGGCGGGGCAAGGGGGAGCGGGGTAAGGGGGGAGCGGGGTAAGGGGGGCGCGGGGGGGAAACCACCTGGGAAGCAAAGATAGTCTGGGGGTCGGGAAACACCTGGTGAAGGGCGGGCAGGTGGGCGCGAGAGAGAGAGAGAGAGAGAGAGAGAGAGAGAGAGAGAGAGAGAGAGAGAGAGAGAGAGAGAGAGAGAGAGAGAGAGGAGAGGAGAGGGGAGGGGAGGGGAGGGGAGGAGGTGAGAGGGGAGGGGAGGAGGTGAGAGGTGAGGAGAGGAGAGGAGAAAGACAGACAGACAGACAGACAGACAGACAGAGACACACACACACACACACACACACACACACACACACACACACACACACACACACATTTCTACCCTTTCTTCCTTCTCTGCCCACTTTCCCTCTCACCCTTCCCCCCATCCAGGTGTTTCGAGCGGGCCGGGCAGGTGAGGCGGGAAGGCGGGCGGGCAGGTAAGTTAGCTCAGGCAGGAGTAGATGTGAGTGGCCTATCGGTTACCTGTCGGCCTTTTGTCTTGGCCTTCTGTCATTTCTTTCATCATCAGTTGTTTTTCACTAGGTTCTGGTCGGTAACTCTCTCTCTCTCTCTCTCTCTCTCTCTCTCTCTCTCTCTCTCTCTCTCTCTCTCTCTCTCTCTCTCTCTCTCATCGTTTATTTCCGATTACAACATTACTTAACTTTTTTTTCCATTACAACAACTTTCTTGCACTTACTGATTTCATATTTTTTACAGTTTCCAGTAAGATTTTCGTAAAGTTTATATGACGCTGTGTGTGTGTGTGTGTGTGTGTGTGTGTGTGTGTGTGTGTGTGTGTGTGTGTTTGCCCTCCTTTTTTTTTTAGTCTATAGTGCTTTCCTTATATTAATCTTTGAATCTACGCTCGCTAGGCAATTATTTCCGTCCTGTATTTTATCGGCTTTATATCTTCGCATTGTCTAATCAGTGTACTGTAAGACAAATCTTTATTAAATCATAAAAATATTTCGTTAACTTTAAAGCCGTCATTTGGAACTGGATTCAAGCTTTCACTCTTACATTTTTTCATTTTTTTTATCCACACTACCTATGTAATTTCTGTGACCTGGATGACAACTTATTATATCATTAAACTCCTTCATTAGCTTTCAACCGCTGTAATCTTCTATCATCAAAATATTCCGTTATCTCTAAACCGTTGTGGTCTTTGAAACTGCATGCAATGATCAGCTCTTCAAGTCATGTATTTTTTTCCCGTTTTCTCTCGTCCCGCCGTGTAGCTAATCAGAGTGTACTGCCCGGCCACTCCTTGAGCCCTTTATCTAATCTTGAGTCGCCTATCTTTGCCCCGAACCAGCACCGAGTCAGCCACAGGGAGACATGACGTAGGTGTGAATCCCTTTCCGGGTCTTTAAATAGTGAATCATGCCTACACACCATTTCCGGGTCTTTAATTATCAGCAATCACTCTTACATATCTTTATAATTACACATACACGATTTTTTTTTCGGTTCTCTTCATAATCAATCACACAAACCCTTTTTTTCCGGATCATACTTATTCACACTCACAAGTCTTGTCTTAATCACAAATACTCGTCTTTTTTAATCAAACTTACCTGTCTTTTCGGTTCTTTAATTTTCTTCATTCTCTCTCTCTCTCTCTCTCTCTCTCTCTCTCTCTCTCTCTCTCTCTCTCTCTCTCTCTCTCTCTCTCTCTCTCTCTCTCTCTCTCTCTCTCTCTCTCTCTCTCTCTCTGTATATATTTTAAGTCTTATTATAATCAGCCACATCTAGAAAGCTTGTAAGTCATTTTCATATTACATCTATACGTCTTTTCCGGGTCTTTCAATACCCATTCACACCTGCACATCTGTTTTGGCTCTTTTCATCATCACACACATATATACCTGTTCATTTTTTTAACAGTAACGGAAGCAGCTCAAGGGCAAAAATTAATAAACACAAAAAAGCCCGCTAGCACTACTCCTAATCACACCTGCAAGTTTTTTTTCCGGGTCTTTTAATTTTCGATCACACAATCTTTTCCCGGTTTTTTCATGGGCACACACCTACATGTCTTTTTCCGGGTCTTTTCACAATCACACCTACTACACGTCTTTTTCGAGTCTCTTCATCATTCATCACGCCTACACATCTTTCCCGGTACTCCATAATCCGTCACACCTACACGCAGAACAGACAGAGGATGAAGATATTTTTATGACTATGAATAATAAGGAATGGACTTGGGCACGTCATATTATGTGTAGAGCCGACAACAGATGGACAATGAAAGTAAGAGAAGTCAGGGATGAGATCAGGGGATTAAAGCATATGCCGGAGCGGGATGCAGTACATTAAAGGGTCTATTACACTGGGCAAATTTTCCGTGGATTTTCAGTCAAACCACGATTTCCGCTGGCTTAGTTCTCATATTTCCGTGGTTTTCTGACGTGTCCACGATCTTCCAAAGCTACCGTAGATTTCACAGAAGGACGAAGGTATTACTCACCATCATCAGGAGCAGCAATAACAAGAAACAAATGAGAACCACGCCAGCGGAAATCGTGGTTTGACTGAAGATCCACGGAAAATTTGCCCAGTGTAAAAGCCCCTTAACATCAGGCTGGGAAAGATGAACAACGATGGACAACGAACGTAAGAGGAGTCAGGGGAGGTAGAGGACCAGGCTGAGGGATGATAGAGTATGTGCCGGAGCAGTACAGTAACGTCAGACGAGGAAAGTTGGAGAACGATGGGTCCACAGCGAAAGTGAGAGGAGTCAGGGCAGGCAGAGGAGGAGGCCGAGGGATGATATTAGGGTATGTGCCGGAGCAGTACACCAACGTCAGACAAGGAAAGATGGAGAACGATGGGTCCACAACGAAATTAAGAGTCAGGCCAGGCAGAGGACCAGGCCGAGGGATGAAAATAGAGCAGGATGGAGCAAACTATCATCAGACAGAGAAAGATGAAGAACGTTGGGAAAGGTCTTTGTTCTGCAGTGGCCTAGAAACGACTGAAGATGACGATGACGATTCAGGATGAAGTATACTACCATCAGACAGGGAAAGAAGAACGTTGGGAAAGGTCTTTGTTCTGCAGTGGCCTAGAAACGACTGAAGATGACGATGATACTCACCCTTGAATACAATAATAAATCAAGTTAGGCAGTGTTAGGTTTTCCAGAGATTTGTCTAGTTGTTTTGTGTGTTGTTAAGGATTATTTGGATCTTCTTCTAATGGTTTATACAGTCAGAATAGAGAGTTAATCCTAAGTATATGAAAGCGCGGACTGGTTAAGTTAAGAGTCAAACCCAAACCCCGCCATAACGACAGGCTTATGTAGCGTCCTCGGCGGTTTGCCTAGTTTTAATAGTGAAAAAGAATCGCACATATAGTATTTTTTTTCGGTGAACTCTCCAGAAACATAAAATCATTCCAATATATTCATGGATACAGGAATCGTGATCGTATGTAAATGAAAAAAATATATATAAAAAATCAGTATCAGTTAGCAGCGGCAATTTTCTTTTGTATTTGTTATTTTTTTACTCCATCGCTCATTAAAAAATCCTGGTCTTTTATTTTGTGGAGAGGGGAAAGAGGGAGGGGAGCGCAGGTAAACTTTACAATGACAATACACTCCTGTAAAACAACGATATTTACCGGCGAACACGGCTGCATTATTATTTTTTAAAGCATCATTAATAACTGCTTTGTTGCTTAAGTCTTTTCCCCACCTTTTGTTCCCCTGCCGTGTACGTGTCTGGGGCCCCGGACGTGTGTGTGGGCGGGGCGAAATGATTGCCGCGCCTCGGAAAATGTCATTCACTTCGCAACACAAGGTCACGTGGGTAGCCGGGCCGGACAGGAGGCCAACCATGATATATCCAGACTCACTTCCTGGCCTCCTTACCTTTGCCTCCTTTTGATAAGTTCTCCTTTTCTCGTGTTTGTTCTCCTATGTTCATGTTACTTCTTCCCTTTTTTTTTTTTACTTCTTATTCTCTTCGTGTTTGTCTCTCGGTAAGTTCTCCCTTTTATCATCGCTTTCTTCATCGTCCAGACTCACTTCCTGGCCTCCTCGCCTTTGCCTCCTTTTGATAAGTTCTCCTTTTCTCGTGTTTGTTCTCCTATGTTCATGTTACTTCTTCCCTTTTTTTGTTTGTCTCTCGGTAAGTTCTCCCTTTTATCATCGCTTTCTTCACTGTCCATGTTTCTATCTCCCTTCTCTTATCCTTCTTATCTCCTCCTTTTCCCTTTATTCTCCCATGTCCGTCTTCCCTCTTTCCTCTTTTTGACATGCTTTCCCTCCTCCTTTCATCATCACTTTCTCTTTATGTCCCTCTTTATCCCTTCTTAATTATCTTCTCTCTCTCTCTCCATGTTTCCCTCTCCTTGATCAGTTTTCCCTTCTTTCCACTTTTCCTTGATGACTTCTCTCTTCTTTTATCATCGCTTTCTCAAATGTTGCTATTTCTTCCTCCCCTCAGTTCTTAAGTCCCTCTTCTTCCTTTCCTTCTCTTTGTTAAGTTTTCCCTTCTCTTTTCCTCTTCACTCTCGCCTCTTCTTGATAAATCCTCCCTTTTCTTTTTCTCCGTATTCTTCAATGTTTCCTCTTGCTCCTCCTTCCTTCTAAATTATCCTCCTAAGTCCCTACCCACTTCTTGATAACTTCTCCCTTCTCGTTTATTTTTACTGTATCGTTCAATGTTTCTTCTTCCTAACTCTCGTTCCGCTCCTATGTCCCTCAATCCCCCTCTCCCCCTTTTCCCGAAGCTGACTCAACACGATGACACATATGTTAAGACCGAGACCATGACGGTGTGATAGAATAGTTGCCGGGTGGTGTTGGTTTGGACGAGAGGCAAGGAAGAGACAGCTTGCAACATCGCATTCTCTTTACCTTGAACTGCATGACTCTTGTCTGTGAGGTGTTGGCAGTATTACCAACACCTCTGAACACCTACTAGTATAATCACCACGAAAATGATCGTTTTGAGGACTATAAAGACAGGCAGCATCAAGGAAGGAGGAAAAGGAGAAGCGACAGGAGAATGAGACGGGGAAGTTGAATGAGGAAAAAGAAAGCGAGGAGGAAAATTAAAACGAGGAGGAAAAATGAGAATGAGGAGGAGGAGGAGACAATACAATTATTCAAAGAGAAGAGGAAGAGGCCAAGAAAACAAAAACAAAGAGGGAAAAGGAGAGGCCAAGTAAACAAGAAAGAAAAACAGGAATAGGCCAAGAAAGGAAGAAGGAAAGTAGGAGAAAGAGGAAGAGTACATATATTTATTTGAAGACAAGAGGAAAGAGGCCAAGAAAAGAGAAAAAGAGGACAAGGGACAAGAGGAAAGGAAGCAAAGATAAAGGAGTACAGATGACAACAGGAAGCAATGATATGAAGTCAAGTGGAGAGAGAGAGAGAGAGAGAGAGAGAGAGAGAGAGAGAGAGAGAGAGAGAGAGAGAGAGAGAGAGAGAGAGAGAGACAAGAATTATGAAACAGAAGAGATGAGGATGAAAAGAGGGAGGATGAGGAAGAGGAAGAGGAGGAGGAGGAGGAAGGCAGTGAGATCCGTTTCAGCTTGTCCCCCCCCCCCTCCACGCCCACACCCACCCACACCAACACCCACGCACACACACACCAGTGGAGGAGGTGGTGATGGTGGTGGTGGTGGAGTGACCTGTCCACTTTAAAGAATACGTCAACATATCACACACTTTGTTACAATCGTTTTTCTCCACCATCACCACCACCTCCACCACCTCCACTACCTCCTACACCACCACCGCCTCTTTAAATCCGCTTCCACCCCCCACTCCACAGCATCTTCCTCACCTCCACCACCACCATCTCCACCTCCCACACGTGCTCCCACTTAACCTCCACCATTTCAGTCACCTCTCCACCTCCTCCCCCTCCTCCATCTTCTCTTCCCTCCACCTTTATCTCCACTTAAACCACCACCTCCATTACCTCCATCTCCATCACTTACGTCGCTCTCTCTCTCTCTCTCTCTCTCTCTCTCTCTCTCTCTCTTTATCTCCACCACTCCACCTCCAAGAATATCCGACCTATCACGCGGCTACGAGGAAGAGGAGGAGGAGGAGGAGGAGGAGGAGGAGGAAACAGAACCACAAGAACCAAAATAAGAGAAGGAAGGAAACGAAAATATGGAAAAAAGTGAGGAAACGAATGAAGGAAAGAAAAAAAAACGTCGAGAGAGAGAGAGAGAGAGAGAGAGAGAGAGAGAGAGAGAGAGAGAAGTGAATGACAGCCACGAGACGGCCACAAAAAGGTGAAGGTCGGACAAGCGAGTGTTCGGAGCCGCAGGGGAAAGGTGAAGGTTTGAGCCGGGAAGCCAAGGTCACACGCGAAGGGAGGGGGAGGAGGAGGAGCAATGCGGGGGTGGGGGGGGTATACAAATAAGGTGCCCGATAAACAATAACTACATAGGAGCAATTAATTAACGAACCCGCACCGTATACAACTATGCACTCCTTGGACCACTTTCACAATTCGCTTTGATTTTTTTTTTACAAAGGCGAAAAAAAAGCAACAATGAAAAAAAAGCCGGTAAATCACTGATCCTATTAAAAAAAGTAAAGAGAGGCCCAAAAAGCGGTCAATTTCGGGAGGAGAGCGTTAGGAACCCTCCGAAGCAATACCAAAGACCTCGAAAATTCCTTATGTGGTGTTCTGTGTTCATATTCAAGTAAAGAAATTTGAGGAAACCAAACGGGAAAGCTTTTGTGTATCTGGTGTTGCATTGAAAACCTGACCATAATTTTTTTTTTTTTTTTTTTACAACAAAGGAGACAGCTCAAGGGCATGTAGAGTAGAAAACTGCATATAGCTTGGTTAGGGCGATCACAGACACGGTGTTGGACTGTGAAATTGGCTACCTGTGTCTTTCCTTCCCCCCCCCCCCCCATCATCACCTTCACCACTAACCCACTTCCTCCTCTTACTATACCCTTGATAAAAATAGTTAAATAAATGTGAGCGGGCGGGCGGGAGAAACGGCGGGAGGAAACAGGAGTGGTAATATTTTCTTTGCGTTGCTGGGTGGGAGGAGGAGAATGGAGAGGGAAAAAAAGAGATGAGCGAGAGGGGGAAAAAAAAGAGGGCGGAAAGAAACAAGTATAGGAAAAAAGAGGATGGGGAAAAAGTGATCAGCGAGAGGGAAAAAGAGGACGGGAAGAAACAAGAAGGTGAAGATAATGAAACAAATGTAGGAAAAAAGGAAGGTGTAAAAAAAGATGAGCGAGAGGGAAAAAGAGGGCGGGAAGAATCTAGGAGGTGGAGGAAACGAAATAAGTGGAAGGAAAAAAAAGAGGGGGAAATGAGGAGAGCAAAGGTGAGGATGGAAACAGATGATAAAGGAGAGGAAACAAACGGTATAATAAAGACTGAGAAATGAGAGAAGAGGAGAGATTAGGAAGGAAGGAAACAGAAGAAGGAGGAAACAAAACAAATGAAAGGAAAACAAGACGTGGAAATAAAGGAAGCAAAGGAGAGGAAGAAAACATATGATAAAGGAGAGGAAACAAAAGGTAAAATAAAGACTGAGAAATGAGAGAAGAAGAGGGAAGGAGGGAGCAAGCTGATGATGATGGGAAGAAAAGGAGAGGAAGAACAAAAGGAAGAGAGGAAACTTGAGAGAAAACAGGGAGGTAGAGGGAAGGAGACAGGAGGAAGATAGAAGGTAAGGAGAGGAGGTGAGATGGGGAGGAAAAAGAGGGGAAAGGAGAAGAGTAGGAGGAAACAGAGGAAAAGTAGAGAGTATGTGGTGAAGGAAAAAGAGAGGGAGAAGAGAGAAAGAGGGAAAAGAAGGAAATAGGTGGTTTTAAGAGGGAGAAGAGAAGGAAGTAAAGGATAAGGAAGAAGGAAAATAATGAAGCAGAAGGAAGGAAAGTAGGAGGTAAAGGAGACGAGGCAAGCGAGAGGAGGAAAAAGAGAGGGAGAAGGAAAGGGGGAATAAGCGAGGAGGAAAACTGGATAGCGGAGGAAAGGAGAAGAACGGGAAGAGAAAAGAGAAGGGAATGGAGGAACGTATAAGGAAGAAAACTCGAAAGAAAAGAAGGAAAAAGAAGTAAAAAAGGTAAGGAGAATGAGAGGTAAAGGAAGGGAAAAAAAACGAAGCAGAATTGAAGATAGACGAAAGGAAATAGAAAACGACAAAGAAGAGGTTAAGGAAGGAAAGGAAGAGGGAAAAAATAGATAGAAGAGAGGAAAGAAGAGAAAAAAAGGAGACAAGCAGGAAGAAAATAAAGAGGGCGGAGGAAACAAGGAGGAGGAAGAAAATAGACCACTCCCGGATGAAGAAAAAACAAATGAGGGAGATAAAGGGGAGGGAGGAAAGAGGAGGAAAACAGGTTAGGAGGGCAAGGAGGAAAGGTAAGAGAGGTAAGAGGAAAGGGGGGCGGGGTGGGAGAGGGGGGGGAGTTCAAGTATACCCATAAAAGATTGGGACACAGGAGGCAAGAAGGAAGGGACAGAATAAGAGGGAAAAGAATGGAAGGAGAGGGACAAGGAAGGAAAAAAAGGAGGAAGAGAACTGAAGGTAAGGAGATGGAAGAAAAGTAAAGGGAGGGGAAAAGAAGAGGAGGAGAACGAAGAGTAGACGAAGGGAAGAAAAAACGATAAAGAGGAAAGGTAAAAGAAAGGAGAGAGGGGAAACGAGAACGGAGAGGAGAAGAAGGGAAGAAATACAGTAAGGAGAGGGAATGGAAAACAAAGATAAAAGGGAGTAAAAAGATGGAGAGAGAGGGGCGACAGTGAGAAAAACAGGGCAGGAGGAAGGAGGAGGAAAGGGAGAGAAGGAAGGGAGAGTGGAAACGGGAACAAAGCAGGGGAGAACACAAGGGAAGGATAGAGGGGAAGGGAGAGAACGAGCCAGGCAGAAGGAACAAAGGGAGACGGGAGGGAAGGGAAGGAAGGAAATACACATACATGGGAAAAAAAGAACAAAAGGGAGAAAAAGACAGAGGCGGAGGAAAAACAAGATGGAGGGAGGGAGAGAAAGAGACAGGAGGAAGAAAGGAATGGAGAAGGAAGGAGAAGGAAAGATGAAAGAGGACACTGATACATTAATAAAACAAACAGAAGAACGAAAGACAGAGGGAGAAAAAAAGATGGAGGGAGGGATAGCAATAGACACGAGGAAGAAGGGAAGAAGGAAGGGAGGAAGAAAGGGAGAAGGGAGGGAAGAGGGAAGGGAAAGAAGGTTACATGGGAAAAAACGAACAAAAAGGGAGATAAAAAAGGGCAGAGGAAAACAAGATGGAGGGAGGGAAATAAACAGCCGAGAGGAAGAAAGGAAGGGAGAAGGGAAGGAAGGGAGAAAGAAGGAAGGGAAGGGAAAGGAAGTTACATGGGAAATAACGAACAAAAGGGAGAAATTGAAAGAGAAACAGGAAAAACAAGATGGAGGGAGGGAAAGAAACAGCCAAGAGGAAGAAAGAAAGGGAGAAGGGTGGGGTGGAAGGGAAGAAGGGACGGGAAATAAATATACATGGGAATAAAAGGAACAAAAGGAAAGGAAAGAGAGACAGAGGAAAAACAAGATGGAGCAAGGGAGAGAAACGGCTAGAAGGAAGAACGAAAGGAAGAAGGGTAGAAGGAGGAAACGAGGGAAGGGGAGAAAAGAAGGGAAATAAAGGTGATAAAAAACAAAAGGGAAAACAAAGAAGGAGAGAGACGCAGACCGAAGAAAGAAAGGAAGGAAGGAAGGAAGGGAGGAAGGAAAGAGAAGGGAAAAAAACAGCTCCCGGGGAAAAAAACGAAAAAAAGGGAGGAAAAGACAGAGGAAGGAGGGGAAAGATGGAGGAAGGGAGAGAAACAGCCGAGAGGATTAAAGGAAGGAGGAAGAAGGGTAGGAAGAAGGGAAGGGAAAGACACATGGAAAAACAAAAACAAAGGGAGAGAAAAACAAAATAGAGGGAGGGATAGAAACAGACAGAAGGAAGAAAGGAAGGGAGAAAGGAGGGGAAGAAGGGGGAAGAAAAATAGATACACGGGAAAACAAAAGAAAAGGGAAAGAAAAACAAGATGGAGGGAGGGATAGAAACACCCAGAAGGAAGAAAGGAAGGGAGGAAAGAGGGGAGGCAGGGAAGGGAAGGGAAGTTAAGAAAATACATGAAAAAACACAGAAAAGAGGAAAAGAGTCAGAGTAAAAACAAGTTGGGGCAAGGAAGGGCACGGATAGAAACAGCCAGGAAGGGGAAAGGAAGGAAAGGGAAGAAGGGAATGAAGGGAGGAAGGAAGGGTACAAGCTACGCCGGCAAAAACGCCCCCAAGACAAGCGCCCCCTACCTGGGCTATTTATAACTCTTCGAGCACTTCTTCCTTCCCTTCAACCCCCCCCCCCCTCCCTTCATCTCCCTCTCCTTCATCCCTTCATACCCTTCCTTTACACCTGCATTGCTTCTCTCCTTCCCTTCTTCCTTCCCTTCACTCCCCCCCCCCCCTCTACCTATCTTCCCTTCATCCCTTAATACCCTTTCTCTACACCTGCATTTTTTCCTTCTCTCCTTCCCCTCTGGCTTTCCCTTCCCTTTCATCTACTTCCCTTCCCTTCTTCCCTGTCTCCCTTCATACCCTTCCTATCAACCTGCATTCCTTCTCTCATTCCCCTCTCCTTCATCTACCTATCTTCCCTTCACTCCTCTTCTCTTTTCTTTTCCTCCCCTTTTCTACCTTCTGTCTCTTCTTTCCCTCTCTTCCCTTCAACTCCTCTCCCTCCCTTCCTCACTTCCCTTCAACTCCTCTCCCTTCCTTCCTCCCTTCCCTTCAACTCCTCTCCCTCCCTTCCTCCCTTCCCTTCAACTCCTCTCCCTTCCTTCCTCCCTTCCCTTCTTTCCTCCCTTCCCTTCAACTCCTCTCCCTTCCTTCCTCCCTTCCCTTCAACTCCTCTCCCTTCAACTCCTCTTCTTTCCTTCCTCCCTTCCCTTCTCTGTCTTCATTTTTTTCTTTCCCTCCTATCTACAGTCTCTCTGCCTTTCCTCCCTCTCTTCCCTTCCTTTCTCCCCTTCAATCCCCCCTTGTCTGTTTTTCTTACCTCCCTAACCTTGTCTGGCTCCATTCATTCCTCCCTCCCTTCCTCCCTACCTTCCCTTCGTTCCCCCTCCTGCCTGCCTTCTCTCCCTCCCTCTCTCCCTTCCTTCCTTCTGGTTCTGCCTGGTCTCATTCATCCCTCTCTGTTGCCTGCCTGCCTGCCTTGTCTCTCCCTCCCTCCCTTCCT
>NC_066547.1:13572059-13619559 GCF_024679095.1 Eriocheir sinensis
ATAATACTGATATTAAGAAAAGTTAGAAAACAATCATATTTTCTACCACAACACGCCAACTTCCACTAATTTTCACCGTGCTTCCACCTCCTCCCTCTGTGATTATATGAACGACAAACTATCTGAATAAATAAACCAAAACAATATATTTCTTTTCCCAACACAATACTAACTTCTTCCACTTCCCTCTGTAATAAAAACCTCACTAACCAACGAATTAACGAACAACAATAAATACAATAATAACCGAACAATATACCATTTTTTTATCACTAACACTAACGTCTTCCAAACTTGCCCTCTCTATCTGTCTCAAACGTTTCTCTCACACTTGTTATCTCTGTACCCTTCGGTTCCTAAAGAGCCATAGAAACAGCCATTAAAATTTACCGTTTCTACTACATAACACTAACATGTTTTCCTCAGTTTTCCCCTTTAATCTGTCCTCCTTATGTCTCTCCCTCTCTCTGCTTCTCTGCCCCCGTCGCTTCCTCCACAACCACGGACAATATATAACAGACATTAAAATTCACCGTTTCTACTATACTAAACACTAACACGTCTTCCTCAGTTTTCCCCTTTAATCTATCCTCCTTATGTCTCTCCCTCTCTCTGCTTCTCTGCCCCCGTCGCTTCCTCCACAACCACGGACAATATATAACAGACATTAAAATTCACCGTTTCTACTATACTAAACACTAACATGTCTTCCTCAGTTTTCCCCTTTAATCTATCCTCTTTATGTCTCTCCCTCTCTCTGCTTCTCTGCCCCCGTCGCTTCCTCCACACCCCCGAGACAATATATCACTATACCATTTCTTTCCAGACTACCACTAACACTACTACTAACATCTAACCTTAACACTAACATCTTCCTCACTTGCGTCCTTTATCTTTCTCTAACTCGCCCTCTTGTAATATCCACTTCCTCCACGTCCAGACAGACAATCAACACTTTTTTCTTTTCTTTTTCGTGTGTTTTTTTCTATCACCGAACACCGTCTTCCTCACCTGCGCCCTCTATATGTTCTTCCTATGTCCCACACTCATTCTCTCTTCATCTGTGTCCCATCCGCTTCCTAAACATCCACTCAATACTAACGTTCTTCTCACTATTCCCCTTTAATATGTCCTTCTCATGTCTCTCCCTCACACTCTTTCCCTCCCTCTCCCTCCCGCTTCCTCCACATCCACATACAGAGACGATATAGGCTGCTATTGTCACACTCCCGCCTCTCACATCAGTTATTTCCAAAGGCCGAAAACGGAGATTAATCAGGTTTTCATGAGTGTTCCTTTAGGTTTATGGCACAGTGAAAGGGTCAGGCTACCGGAAATGCCCACAGCTCCTACGAAAGCCTTGTCAAATATGTGTGCCTGGGCGCCGAAATGTTTAATAATACGGCCCTATATAACTACCCTTTCCAACCAGAGACTACCACTAAACACTGATATCTTCATTTTTTTTACTTAAACTTAATATGTCTGCCACTCTCACTCTCCCTCATTATCCCTTTGTAGCCACGGTCCCGGCTCCGCGGAAAAAAGGTGGATTAATGTGGCAGATATTTATGTGGGGGTTATGTGGATTATGCCGGGATAGGGTTAATGTAGTAGGGATTATATGGATTATGTCGGGGTAGTCGAGCGAGGTGCGAGGGATCAGATGTTCACGGTCAAAAGTGTCGAGACAGCGGTAAGGGGGTGATGCGACATGGGCGAGATGAGTGAAATGCTGACTCGGAACGCCTGCCGAATGCCTGCCGGAGGCCCCTCTGGCGCAGGGTTTGAGCAGGGAGAGGAGAGGGACAGTAGCGAGGTAGTGTTAAGAAGGGAAACACGACGTCGTTCACACTGCCGTTACCACGATGTCTCACGCACCTTGTCCGACCGGAAGGAGCAACCCGACTGTACTCGCAAATGCGTATGTAATATTGACTATTAGTTCCTTACCAGCCATGTTCATTGTACTGGTCACCTGGCTTACGACCGTGATCATTGTATTAGTAAGGTTATCTAAACATCTCGTCTGACGTGCATGTATACGACTGCCCTGCTATGATAATAATGATAAAGTAATTCGTTGTTCCGTGTTCCGTACTGTAACGCACACGACCTCCATCTTTCAGGTTTGACAACTATTCAATAAATGATGTGAGTTCGACGCAGCGGTATCAGTCACCTAACTGCCCACTTCAACAAGCGCTGGTCATCATCGCGCTTACACCCTTCCACTGCCTGACCATCCACAGGCAAACAACTCCCCTTTACTACCAGACTGCCGCTAAACACTAAAGGGGCTATTACACTGGGCAAATTTTTTCGTGGATCTTCAGTCAAACCACGATTTCCGCCAGCGTGGTTCTCATTTGTTTCTTGTTATTGCTGCTGACGATGATGGTGAGTAATACCGTCGTCCTTTGATGAAATCTACTGTAGTTTTGAAAGATCGTGGACACGTCAGAAAACCACGGAAATATGAGAACCACGCCAGCGGAGATCGTGGTTTGACTGAAGATCCACGGAGAATTTGCCCAGTGTGATACCCCCTTAACAGCTTCCTCACGTCTCCACTTTAATGCCTCTCTCTTTCCCTCCCTCCTTATCCCTTACTCTTCCTCCTCATCCATACCAGACTACCACTAACATCATCTCTCTTTCCCTCCCTCCTTATCCCTTACCCTTCCTCCTCATCCATACCAGACTACCACTAACATCATCTCTCTTTCCCTCCCTCCTTATCCCTTACCCTTCCTCCTCATCCATACCAGACTACCACTAACATCATCTCTCTTTCCCTCCCTCCTTATCCCTTACTCTTCCTCCTCATCCATACATGTTACCAGACTATTAGACTACCACTAACAGCTTTATCGTGCTTCCCCTTTAATCTGTCCTCATGTTTCTTTTAATCCTCTTTCCCTTTCTCTCTTTCTCTCTCTATCCCTTCCGCTTCCTCAAAGTCCACCGAGACAGGCATTAGTAACTTCCCTTAACCATACTACCACAAAATACAAACTCTCCCTCATCTTTCCCCTTTAATCTGTTTTCATGTCTCTCGTTCTCTTTCCTTCTCTCTCAGTCCCGTCCGCTTCGTAGATAATATAAACACAGGTAAGAATTCAAGGTGGGATCAGGTGTGCAGATATATAAACACAGGTAAGAATTCAAGGTGGGATCAGGTGTGTAGATAATGTAAACACAGGTAAGAATTCAAGGTGGGTTCAGGTGGGTTTAAACATCCACAGACATGGCACAATAACTCCTCTCTTCTACTAACCTTCCTCAAAACACTAAGATATACCTCGTCTGTCCCCTTTAATCTGTCTCCATGTCTCACTCTCTTTCACTCCCTTCCCCTCTCTGTCCTTTCCGCTTCGTCAAAGTCTACCGCGTTCCCGACAAGAGACGCGTCGTGTGGTGGCGGTACAAGTTATAATCTTATCCCTCGAGGCGTATTGATGTTAAGTATTGATCCAGACAGGGAAGGGAGTTAAGCAGAGGTCATTCACCCCAAACTAGGGATGGGGTGGTCTTCTAAGCTTGGGGGAAAGTAGGGTGACGAGAGGGAAAGTGGTGGGGAGGAGGGGAAGGGAGAAGGGGAGGGCGTGGGTAGAAAACGGGAAGGGAAGGAGAAGGGAGAGGAAAGGTGGAGAAAAAATAAGGTTAGGATAAGAGAGAAAGGAAGTAGAAGGGCGAGTCAAGTGAAAGTGTGTGTGTGTGTGTGTGTGTGTGTGTGTGTGTGTGTGTGTGTGTGTGTGTGTGTGTGTGTGTGAGAGAGAGAGAGAGAGAGAGAGAGAGAGAGAGAGAGAGAGAGAGAGAGAGAGAGAGAGAGAGAGAGAGAGAGAGAGAGAGAGAGATACATAGATTTACATAGATATTCAGACCACACACACCCTATGGTTCAGGCTAGGTGGTCTGTCCTTAAACTTAAGTGGAATCCAATTAAAATTTATGTTTAATGCCGCCAAGACTTTACATTTCGACTTCAGTGAATATCAAGGTGAAGTAAGTGGCGGTCGAGCTTGTTTTTAAATACATTAATCGTACTGCACTGAACCGCTGAAGGAGGGAGTTTATTCCATTCTCGCGCTACAACGTTGGTGAAGAAAAATTTGGTGCAATCTGAATTTACTTGTTTATATTTAAGTTTTGTGCCATTATTTCCCGTTCGGAACGTGTCATCGAGAGAGAGAGAGAGAGAGAGAGAGAGAGAGAGAGAGAGAGAGAGAGAGAGAGAGAGAGAGAGAGAGATCCATCCTTGAACATCCAGGTGAAGTTCTTCTCTCTCTCTCTCTCTCTCTCTCTCCCCCCTTATACCACTTCTCGTCAGAAGGAAACTAATTAATCTAACAAAAATAAGACCAATCATAATTAAGTTCGGTAAGAAGAGCGAAAAGTAAGGTTGAGAGAGAGAGAGAGAGAGAGAGAGAGAGAGAGTATGTGTGTGTGTGTGTGTGTGCCTGCCCCCATTTTCAACCACCTATTCATCACTGCCTTCCTATCAAACATAATAGTACATAATAGTTGGCTGCTTACGCAATGGTGTCCAATCGACGCATCCTGCCAGTACTAACACGGCTCTGAGACTTGGCGCCGCACTAAAGAAAGATCTAGATAAGGAGAGAAAAAGCTAAAACCGCAGAGGAATGGAGATAAAGATGATGCGTGTAACATGGAGGGATAGGAAACAAGCCAAGCAGCAAAACAACAAACAAAGGTTAAAGATATTCTATTGTCGAAAACGATATTCTCATGTCAATAAATAGAGAAAAGGAGATGAAATTGCTTCGTAGAATATGAAGGGATATGAAGCAAGCAGCAAAACAACAAACAAAGGTTAAAGATATTCTAATGTCGAAAACGATATTCTCATGTCAATAAATAAAAAAAAAGGAGATGAAATTGCTTCGTAGAATATGGAGGGATATGAAGCAAGCAGCAAAACAACAGTTGATTCTTCTGTAGAAAAAAAAAAAAAAATGTAACTGGGTTTATCATATTATGTAAAGCTAACACTATAGGAGACGTATTACAAGACATTTGGCAGCCCAAGAACACATATTTGACAAGGCTTTCATAGGAGTTTTGGGCATTTCCAGTAGTAGTTTTATGACCCTGGAGGTAGTTTCACCCTCCCTCTGTACCATGAACCTCAAGAAACACTTATTAGAACCCGAGTGACCCCCTCTTTGGCCTTTAGTAATGGCTGATGTGAGAAGTGAAACTGTCTTATAATACCAAGCTAGGTGGACAACCAATGAAACCGAGTGGGAACCCAGGAACCGTGGAGGCCAAGGCAGAGATGTAAAATCAAGCCCTTCCGGGAGGAGACTGGGGCACTCGTACATCAGATAAAGGGATGGAAAACGTTGGGAAAGGCCTTAGACTTGCCGTGGACTCGTAACAGCTGATACTGATGATGCTGACAATGACTATCCGTCCAGCACAATGATATAATATGTGTACGTGTGAAAAGTTTTGTTTTTGCGAAGATAAATATTACTCTCTAGAAAAAATATATGCAATAAAAAGTTTTACAGTACACTAAGCTGACCCTTTTCAATCTGGCACAGAGGAAGGAAATGGTAGGCTATTTACAGCTTAGCAATATTACTGAATACTTGGCTCAAAGCTTCGGCCACTACATAAATAAACATATATAATATAAAAAAAATATATATATGCAGTTCAAGGGTGGGGTATAAACAACACTTCAGACTCTTGGATGTGTTGCTGTGCTCTAAATCTCCGCAACATCTGTGCAGCAGGTGACCTTGAGACCGATTTAGAATGTGTGGTCTTAAACAGTCGAAGATAAGCTTGGAAAATTTATCTAAAGAGAGAACTCTGCCGCTAAAGACGCAACCGACCTGATCAATATAATTAGTCTGATATTTGCTTCAGAAAGTAATTAAAGCCAGCCATGACATTATTTACAAACAGACAATTATACACAGCTGCAGTACCAATGGCCGCACTGACTTACAATCTTGTCATTACGTCGTTATGTGTAATTGCGCCAAGCTAATCTGTGAGAACGTCGGCTCAAGTACACGACAAAGGGAGAGGAGCTAAAGTCAAGGGCTGTGGGAATCTCTCCACGCCATTAACATTATCAATAAACAACCAATTATAGACGTTACATGCCAGCACTTTCATTTTCTTTGAGTCTGGAGTCTCATTTCATGCTCGAAACAACCATGTGAAAAAGTCAATTATACCGAGAATTTTTGGCTGACTCATCAAATATTCTTCCTGGAACGTTTTATGAAGACAGATGCAGTAGATGACTCTTCATATCCATAGGACAGTTATAATACGTGGTCTTTATGCTATTGGATTTACCGTCACATGGAAGTAATAAATCACATGTTTATATTGAAATGTAATGCCTATTGTGTTACTTTGTATATACGTACTGTAAACTATTGTTATGACTTAGGCTATGCAACATAATTCTTGTCATCATAACATTCTTCTTCTTGTGACCTATATCACTCTGAATTGCCATGAAAGTTTACCTCTTCATCTTCTCTCCTTTTCATTCGTGTCATTTCACTTTTCTTTTTCTCACTTGAATGAACTATAACACCAAAAGAGATATTACTGCCGTCCTGTCTGTACTACACGGTTGCGCTGCCCCATTTACTTCAAATAATATCCTGCCAGATTACTTTATCAACACCTGTAATGGTGATAACACCGGAGCCTAACACAGGAAGCCTCCCTCGCACATCTTCACTCCAACATTTTAAGCTAACATAATTATCGAGCTATGCACCCTTCATCACCCCAATGATGCTTTGAAAATAGATCATTAACCATACTAACAGTGTAATTGTGCATTAAGCTGAGGGCAGGTGAGACAAAACAGTAGCTTTGGAAGATTTCACAATAGCTTATTATCATAGAATTGCAGAGATTCAGATGAGCAAATATTCACTTATCTGGTAAATGCTATTAAAAAATGCTTCATTCCTGGAGAGATCTGACTGGCTTTACTATGTGGTACTTCAAATCTTCATCATTAAGTTACTCAACATTGATATTACGATTTTCAATAAGTCAGTTCAAAGCAATGCTGCAAAACTATATACAACTCCACACTAATGGGAGACTTTTAAAACTGCTACTATGTAGAGGCCAGCACTGCACCTCTTTAGCTCTCTGATTAGAACTAACTTGGCTGCCGCAGCTGTGAGCTCCCCCAATATAATATGTAATTACAGTAGTAGTTTGCCTTTGGAATTAACTTTATTACCATAAATTTTCCTCAAGAAGTAATACCGATACACTGAAATTATACCCACACACAGAAGCATGTATACTCACACACCAATAAGAAAGAATAAATAGAAATTCCACACCTTTTTCTAAGACTGTTATTTATAAAATAAAAAAAGGATGTATATAAAGATAAAGGAGAAATGTCTTTTATGGATAACTAATTCTTTGCTAATTGCACATATGTCTTATGGAGGCATGAATGCGATTGTTTCATTAAATAACAAATAAAAATCTCCTATAACATTTTAATATTTTACACTACGTGCCTTGGGCTCCAAATACTACCCAGATTGATGTACAAAAAATAACGAGGAATAAAAAATCACTTTTTTTCTGCTGTTGATCATCAAGTTCCAAGAACTCAAACCCTAACCTCCAAAGTGAACTGTATATGCATTTCCCCATCCAGAAAAATTATCATCCACTAATACATTAATCATATGCTGACATAGTTACTCAATAACATGAGTGTATACATACTTCCAATAGCATGGCATAATCAATTTCTCAATTGAGCACATCATGACATGAGGGATTATAATAACAAGGCTTGTTTCATGCAATACTGTAAAAACATTTGTGATCAGACCAAGAGAATGTAGCAACAATCCTAAAAAGTAGCACAGTACATACTTTATAAACTGCTTTGATGCCATGTCTGTCGATACGAAACCTGAGTCACGACCATGCGATATCTATCTTCAGTCCATGCTGAGATCAAATGGTGCAGCAGGTGTGGACCACACTGCAGCTAACACATGCCAACTCATAACACTGAGGTACTATCTCAGATGGGACAATCAAAGATAAAGAAACATTGTGGCTTAATGGGAAATGGATATTAAAAAAAAAATAAGCAGTGAAGATACAACTATATCATGATTTTTTAAACTTGATGGAATAAAAAACAGAGTAATTACAGTGAAGAGTCAGAGAATAGCATTTGATGTTTCTGTACTACTTTTTCCCCATTTTCAATTTTTGCAGTAATTATGATACCAATTTTAGAATAAAACCGTTGTTCTTGCACATAAAATTTTCTTAAAATATGATGATACTTTCTGATTTTTAAATAAGGTGTGATATAAGAAAAGACAAGGAAAGATTTGTAAAAAGTGGTATATACTTTACTCTGACTTCTATTCACCATAATTATTTATTTACTCTGTTGAGTTTTGAAAATCATGTTATAGTTATACAATCATTGCATAATTCAATGGTGTCAATAATATTTGCCTGTATTGTGTAAAAGATGAACTAAGTAAAGAAGTATGAATATTTTCTGAACCTAGACTAGTGTGTTTGGCGACGGAAATGTCAGAACAATGGCCAACGGTCAATCAGCAGCGCCCGAACTTGCTTGGCTAGGGATCCAGCCACTGCTGGGAGGGACCCGGCTTAAGTAAATGGACTATAGTTCGATACCGCCTCATGGCAGCTTCTTAGTGAGAGGTGACACTCTCTTATAACTCTGACAACTATATTGTCTTAGCTACCTAACTCACAGGAATCTTAATCACCTTTTTCAATCATTTCTAAGCAAATATGATTTGCATAACTATATAGTCTATCACTGCCTGCTTTTCTTAATTTGTCACATTAATAACACCGACACAACGAAAGCTTTGTTCCATTCAATCATACAATACAGCATGTGACTTTCTATAAGCATAAGTTTCAAGTTGGATTCCTTATTCATCAATCAGCTAGGTGGTGGCTGAACTGGTAGCGTACTGGGCCCACATTCACCGCGTGATGGACGACGCGGGTTTGAATCCCCACGCTACCACCTCGGATTTTTCAGTCACCGCCGAGTGGCTTAAAACTATCCACATGCTGTCCTGAAGACCACCCATCAACCCGGACTCTAGAGGAAGCCGTCCAAGCGAATCAAGAACGAGTTCCGGGGGGCAGCATGAGCCAATGCAAGAAAAAAAGTCAATAGTCCTGACTTTAAAGGATCGACATTCTACATAACAAAAAATACTTAGGACTGACAATCTACAAACATGCATGACAAAAGTATCCCACTATAAGTCTTCAACCTTGCATGGAGAGCAGTAAATTTCATAGAACAATGTCTGCTTTGCAGCCATAACCTCATGCAACACTATTTGTAAGCAGTGTGGAGTATGTTGTTGTAACAGTCACTCATCATATGGAAGGAGCACACACTGGGATGTTGTTCAGCCTACCTGCTGTTAATGACATTCCCCAGGTAAATGTTTAATGAGATATCACACTTGTTCTTTCGAGCAGCACAATTAGCACAGGTGGCAGGAATTATATTACCATCTATGAAGATAATAATATATATTGAGGTATAAAGAAAACACAGTAATGAGTAAAATATATAAAGAATCTCATCAAGGCCATCAAGTTTACAAGCAATAAGATTTAGAATGATGGAGTTTTAATCTAATGCTTACTCCTCATAATCATCATCAGCAGCACCAGCTTGTATCATTCCACTGTAGGACACATGTAGGCCTCTCCCAAGCATTTCCATTCATTACTGTGCTGTGTCTCTAGTTTCCAATTTCGAAGCAGCATTCAATAAACTTCTTAATTTCATCGCACCCTCTACTTAACAGCCTCCTATTAGGTCTTTTTATATCGATTATTTCCTCGTCGGTCACTATTTCTGTTCATCTGTTGTTCCTGATAAATAATTTGTTGATATCGGTATAGACTAAAAATAGTGTACAACAGGTGTGGAGTGGTTTGCAGAGAAAGCCTGTTAAAGTACAGCACATGGAAAATGGCAGGCACTTAACATACTATTGTAAATGTATGGAGGCTAATGTGACCTATTGAATAATTTACAGCTTAGTATATTTTCAACTTTGGGTGAGTTAGTGTTACCTTGAACCAGGGGATTCCAAAGTGGACAATGGGACTCTCCAAGGGATCTTGACGATTTTGGTGACTGTAGAGTCAAAGGGGGGTTGATCAGTGGATGGGCTCCAATAGAGGAAGGATAAATTATGGAAGGTCAATTGTGGGTCAGTCAGTCTTCTACTAAGGGTTTCAGAGGCCATGCCATATCATTTTTCAGGAATAACTTTCTAACAAAGATCAAAATAGGGCAAGGTCAGAAACATACTTTGCCAAAGTATCATCTTTCCCCAATCCTTTGTCAAAGTTATTCCCCCAAAACAATATAACATGGCCTCTGAAACCCACAGTAGGTTCAACGGCTGAAATACATTACAGTCACACCTCAGTTTATGATCTTAATTCATTCCGGAATTTTGATCGCAAACCAAAATGAACACACACTGTAGTGTTGAAAACACAAAGATTGCACACTAGAGCACAGACGTAAGCGGACAAAAGCACGCGAATGCTACCTCTGTGAGTGTACAATGTAGACTGAGACCCCATCCCTTTTGTTTTCCACTCTGAGCGCTCTCGTCTTGCGGCGAACAAAGAAAACCCACACTCAAATCTTCACCTTGAACAAACAGGATGCTCTTACCCCAAGTCACCACTCATAAACTAAGGCATTTTTAATTAATTTCTTTTGCTCATAAATCAAAAACACTCATAAAGTAATGCACTCGTTAACTGAGGAATTACTGTATATCAAAATATAGTACATACAATGTCATGTAATAAATTATGAATTTGTGCTATGTGATTTTTTTTATCATGTACTTGAAGGGTTGATGAGCTGAGCAGCTTGGGAACCCTGACTTGACCAATGCATAAGTTTCAGTGTCCTTCATAAAAATTTAAAATCTACAAAGTTAAAAATGCAAAGCTGATAGGTACTAGTTGACCATCTTCCCATGATTTTTAAAATGCAAAAGCTCCAACAATGATCATTATAATGACAAATGTCATAACTGGTGCATCATGGGACTTTGATGTAGACTGATGAATTAGTCACATACACAGTGGAGTCCTAGGCTCTTCATCTCATCAGTTCTCCTCCTCTTACTGATAGTCTTCTACCTATTAAATTCCATCGCGATGTTGCCTCACTTTCTATCTTCTATCGATATTTTCAGGCTGACTGCTCTTCTGAACTTGCTAACTGCATGCCTCCTCCCCTCCTGCGGCCTCACCTCACACGACTTTCTGATCAAGTTCATCCCTATACTGTCCAAACCCCTTATGTAAGAGTTAACCATCATATTCACTCTTTCATCCCTCACGCTGGTAAACTCTGGAACGATCTTTCTTCATCTGTATTTCCTTCTGCCTACAACTTGAACTCTTTCAAGAGGAGGGTATCAGGACACCTCTCCTTCCAAAATTGATTTATCTTTTGGCCACTCCTCTGTACTCTATTCAGGAGCAGTAAGTAGTGGGCTTTTTTTCCATTATTGTTTTCTTTTTCTTTTTTATGCCCTTGAACTGTCTCCTCTGCTGTAAAAAAAATAAATAAATAAAAAAAAAAAAAATAAAAAAAAAAAAAAAAAAGAGGGAGGTGGTGGCTGACTGATCAGCCTGCATATGAGGTGATCCTGAGTTCAAGTCCTACTGCAAGACGCTGACAATTTTCAACCATCGCCGTGTGGTTGAAGATTACTCAAAAGCTGTCCAGATCTTCAATCAACCCTACCTTCAGCAACTTTGGTCAAGAGGAGCACCGGGGGGTGCAGCATGGCCCAAGCAACCGTCATATATCACAGCAGCCACTAAAAATAAAATTCTCCAATGCCACTAATGGGGTGGGGCCATCCACAAGGCCTCTTAAGAGAGCCTAATGGTGCTATAGGCAGCACATAAATAAAAAAAAGATCCACAATGCCAGATCAAGGACCCAAAAGAGGAAACTTCTTTGATGCAAGGGTCACAAATGAGTGGAAACAATGAATCAATTAAAAGGGGCATATGCTAGGGGGGGGTTGCCTCGCCAACCCTACAACACCAAGCTAGGGGGTTCCTTTGGGCAGGTCTCCATTCCTAGATAAGTTACTTGTGGCAGAATCTATCAACTAGCTCAAGCCACAAACTCTGTAGGCGTCTCCCTGGCCTTCCTCCACTCGGGATTATCTCTTGCAGGCACCTAGTGACCAGGGTTAAATTTTAGGTAGCCTGCCATATGCCCTTATATCCAGGGTTGGTGTTCACAGACTATGTAGGTAATAGGCCTCAATCTAGTCTTGCAGACCGACACAGTGTCATTCCAGCAATACGTTATCCCACGGTTTTACGTAGGCACTTATTACCAAAAGCATCAATCCACCTCTTCAAGTCACTATTCAGTGTCTGTATCTTAGAGACATAGGGTAAGACAGGAAGCAGTGAGTAGAATAGCCTACCTCAGAGTACCCTATAGTATACAGCCCTGGTAACACCTTTAAAAATTAATATGGCAACTTTGAGAAAAATGCACAGAGAAGAGCCATCTTTATGAGTAGTGAGCTCCTTAGCCTCTTTACAATCACTGAGATAGACAATATGAACTTGTTGAATCATTACAAGAGTTGAAAGTAAATCTGTAGCTAGAACAGTTAACATTGCAGGCACACAACACCAGTGCTCTACTTTCACTTGTGGCAGTCTCTTCTACCTGTCCATGGCATGTATAACATCCACACATAGTATGTATGTGTACAGCCAACATGAAAAGTATCCAGGAAAGCATAGAAATAAAACAAGGCATGACCTATACTATTCCATGTGCCAGTTTCACATTTTTTATTAGGTATTCATGTATTATCAAATTCATGAAAGCAAAAGGAACTTGAGCAAGAACATTACATGTACTTATATTGATTTAATACGACTGAGCCAGATGACTTCCCAATGTACTTTATTAGTGTGTTCCTATTTCTAAATCATTTTTTCTTCTCTTTCAAAGAAAAATTGTGGGGGGGATGTCCAACACACGCTGGACCAAGAGGACATAGTCAGAAATCATATCCCAAATTGGCTAATACAAGAAGAAGAATCATTCACACTGAGAACTGTAGCTGTATGGAGCAGTCTGAATGAGGAAATATAGTTTCATTCAAGAACATAAACATTTTCAGGAAAAGATTGGAGAGATTTTAGGAGGGGAAGAGAGTATAGTATGATTATTTTACTGCCAACGTCTTGCAACACCAGAAACAGCAAGAGTACAGAGGAGAGGAAATAGTTTCATTAAAAACATATATATTTTCAAGAAAAGATTAGATAAATTATGGGAAGGACAGAAAGTCTTATATGATGATTTCACTGCCAATGTCTCTCAACATCAGAAACACCGAGAGTTAAAGGGTTCAGGAAAGAGGAACATTTAAAAGAACCCACCATACTCTTTTTTTTTTTTTTTTTTTTTTTTACAGCAATGGTAGCAACTCAAGGGCATCAAAAACAGAAAATAAGAAAGCCCGCCAAGCACTCTTCCAGCAAAAAGAGTACAGTACGAGTGGCCGAAAGAGAGGATCAGTTTTGGTTGGAGAGGTATCTTGATACTTCCCTCTTGAAAGCATCCACAGTCGTAGGCAGGAGGAAATAAAGATGGAGGAAGGTTGTTGCCAAGCTGGAGATAATCAATAAGTAAGCATCAATGAGTACCGGTAAAGTTTATTATGTTCAAGGCTGATGTGCTACTCCCTCTACATCCCCCACACAAGAACCTCGACAGGAGAGAACAGGAAAAAAGTACAAGATATTGGATGCATACATAACAATAACATAGTACATAGGGATTCACAGCTTTTAAAATGGATACATAACGTTTCTCTAAGATTAAATGCCATACCCACAACATCACCAGCCCAATAACCTTCAGACTTCAGATCATGTCCACTTGAATGTTGCAGTTAATTTAGACTCAGTGACAGCCTGACCCTCTCACAAGCCTGTCACATGACTCTTCACTGTGTCATGCCTCATACTTCTTTCCTTACTTCATGCCTCACCTTTAGCCTTTTCCTGATTCACTTTCCCTTGCCTCTGAGATCACCACTAGGTAAGCATTCTCTAATTATGTAAATCTTCAATTCTATTTTACCATTTCTATAACAAAAACTGATTATAATAACTTGGTCTTCATGCCTAAGCTTTATTCCTTTTCTGATTCTCTTCTTCAGTCTTCAATTCTTTTTCATCATTACCATGCCCACCAATTCTGATAATGATAATAACGTGTTCTTTTTTATTCATTACCTATAAATATCCATGCTTTTCATCATTACCGCAACAACTACTTTTGATAATATAGATAACCTGTTCTTTTCAAGATTCATTTTCTATTACTCCACCAGTAACCATTCATGCTCACCTTACAACAACAACAACTGATAAGGATGATAACTTGGCCTTCTTTCACTACACAAGCAAACTAACACTCAATACACACTCCCAGCAACTCCCATTTTCCATAACCAAAACATGGAGTCTGCAACCCCAACACCAGTAAGATAGAGTCTGACCGGCACCTCACAACACACAACACAGTCAACACTCACAAAAAAACACAGTATTACCTAACATAACCACAGCCCCAACAAGGCATGCATATCAGCAGCTCTTTTTCCTCCTCCCCGGCACAAGTCATTAGCCCCTCGGGGTAACCAACATGGTACATACGTAATAAAATGACGCAACACGAATGTACTTCCATTGCGACGTATGTAACCCCGCTATATGACCCTCAGAATGATGCTATGACACTCTGGAGCTTTAACTTGTGTGAAAAATAGGTTTAAAGGGCAGAAAATGACGTGTAGACGAGAGGGAGGAGCCGATCAGTAACCTTCCCCGGGTAACCTCACTTGTCTTTCACTATTTACCCTTGTCCTTACAGGTACTCCGGCCTTTAAAATTATGCTAAGATATTTTGGGACTTTAAAATGATAGAAAAATATATCCTCCCCGGGTAAACCCCACTTGTTTTCCTGAATTCGTTAATGTCCCACAGGTGTTCCAGTCTTAATAATGGTGCTAGGTCACTCTGGGGTCTTAAAATGATGGGAAAATCGGTTATAAGAGCAAATATTCGACGTGTGATGACCAGGGGGAGGAACCATGTAACCTTCCCCGGGTGACATTTTTCCTTCTCTAATAACACGTGTCCCACAGGTGTCCCGGCCTTAGTATGTTAACGGGAGAGTCTTAAGCTTATTACCTCACCTGTGGCCCAGCTCCCCTGTTAGATGGTCGTCATTTTAGCGTGTGGTCGTGATGGTCGTCTTCTGGCAGAGGTGGGGAGGGGCGGGGGTATTACAGGGCTTCACTCCTCCTCACCGGGGCCTCTAACGCAACATAACAAACTAAAACCACACCCAAAACGTATCACATCGCCGCGCCGTGAGGTCAGGGCATAAATTCGTGCCAGGGAGCGGGTGGTAATGAAGGAAAAATGAACCCCCAGCTAGCGGCCACGATCGATCCCCGCGACGCCGCCCCGCAAACTGGTGCTGCCCCGCCCCGCCCCGCCCCGCCCCCCTCAGCCTGCACCCTCACACGTGACTTACAGGGGTTTTAAATTAATACCCACATGTGACAGTCAACCCCAGGAATTTTAAAGGGACGGAGAGCTTCTAGGAGAGGAGTTTTAAGGTATATCTATGCTGCCCCGCCCCGCCCCGCCCCACCCCCCTCACCTTGCACCCTCACACGTGACTTACAGGGTTTTTTAATTAATATCCTCATGTGACAGTCAACCCCAGGAATTCTAAAGGGACGGAGAGCTTCTAGGATAGGAGTTTTAAGGTATATCTATGCTGCCCCGCCCCGCCTCGCCCCGCCCCCTTCAATCTCACCCCCACACGTGACTTATTAGGGGTTTTAAGTGATTTCCACACATGACAGTCAACCCCAGTAATGCTAAAGGGACGGACACCATCTAGGATAGGCAAGGATAGGTGTTTCAAGTTATATTTCTGCTGCCCAGCCCTGCCCCGTCCCACCCTCCTCTGCCTCACTCTCACACGTGACTTATTTTGGGGGTTTTAAGTAATATCCACACATAATAGTCAACCCCAGTAATTCTGAAAGGGCGGACAGCAGCTGGACAGCATCTGCAATAGTACTTTCTAGGCTAATCATTCATATCTGCACTGCCCCGCCCCGCCCTTATAATCACCTTCACATGGGACTTATTGGGGGGGTTTAAATGATATCCACACATGACAGTCAACCCTAGTATTTCCAAAGGGACGGGCAGCTTATAGAATAGGAGTTTCAACGCTGTTATGTCATATTTGTGCTGCCCTGCCCCACCCCCCTGCTATAGCACTGCCTCGATCACCCTAGCTCACATGTGATTTATATTGAGCTTTAAAGTGATAACCACAAATGACAGTCAACCCAAATAATCATGAAGGGACGGCCCAACGTACAACATCTAGCATATAGCGGGTTTTATGGCTAATCAGCTGTTATATGTTTCTGCTTTCAGCCCCGCCCCCATCCTCACCCTCACACATGACTTATTTTTAAGGGCTTAAAGACAGATTTCCCACATGTCAGTCAACCCCAGTAATGCTGAAAGGACGGAGAGCATCCTGAATATCGGTTTCAAGGCTAATCTGTCAAACTAAGGTCATGTAAGGTGCCCCATGTGTTGACTTCCTTCATGCTGTTCATACGTGTCCTCTTTGGTCTAAATTAATATCTGAAAAATACAAATGTGCTTTACAGAGGATATTTTTAGGTAAATCATGAACACTGGCTAAAATTAAGGAGTTTCAAGGTCTCCGGGGAAGTTAAGACCCGGGGTGACTCAAGGGTTCAGATTCTTTTTATCAAGGTGTTCTGAAGACGTAAACAGATGAACACTTCCACGCCTAGAGGGTTGAATGCCATTACTCTTTGCTGTGCTCTTGTTTGATCTCTTATTTACGGGTACACATTATGGACCAAATAGTCGTGTATGTAAAAATCCAGCAATTATTCACTACCTCGTTCATTGTAATCAAAGTCATTGCTCTTGTGCTTTTATTTCTCCTTGGATGATGTGTGATTTTATTTTCGTCTATTATTTTTCTACGAGTCTACGGTAGCGAAGTAATGTCTGAAATCAATTGACTGTAGTATGGTGAATCATTATGTATTTAGCGATAAGCCTACATGGTAAACTTTTGTCCTTTCCCTGTACCTTCGCATAATGATTTTGGGCTGGGACGACCACGATATCTCTCTTCAGTATACATGCTGTAGTTTATCCAATGTAAATTAATTCATTCAACTAACTAAACCCTTCCATTTTCTCTGAACTCGTGTCTGTGCATTTATTATCATTATTTTCTGTTGGTAGGGCAACAGTGTTTGTTGGTGGTTGAGGCGTTTTCGATTGTCGTACTCTGCAAATTAAAATTATTGGTTTCTGATCAAATACTGCCTTACCCACACAAGTAATAGCATTTGCTCTATCTCTTTAATAACAGAATAGATAAATTACCTACTCTACACGTATGGGAAAATAATATCAACGTCACTGAGGCTACTTTGGTTATCGTATTCTGGAGTGATCATCGTGCACTTGACAACACTAGCGATTATGGCGTTTATAGCGTGAGTGGATCAGCTGGTGGTGGTGTGTCAAGTGGGCTTTCGTCAGCAGCAGGACCCAGGGCCAGCCGGGCGTGTGTTATTATTCTGCCAGTGTTACTATTACCACTACTCTGTCCCTCCACGCCCCCAACAGACAGGTGAGAGGGAGGCTGGAAGGGGTGTAGAACGGGTGATGGGGTGCATGGTATGGTGGTAGGAGGGGGGTGATGTATGGGTGCTATTGTAGTGAAAGGTGTCAAGCTCGTTGCCTCGGTGCTCATCTCCGTCTCATATGCATATTCGTAACAGTTTATTTATTTTTTTTTTTTTTTAGTTCTTAATTTGTCTCCCAAACCCAATGATAAGCCTTGAAGACTTACAATAGGTTTGTTGCCTCAGTGTATATATTGTTATGTCCCTGTCTGGTGCGTGGGTGCCAATGCATTGATCCAGCCCCAACCTGATTTACAGACCTCCTCCCCCACAACACCACTCCCATTTATTTGACTTATATATGACTCATCCTGAAAGAGTGGAGTTCCCCTCTTCACCCACACACAGCTCCCCTCAAGTCCCTGGGCTCTATTGATTTTGTTTAAACCTAACTCACACTGTTCCTCATTAATAAACTTGATTTACCTCAGTATTAATTTATACTAACATCATAAAACTATTAGCTAAGTGTTAATTAATTAATGTAAAATATTTTATTCACAACTATTTCCTTGTGGCTGATGATCACACTATTACTTAAGTTTTAAGATTATTCAACTTAATTTAAATCTTTAATTGAAAAGAGTGGCACCATGGATTTATAGAAGTCTGGGCAGATAGAGGACCAGGGGGAGATATGAAATTAGAACATATGTTAGGCCAGGATGCTTGGTTTGTGGTTATTTGATGTGCAAAAATTTATGTCACAAATTAAAATGCCAGTTCCTATTTCAGGATTATCAAAGAGGCAGTGTATACATTTTCAATAGTTTAACATTGTGATGCTATTATTCCACGTTTCCTATTAATCATAATTTTAAAGCACGATGGTGAAACTGTAAACATTCTTTGAAGTGTATATTGGGATGAAGACATCTTGCTATCCTTAATCATCACTTATCCACCTGTTACCCTCCACCCAGGCACCATGGTTAAGCTGTATGGCATCTGCGTGCTGTACAAGGGGGCAGAGAGTACCAGGATACTCAAGTCTGCCTATGACCTGCAGCAGTTTGGGTACTTCCAGCGTAGCTCCATCCAGGAGTTCATGGCCTTCACCAGCAAGATTATCACTGAGAGGAGTAACCCTTGCTCAAGGCAGTCCATAAAGGAACAAGGTGATCCAGTGCAAAGATTACGTTACATTAAAAGTGCTGCACTTAGTATTTTGTTTAGAAACTTTTAGATCTAAATATTGCTTCTGAGGCACATGGGAGTTTACATAGCTAGGCTCACACCTGTTTCTCCTTACATCTATCTTCATACAAAAGCCTAACTTTACCCTGTCAAAATCAAACAAAATACCTATGGTGCACCTGCTCCTTAGAGCCCCACAAGACATTAGTTACAGCAGGTATATCTTTTTTCTTTCCCCTTTCATTTGCTCTGTATCTGCCTTTCGTTATTATACTAAATTGCGAGAAATTTTCTCACAAAGGTAGGGATAGAAGTAAAAAATGCTGTTGATTCACTTTGACAAATGTTCTAGGTAAAAGTAGTTCTGAAGAGGCCTCAACCCTAACCTAACCTGCATTGAAGGAACTACATTTCTTTTTGTCACCTTTACAACATGCAGTGAAATAAAGAGACTGATTCTTGATTCCAACCTCTTTAGGGTACAAAGACAAATAGCTTCTTGTCCCACACACAGCAAAAAATGATAATGATCAGTGCAGCTTCCTGTGCTTCTTGTATTGCAGAATATATGTGTCATGTGTATGTACGTGCTGACAACCTGGCGGGTGTGGCCATCTCTGACCATGAGTATCTGTATCGAGTTGCCCACAACATGTTGAACAAGGTGAGCACCAGTGTATTACACCTGATGTTGCCACCTTAAACATTCTTGTAAACACTTCCAAATATCTAAGTTACAACAAAACACTTTATCTGTGAAGTTTTTGTAAACCATCCAACAAAGCAGTTCTTGAGAACACAGTGAGCAGCCTAGATGGTATGACACTTCCAGTTGAGTTGTTGTAGATGTGTAATCTCCGGCTACATTAAGATCATAATCTTCATTATCATTGAAACCCCTGTTCCTGTATTGTTGATGGTGAAGTAACAAGCAGCACTTTTCAATATACTGCCACTGCTACAGTGGTTAGTATGCCTCCTTGGGCTTAGGTTAGAATCATGGCCTAGGCAGGCAGTGCATAGTCCACCCAGTTGTTCAGCCTTCCTGTTGGGCAGGTCAATAAATGGGTATCTGGAGAAACATGGGTGAAGGTGGTCAGTGTTTTTGGTAGTGTATGCAAAAGGAGAAAGCTGAAAGTAAATGTCAACAAAAGTAAGGTGCTGGTTTGTGAGTGGAGTAGAAGTGAGGTTGTGGATTTTGTATGCCCATATAGAGTGGGAATTGAATGTGAAAAAGAATGCAAAATAATTTTGAATGGTGAAGAAATGGAGGAGGTTAATGAGTTTAAGTACCTTGGATCAGTTATGTGTAAGCATGGTGGTACAGAAGGAGAGACAAGAGAAAGGGCATTGCAAGGAAGAAAGGTGGTAGGGTCTTTGGGACGTATCATGAATGGCAGAAGTGTGAGCATGAAGAATTTGAGAAATACAATAATAGTACCAACCCTCACATATGCAAGTGAAACATGGGCCTGGAATGAAAGTCAGAGGTCTAGAGTGCAGGCAGTGGAAATGAGTTATTTGAGGAGTGCATGTGGTGTGAATAGAATGGATGGAATGAGTAATGAAAGGGTGTATGAGTGTTTTGGAATGGGTCACGTGGGTAAAGGGAAGAAGTGTGGAGTAGTGGAAGATGTGAAGCAACAGACTTCAAAGTGGTTTGGTCACATAGAGCGAATGGAGGAGACTAAGATGACCAAGAGGGTGTATATGAGTGAGATAGAGGGAGGGAATGTTATAGGACGACCTCCAGTGAAATGGAGAAATAGGGTACGGGAGTACATTAGGGAGAGGGGTGAAAGATCCTTGAGAAACTTTGAGCAGGCAAGGAGAGAGTGCCTGAATAGAGATAGATGGAAACTCTTCTGCCATGGCCATCCCCTGGTGGGAGCTCCTAGGAGTAGGCATCGATAAGATGATGATGACCTGGGGAAGGTAAACTGTGGTTACCTGGATGTTGCACTGGCCCTCTGTCCTGGGGTAATGGGTTCTCACCCACCAGAGGCTCAAGGACCAATGGGAAGGAGATGAGCACCAAGGCCACATGCAGCTATAGCATATGCTCCCAACTCTACCTTTCCAACATAATACAGTGTCTTCCCCCTTTACTCACAGAAGTTATATTCCTGAATTGGTGAATCTGCAGCAGGTAAAAATAACTCTGTATGGTGAAAATAGGGTCTGGGAAACTTAAGGCAAAAAAAAATAGTTGTTACAAATATCTGAGTGTGTTCTCTTATGCATTACCACTGACTTTAGTACTTGCTACTGCACTGGAAAGCATTTCAAAATTGCTGTAAATTTAAAATTTATAGTGTCCCAATAGTGACATGTTCATAGGCCTTTACAAACTTTATTTTTTTAGTCTCGTTCAACAGATGTCAGATCAATGCTTTGATGGCAGGAAGATTCAAACTTTAAAATTCATCAAGACAGACAGTAAGGCTACATGAATTAAGGGAAGCGTCCGCCATGAATTTAACCCTAAAGCGACGACGGTAACGATTTCATTACGTTTGACGTAAATGGATGGCATGTTAAGACCGTAGACCTGATCAACTCACCGTCGGGTGCTACGGGATCGTTACGCTCAGCTGAGTGCTCCTGTCACTGGCAACGCAGATTATAAGTGGTATTTGGTATCTCACGTTACTCTCTTTGTCAGAAAGGGGTGACGTGTCGATGTGTGCACATGTGTGCTGATTATTTCTTCCATTTCTCTCACTCATTGGCTAGTATTTTGCTTCAAATAATTTGTCGTAGTTGCCAAACCTTTGGTGAAAATAAAGGTATAAAAGCAGTAAATCATTCGCATTTCTAAAGTCGCATTTAGGTTAGCTATTCAAACGTAACTTTTTCGTTGACTTTGGCCTTCGCAAGTAAAAATACAAGTTATGCAAAATTGGATTCCATTCGATTCTATGGCATACAGTGAACTCTGGAGCGCAATGCCGTGAGTCAGGATAATGGCAAGGATCTCAGGCGGTCACATGATGACTTTTATGAGGATGTACCTGGTTATGGTGCTTATATAAACTACTTGATTATGAATAAATATCACATACACACACATGTATTTATATATACATACATGCACACACACACACACACACACACACACACACACACACACACATATGTATGTATATATAAATAGAGAGAGAGAGAGAGAGAGAGAGAGAGAGAGAGAGAGAGAGACTGACTTCAATGACTTAAACTTAAATGCACGAAGGATGAGTGTGACGTTTTTGTCACGTTTGAAAAAATCCATGAATATTGAAATATTTATTAAAAAAATTATATACGTGTCAACTGTGCAGCAAAATGAACATGAAGAAAGTATCAGATATTTTTTTTATCAGTGAGAAAATAATTCAGGCGTTAAAGGGTAAAAAAAAAAAAAAAGTAAATAAATAAAAAAAAAATCACGTCTTCATACAGCCTCGGCTAGCTTGTGGGAATATATCATGAAGAAATATACAAAAATGACAGAGTTATGGCTGAATCCCCCCCCTCCCCCCTGCTCATCACTCACCTCAAGCTATATTAATACACAGGTGCATACATCGTCATGTTCCAGCGTAGAAAATAGCCTAAAAGAATATTGGTATGGCATCTTGAGGCAAACTAGCATTTGCGATGGCCTTGGAGGCAGCAGAGCTGACATACATACATCAGTCACCCCGGAGGAGCCAGAGATAAGTGTCGCAGGTCGGATCGTGACCAGGATATTCAAGAAAAGGACACCATCAGACACAAGAAGTCCTTCAAAACAAAGAAAAAACTGGAATTCTGTAAAGAATACCAACCGGGAAGGTTCTAGAGTGACAGTAAATCTGGCGACAATGGGGAGGGTTGTGCCCTCTGATACCCTCGCTTCCAGCGACTAGTATCATTGTAAAGGGGGACCAGATACCCACTGTCACAAAATAAAACACATTGAATGATAGAGAGATTGTAGGTGGAAGAGTAAGCAAACCAACCAGCATCTGCTCAGACACGTCTGGCATCTAGGTTTAAAGGGTGAACTCTCTTTAAATCCACGCTGACTTTAACTCTCCTTTTTAGAAAATGGGATTAGTTTCAGTTTTTCTGCAATAACTTTGCTGCTATTTGACCGATTTTAATAAACAATACATCATTAGGAAGAGGAGCTGAAGCACAAGTTTTTCATCATGAGTTTTCTTTTCAATAAAGGGACAATTGTCGGAAAAAAATAAATATCGTTAGATACACCAACAAAATTGAAAAAAATTATCATTTAACAAAAACAAAATTGAAAAATTTTCTATGATGAATATTTTGGATTCTGCTTTAAGTTTCTGTGGTAATTTTTTCAGCAGTGTAGGTCATTAGATGAGAGATGAATTGAGAGTTGAGTTTTAAAAATTCCATTTTATTTTTTCCTCCTATTATGTATCGACTTCTAGATCTGAAAGTAAGCATACATTTCACATGAATATAATCAGGATTATACGTTTATAATTAAGGCAATGGTAGACGCTCCCCTTAATATGTGAACCTCTGTTTAAAAAAATAATGATATTGAATTCTAACATGAAAAATAGTAAAGGCAATTCCCACTTTATGAACATGAATACATCAAAAATTTGCTCTAATGAAGATTGTGTTTTAACCTCTTGACTGGATTTCCTACAAGAAGACCTCACCAAGCTACAGGAATGGAACAAAAAGTGGCTGTTACAATTCAATGAAGAAAAATGTAAAGTCCTGCACCTTGGGAGGGGATATCCAGCATACCAATACCACATGGGAAAACACTCCACTATCCACCACAGAGGCACAGAATGACCTGGGAGTATATGTGACCAGGCTACCAGTGAAAGACAAATCCATGCCAATCGCAGCGGATGGGTTAAGCTGGGTTCACACATCATTGCTGACTTGGCGTCCCATTCGGCCTGTTCCTTCCAGATCAGCGAAAACGGCACAAAACGTGTTGAGTCGTGGCCATGGTTGGTGGCAAATGTGAGCGGCGGGAAGTGGGCCATTTTTTTAGCATGTTCACAAAATTTTGGGCCAGTCGGGATTGAATGGGACAGTTGTCAGAAATCATCATTGAACAGAATTAGAACGCCGTCAGGCAAGGTCAGACGCCGCCAGGTGGGGATGAGCCCCTCTGCATTCTCTAGAAAGGCGAAGGTTACAAGGACAGTTGATTGAAGTTTATAAATGGATGAAGGGATTTATAAAGAGCATGTTAATAGGGTTTTGGTTGTAAAAGAGCCAGGTAGGACATGAAGCAATGGTTTTAAGTTAGATAAATTCAGATTCACCAAAGACATAGGCAAGAATTGGTTCACCAGTAGAGTCGTGGATGAGTTGGACAGGCTTGGCAGTCATGTTGTGAGTGCCAATACCATAGATACATTCAAGAAGAGGCTGGATAAATTCATGGATAATGAGGTGAGGTGGGGTTAGGCTTACAGGAGCTGCCTTGTATAGGCCAACTGGCCTCTTGCAGACTCCTTAACATTCTTATGTTCTTATGAAAATGGCATGGAAATTGTGCACCCCATGTGGCAATGTTGCATCGCCAGCAGTCCCCGGCAGGACGCCGCTTGTGGCAATGTTGCATCGCCAGCAGTCCCCATCAGGATGCTGCCAAGCGGTATCCTGACGGGGTTCCACCTGGGTCCTGCTGCCGCTTGGCCATGCCAAGTGGGACTGTTTGTGCAACATAGCCAGCGATGGAGCCCCAACTGACACAGGCAGATCCCCGCCTGACCCTGGCTTCAGTCAGGGTGAGTTGGGGGTCTGGCGCCATTCCTGACAAACACCAAATTTCACCTTAAATGATTTTTATTTCTATGGGTGATTTTGAACAGTGCGTGCTCTCAGTTAGCTGATTACTGTGCACCACCTCTGCCCTCTCCTACTGCATCACTCATCTTCCCCACCTCCTTTGCCTGTTGTGTCACTTAGTCTTCTCTCCTCCACCATAGCACCACTAGTAAAGGCATAGCTACCGTTCACTCTGCCCTCTCACCCGTAACAGTATAACACCATGCCATTACATGTGCAACATTTATTTTGTCATCATGCTGCTCAAATACCCCACTGCAAGCCCAACAAGTCACCTAGTCCCCCAAGAAGAGCCTTACTCAAGATTAAGGAACCATGAGAAGTGACACAACAAAAAAATATTTCTAAACATGATGGCATTTTTCCATCAATGCTTCCCACAATTCTTAAATTGGCTGAAGGTATAAAGAAGGCAGGGAATCAAAAATTTGCTCTAATGAAGATTGTGTTTTAACCCCTTGACTGCGGATTTCCTACAAGAAGACCTCACCAAGCTACAGGAATGGAACAAAAAATGGCTGCTACAATTCAGCAAAGAAAAATGTAAAGTCCTGCACCTCGGGAGGGGATATCCAGCATACCAACACCACATGGAAAAACACTCCACTATCCACCACAGAGGCACAGAAAGACCTGGGAGTATATGTGACCAGGCTACCAGTGAAAGCCAAATCCATGCCAATCGCAGCGGACGGGTTAAGCTGGGTTCACACATCATTGCTGACTTGTCTCCAAGGATAGGCTTACCATGAGGTACAGAGAGGTAAACCAATCAATGGTAGACAATGGGATGGTGTTAATAGTATTGGGATGAGGCCAAACTTGAAAGGAATTCTGATCCTTGGTCTTGTAATATGAGTTTGGTTGTTAAAGTCAACTAATTTGTGCTTGCATGGCTCCCATGCTTATCAGAATTCATGTTCAATGCAAGTAAAAATGGCCTATTATGTGTCTTAGGATGCACTCTTTGTTTTGGGTGACATTAATGTTACCATGGGAACAGAGGGAGCTGGCTATGAGTTATGTAAACTTCTTGTACCAGGAACACCAACAGCTCTCTCCTGAATTTTACTAGATCTATTAGGTTGGGAATTGCAGGTCCTCGATATCAGTGACCAGAGCTGCACCTATGGACATGGTATAGCAATGTTGGAGGGGTAGCTATGGTGATTGCCCACATCCTTAATAGTACTTGATCCTTAAGAGCTGCATGGTTTCCTGCAATGCAGAGCTCTATGCAGCAGACCATAGACTTGTTGCTGTAACACACCAGCTTCACGCCTGGTCAAGAAGAATCTCAAGATGTAACCTGTTACAGTATGCATAAAACACAATATATATGTAAGACACTGTTCTTCATCTTGAGAAACCGAAAGACTTGGCATGAGCCCATGAGTATGCTGTGGCCATGGTTGCAATCTCTCCCCACGAGTGATGTAAACATGCCTCTCCTCTGTTACTATCCCCTGTTTATGGATGGATGTCCTTGACTAATTCCTCTTTTTTTCATCTTGGGAAAAATGTATTACAATAAATTTCATGTAAATCTGAGACTAAAGTATTACAGTACCTCCTGAGCTATGCATAATTTGCAACCTTGTCCACAACCTCTAGAGTGAGTCTAGACAATGATGTAGTGCTTTGTGAATTAGGTTTCAGGCTTACAACTTGGCAGAACTGGCTTACAACATAGTAAGAGATTTGTGAATTCCGGCCCAGGGCTCAAGTCTGATGACTATATCATCAAGATGGTGGCAGAAAACATTATTGAAGATCCAGATGTTATTGTAGAAACTTGCCAATGGTAGAATTTTTTTTTTTAAGTCATTATTGGTGGTTAATACAAATACAGCTGAAAGTTTGAAATGAGGTTAGATAGGTTTATAATGTTGAGGATAGATGGTAAATAAGTAGCTCCCAGGAACTAACATACGTAGGGTGACTGGTCTTGTGTTTCTCTATAGCTTTGTCTGTCCTTCAGTTGCAGAGTATAGTTACATTAATGATTTCAGGTGAAAACTAAATTATGTATAAAGCAAAACATTTAAGGAAAAGTCACCATAAACATTAAGCTGAAAAATACCAAGTTAATTCTAAAGCAATGCCCATAAAGTTGTATTTTTCTGATGCAGGTGCTGGATGACTTCGCAGCCAAGGTTCCATCACACCTGTGGCCCAACACGGAGGAAAGCATCATGCCCTACCAGGAGCTGCCGGCAACCCTCATACGCTGGCAGAATCCCCGCGAAGCAGACTCACTCACCAGAGTACAGGAGGAGGTTGAGGAGACCAAGATCATCTTGGTAGGTTGTCATGTGCTTGAATGTGCACACAAATGCACATAGAGTGTACAGTGAAAAAGGCTAAGCTCCCTAAGCTTTTTGTTTCAGCTGTGACTAGAAGGACATAATGGGCTGATAAGTGGCAAGCACTCTGATTCACTTATTTGCCCTAATATTGGCTCAGCTATTGCTGGATATTTTTGAAAATATATTAGCATATGAATACCTTTTGCAGAATTTGCTTGTAAATGGATAATGATTGTACTAAGTCAAGGTAAGCTGCACTTGCAGTGAGGCTAAGATTTTTATGCCCCTATGCCCCCTCTGGCCTAAGTGGAGTTCCTCTTTTTGTCATTAAAAGCTGTCTTGTCATAACATCATGCCTGCTCAAACACTTTTACATCAGCCTATCAACATTATCTTCCTCCAAGGAAAAGTATACTTACATACACTAAATCTAATTTTACTGTAGTTGACAGTGGCTCTTCTGTTCCTAAATCTATAAAATGGTGTTCCACAGTGCTGTGATCCGTCACCTACTAACTATTATTCACTAACAATCTATTCAAAACTCACTGTCCTATTCATTCCTATACCAATGACTCTACTCTGCATTACTCTACAGTATTTACCCGACTTTCAGTTCAGTAAGAGTTTAACATTTTAGTATCATAGGCTGCAGAATACTTAACTTCTTACCTTTCTATCATTTACTTCAGATTGGAACAGAAAAAACTTATTGGCCTTCAATCTCTCAAAACTCAATTTCTCTCTCTGTGAACACTACACACCTTCCAGACATCTATCCCCTATTTTTCAGTACTACACAGGTGATCCCTTCTATATCAAACATTAATTTATCTTTAACTAAAAACTAGAACTGGAAATTTCATATCTCATCTCTCACTTTGAGGTTGTGTTTTATATTGTCTCCAATTCTTTTCCCCTTCCCAGATGCTAACTATTTACAAGGGCCTTGTGTACCCCTGTATGGAGTATGCACCCCATGTGTGGAAGAGCTTCACCCCAAAAGAACTATTTTGAACAGAGTAATGAAATTCTTTTTGCCCTATCAACTTCCCTCCTCTTACTGACTATCTTCAACCCCTTAAAGTATGTTGTTATGTTGCCTCCTTTGCTATCTTTTATTGCAATTTTGGTGCTTACTGCTCCTCTAAACTTAATAGCAGCATACCTCAACCCCTCTAGCCTCACTGTATATGACTTTCTACTCGGCTTGTCTCTATCCTGTACAACTGGCCAATGCATGAGTTAACCAGTAGCTTAAATTTTTTATCCCTTTCACGGGTAAACTCTACAACAGCCTTTCAGTGTCTGTATTTCCTACTTTTTGCAATTTGAACACTTCAGAGGAATATCAAGACACCCATCCAACCAAAATTGATCACTTTTTGGGTTTCCATCTGTTTTCCATAGTGGGAACAGTGTTGAGGGCTTTTTTCGTTTTTGTCTTTGGTCTGCCTCCTTCGCCATAAGAAAAATAAAATAAAATAAAAACATTTTCAGCTACTTGGGTATTTACAAACTGACTCATCCATAGAAACTAAGCTAGATTAGCCCACTCTGGGAGGGAGGTTGCTAGATTGTAATGTTCTTCTTAGCCAGGACACTGATGGAAAAGCACAGTCAAGCAGTCTTAGGTTTATTTGTATACACTAATGTACGCGGTCGGAGGCGGCGACGGCGCGTAGATGAACGAGGCGAGAGTGAGTTGTGATGCGTGTGTGGGTTGTGGGGAGACTGGTGGTTGCTGGCTTGACCTCGCAGGCCTCGGGGCAGGATTAGCGAGTCTCAGAACTGGCAGCAGCTGGATAGGATTATCATTGCCAGCAGGTGTGCTGGAGGCGGGGTCCTTGAATCTTTTCCTGGAAATTAGCGGAGTAGTTTTGTAGGTCGGAGCAGCAGCTGTGTAGGGGCTGAGCACCAGGTGTGCTGAGGCGACAACACTACAAGATGACATGGTTATCCACCACACATCTGTAACTACCTGTCTTAACTTGAGCACTCCATTTAGGATCCATGCATAATATATGGCAGCAGTTTTTGCATTTTGTTGAAATTGTATTACAGGGACCTTTCATATAATGAAATGGAAAGGAAATTTACACTTTATTTTTTGTAAAGAAGCAGATATTAAAATATATATATATATATATATATATATATATATATATATATATATATATATATATATATATATATATATATATATATATATATATATATATATATATATATATATATATATATATATATATATATATATATATATATATATATATATATATATATATATATATATATATATATATATATATATATATATATATATATATATATATATATATATATATATATATATATATATGACATTGCAAGATCATCATTGTTTGCAGAGGCAGGAGTAAGGGAAAGAAGTATGTAGTATTATGTGACCATTTGACAAGTACCCCATTCTGAGCAAAAATATTTCAAGGGCATATTCCTTAATGTCTAGTTCATGTATTGCAGGAGTTCCATTTATCTTTAGTGACCTATTACAACATGTAGGGATATATGAAGATGTGTGTTCATTCCCATGTGTCCAGGAAAAAAACACATTCAAGTTTAGTGTCACAGTTGTAACTTTATCACAGAAGTGAACCTGATCGTTATTCTTTTCTTTTAGCACAACGCCTTCACTGCTGTATTGGATCGAGGAGAGAAGCTTGATGACCTAGTTGCAAAGTCAGAAAATTTAAGCTCACAGTCCAAAGTGTTCTACAAGACTGCCAAGAAGACCAACTCATGTTGTAGCTTTGGATAACAGGCTGCCCTGAGGGTGGGCTGGGCCAAGGCAGTGGTGGTAGTGGAGCCTGAAGGAGAGGTAAAGGGTGGGTGCAGATGTCTCCTACAGTGTGCAAAAAATATATTACCCAGCCACCCTCACCTTCCATGAGATTTTAGGCCCGTAAACAAACAAGAGTGAGCAGACAGAGTTAGTAATAATGTGAAAGGTTGATGGTTAATATTCTTAAATTTTCCTTCTCATTCTCACTAATGAGGAGACTTGGTAAATATTTGTTCAAATGTACCCAGAGGGTACCTGGGGTGGGTGGCTGGTTTTTTTTTTTTCTTTTTTTTTTTTGTGCAATTGTTAGGACACAATATTTTTTTAAGGAGATAAATGATCTTTAAAAAAGAAATGATACAAACTAAGAACTTTACCAAATGAGCATGAAAAAAAATTATGGTCTATTTTCAAGAAACATTTATGAAATTTTGAGAGATGTGTTCAAGGTACTGAGATACAGCCATGTTGATATTTAAAAAATAATATACCTATCAACAGAGCCATTATATTTTAGGTTATTTGAAAACTAGAAAGGTGCTATAACCTTTTTATTTTCTTTGTAAACTATTTAAATTATTTCCCCGTGATGGCCTCTGATTAAAAACTAGAGTCTCATATAGAGAAAAGCTTACCTCATAGAGTGAGAGTCAGAGTTGAGCATGCATGCCTCTCAGAGAGGACAGGTACTGGGCATATTTGTCAGTTGGAAAGTTTTTATTTCCTCCAATATACATTTTCTTTTGTTTACTCGAGTTCAATAAAAAAACAGCTCAGTTTGCTTTAGAGAATATTGTAACCTGACATGGCTAGCTATGGATGATAGTTTGCTCTTGCTTGCCATACATGTGGGCTAATTATTGATGATATAGGGGAAGTGAGGAAGGTACGTGCATAGCTTTGTTCCTCAGCACACCTCACACAGGCTGCAAGGTCACAGGATTACTGGAGCTGGCTGTGTTTATGTGAGTGCTGCTATGTGTGTATGTAACTGTTCCTTTAGATGATTCCTTGTACCATAAGTGTGCTGCCCGTGTATGTGTGCTTGCATGTGTGTGAGTGATATGTTTTGCCAGTTTGTTGCTCAGTGTGTCAAACTTGTCCTGATCTTGGTGTGTATGGACAGGAACCAGGAGCCTCCATACATTAGGTGTACAGTAATGTGTCTTATTGTTACTCGGTGTCTGAAGCGTACCCTCGCTGTACTTGTGAGTGCATGTATGTCCTACATGGTTTAGCAGGAATACTTCATCTCTCATACTGGTCTAGTTTTGTCAAGTATTTCTTCTATTTGAGGAAACTTAAAGATTCCTTATTTGTGATTATTGAAATTTTAAGTGCCCAAGTACCTAAGTAAGTGCTGAAGATGATTTAGTGTCTTGTGCAACTCTGAATTAAGCCAGATCTTAGGAACTAAGATCTATAAACACAGCATACATGTAATGAAACATGCTTTTAAAGAAACACTCGGTAATCTCAGCTTATGGATTATGATAATCCCCCTTTACTATAATAAGGTTATAGTAAAGGTTAATCATAAGAGATTATAGACAATTTTCATGAGGTACATTAGGAAGTATGTAAATTGAGTACCTACAGTATGAACCACCATATGTATAGAAAAGGCAAATATTTCATGGCTATATCCACATACTTAAGATCTAGAGAGCGAGGCTGTATGCACATTTTACTAGAGATCTAAAGGCTAAGCAGGACAGGACCATGCTGACCTATCATTTGTCCTAAGTCAACTGACTTTACCAAAAATATCCTTCTTTATAGTATTTATAAACTGTTCAGAGTCTGTGAATGAAATGAAGTTTTACAGATTGTATTCCCTTTCTCACACTGAATGTTCACCTTTGTTATACTTCTTTTCATTACAGGTTGCATATTTCCAGATTCCCAGTAAATGTAGCCTTAAGGAGCCAACTAACAATAAATATTTTATATTAATCTTTTATTTACTGCATTATGAATGCCTTGAACTACACATTTACATTTGTAATTATAGTTAAACTTTTTTTATTTTGAAAATCATGGGACCAAAACAAACCAAATTTCAGGTCATACCAGTTTACAAAAATTCAAATTCATTATGTGCATCAGAGAAAATGGAATTTAGAACTTGGAAAACTGGGGAACTGGGAAAATCATCAGTTACCAAAATGTTTCTACATGATACTTTAACAATATTGTAAAACACTAGTGGAGACTTTGGCACTTAAATCTCAAAAATTTATGCAGCAATTCCACATCTGTAGACACTTTTGTGCTTTTGCTTTTAGCTGTGGTGCCACTCATCTTAACTTCTGGCTTGTCAGAGAACATCATGTGGAGGTAACCCCCAAAAAAGTAGAAAAATGAGTGTAATCCAAAGAACTAAAAAGTGTAAAGAAATACCCTGTAATTCATGTGTTTGGCACTTCCGTGGAGAAGGTAGTGGCCGAGTGGTCAGCATGGGGGCGCGGTGTCCTGGAGGACCCAGGTTCGAGTCCCTCCTGCCACTACAAGCTGACATTTTCCAGTCATTTCCAAGTGGCCTAAGCCTACCCACATGCTGTCTTGAAAACCACCTATCAACCTGTACTCTAGATTCACTTTAAAAGAGGATCAAGACCGAGCTCCGGAGGACAGCATGAGCCAAGCAAGATGGCATCGCTATAAAACACTTGCCTGTGCCATAATGGAATGGGGTCAAGGTCACCCAATAGGCCCCACCATGAAAGCCTGCTAAAAAAAAAAAAAAAAAAAAAAAATGGCTAGCATGCCTGGCTATGAATCCATGTGTCCAGGTTTGACACCAGCCAGGGGCAGTCGGTGGCCATCTCACCCACCTGTTCATCTCCCCTTTTGGGCTGGTTGATAAATTGGTAATAGGGCAGTGGTTTTTAACCTTTTCAGAGGCGCTGAACCCAAACAAAAACCACACAGTAGATGAACCCCTCAAGCTTAAAAAAAAATCATACAAATATGGAAGAAAAATTGCTTCAGAATACAAGGGTATATTTGGGTAATACAAAAAAAATTTACTTTAATTTTTACAAAAATTAAAGAAAATTTGTTTAAAATTCAATTGCAAAATCGCAACGTGTTTCAGAGGGCCTTCGCCTAACCCCCGAAACTGACTCACCATGGGGGTTCGGTCGAACCCAGGTTAAGAACCACTGTACTAGGGTACAGTTTGTGGTAACCCAGATGTAACACTTTCTCAGTGGTGAAGGGTAATAAGACTGAGATGAGCAGAAGCCAGGCACAGCTTAGCATATGGTCTCAGCTTTGTCTAAACCATTGGCTTGCATTCATATGTATCTTGTGAAGGTATTCATTAAATTACAAACCTACTGATGATTGTTGCCTGCAGAAAAAGAAAAAAATCAATTCCCAAGAAGTAAAAATCAAATTTAAACTTATGATGGCAGCAGTGCATGAAACAAAACTGATGTTCAGTTTACTAGATTCAAAGCATTCTGGACAAGAAAAGTCTTCAAAATTTGCCACAAAAAGGGTGCAGGATTAAAGAGGTTCACCTGTTTCTCACAAAATGCATTCATATAACTGCTACTACTGTTATAACACACACACACATGCATACACACATGCTCACACACACACATAACACACACACACACACATGCATACACACATGCTCACACACACACACAACACACACACACACACACACACACACACACACATACACACTCTGTGGCACAACTGGTTAGAGCACTGTGCTGACAGGGCAGCGGTTCGAGCCTGCTCAGGCCGGATTCTTTCTGTTGACTAGGAGTGGTTACAATCCCCCCTTGAGCAAGGGGGATGCGGTGTGTGAGATCCTGGCAGTATCCAAAGATCGACGATAAAGAGCACTTGCTCATGTCGGGAGGGTACCTGCTGGCGATTATGAGTCCAGCACGTGACCAGGCCGTGGTGAATTACGCACACACACACACACACACATACACATACAAACATGCTCACACACACACACACACACACACACACACACACACACACACACTTTTCCTGTATTTCACAACTAGGTAAATACGCACACACATAAAATATATATATATATATATATATATATATATATATATATATATATATATATATATATATATATATATATATATATATATATATAAAGTTGAAAACAAATTATATAAATTGACGTCAAGTAAGCCACATTAAAATTTATTACAAATATGCCTCTTCTTCCTCTTATGCAAATGTGCTTTCATAAGTAAAAGCTGTCTGTTCACCGAATGTATAGCCTGACAGTTTCATAACCTGAAAGATTAGGAGAGCATGGATCACTGTAGCAAGTCAGTTTGTACAGTGTAGTAGTGTGCTATTTTTTTCCAAAGATTACTCAACACTATAGTTCTACCCCTCGCAACCTAAGAATGGCCTATATTTGAGTCAGGAAAAAGATATTAGAATTTGATCATATAAAAGCTAATCTGTAACATGAGTAAGTAATGTTTATAACATAATACACCTTAGTATGATAGAAACTACCTGTATGAAACTATATAAAGGTTTTCAATGAAGATTTGTATATTATATGATGGTCAAAATCACTTGCTGTGGTATTTACTATGGGTACAGTGCTTGTTTCTGGACTGAAAGGTTGTAAGTTCAATCTCAGCTCACGGCAGCTTCCTGGTGAGGAAGGGGGCACTCTCTTGTGACCCTAGCAATGCTATATGGTCTTTACCTAGCTCAGGGGGATTTCTTAGTCATCTTTTTATTAAAAACATTGAGGCAGACTTTATTCATGATTAACATTGCACTTTTTATGGCTCATTGCTGGAGCATTATTGATTAGAAAAATAATGAAATGACTACAGTTTTGTCATGGTACAGATGTTGCAGCCATAATTAGACCTCAAACTTTTGTAGCTTGCACTAATATTAACACAAAATACAAAGATTACAGATAATGTTCGTGCAGAAGAAGGGTTATACAAAAAAAACAAGCTCTGTATTTTGCACCAAGCTAGACCCCATTATTACATGCACTGACACCTACAAGATTGCCAGCACCCCTGCATGCAGCCCCAACAGTTTCCTTGGCATGCACGGGCGGTGGTTATGGCGGTATGCATTATATAATATTGTATGTGGTGAAATACTATATATGTGTCTGTAAATGTTCCACACACACTCATGACACTGCACTAATATGTGACAGCTTGACTGTAATGCATTTGTATGCTTCATCTTATTTTTGCCAGTATGAGTACTGCCTGAGACATCTGCTTCAGGCAGGAAAAAGACATTGTTATTTTCTTTCTTTTATTCATACAAGGTAATAAATGATGTAGTAACAATATGAAGGGCTCCCTTGAGTACCAGTTCACTGAACAAACCGCATGTTATCTTATTTGGGAAGTTATTTTCAGTGATTTTTATACATCAGGCACCAGATGTAGTTGACTTGTGATGGGTTTTTACCACCGAGTACCTTGGCCATCTCTGTTATAAACACTTTGCAATGATGGAGCAAAGATGTTTAGAAATTCGGAAAGAAAGTGATCGGGCAGCCTCAGGCAATATTTCAGGTTTATTGCTGCTTCAATCAAATATTTTACTACAATAATGCTGACTCATTCAAAATGAAGAAGTACATTTGAAGTGAATTAATAAAAAGTAAAAGAACTGGATTGCATACCTCAACTGATAACAGTATGTGTAAATGTTCCATTTAGCTGTCCCATACAGGAATCTGTTGCTATTTTGTGTTTCCAGGACAGCAGGGAATGCTGAATCCGTTTGTAACAAGGAAATTTATCATATTTACTGCCTAAGTTCTTTAGTTAGTAAGACTGCTCATATGGCAAGAAAAATGAGCTAATACTGGAGTACCAATATTCATTTTACTTTGGAGCCTATTTTTTCTTTTGAAATTGATTCATGTATTCATATCAGTAATTTTGTATAAAATGAACTCACCTCAACCTTCTGTTTTGTCTATAGGCAGAACCTGCTGCATAATTCATATAAGCAATTTTGTATAAAATGAACTCATCTCAACCTTCTGTTTTGTCTATAGGCAAAACCTGCTGCATACATATAAATAATCTGAGTGTCTCTTCTTGTACACATGCCTCGCTTTTTTCTGAAAATGTCACTTATTTTTAGGACTGAAAGCTATTATGATGTTTTTTTCCATAGATTAAAAACTTAACATAGTCAATGTATAGAATTTTCCTTATTTTTAGCTGCCAGTCATGAGTACTGATTTTAATGAAAAGTAAGATACACCATTGTAACTGTGTCATGTTGATGGATGTGTGTTTTGACTGCTGTGTAATGCATAATGAGGCAGATGGTAGGTAGTGTGAGGGAGGTGGTGGTGGTGTTGATGATGGTGCTGCACTTTCATATGTAAACCTCCCTCCACCCTTGTCTTTTCCTTCACAACCCATCTGCCTCCCTCACTCACCGCCTTCACGCATACCCTCCATCACGCTCCATCACCTCTCCTCCCTCACCCTTTCACCTCCTTCCCCCACAGCACCTAAGTGGGCTTCATGTAAATCTGTGAGATCAGTGTACAACTTTCCCAGTCCTCCAATGGTCTACTAAATGCTACAGAATACTCTTGAGAGTTATTTTTTTAAGTGGAATTAACATATCTTTTAAAATACATTCATTCACCATGTGCAATTTAGTGAAGATACTGAGTAATTTTATCATATTACAAGTATACATACTCCTCTAATGTAAATACAAGCCTTGTATGCATCTATGATTATTATTATTTTGTTTACATAGATACCAGATTATTTTTGAGATAATGTTGGCCTGTGTAATGACAATAGTCTTAAGAATTAAATATGAATGGGAAAGCACAAGTACTGTGTTTGTTGAAAAGACAATCTTCTTCATTCCTGTGAATAACTAAACTGATAGATATTAACAAACAGAAAGGAAACCTCAGGGCGAGGGACAACGGGACTTGCCTCGGGTGGGAGATGGCAGATCTTGGGGCTGAGGAAGATGATGGGAGGGAGAAGGAAGACTGGAGAGTTTTCTCATGGTCAGTACATATTTTAAGGATGACTTGCCACACCAATTGTAGATGTTCTTGTTTTCATTTTATAGGAGTGCAATAAAATGTAAGCCAAGGTGACAACACGTCCCTCATGAAATGTTTGGGTTGTTGATGGGATTTCCTTTAATTTTGATATGTGTTGAAAGACATCACCTAAAGTCCTCTTTCTTATAACTTATTTTTTAATCAATAATGCTGTAAAAATACTTTTCAGGTAATCTCTCTCTCTCTCTCTCTCTCTCTCTCTCTCTCTCTCTCTCTCTCTCTCTCTCTCTCTCTCTCTCTCTCTCTCTCTCTCTCTCCCCCCCCCCCTTCAGAAGAGGATGTAAGATAACTCCCAGGGTTAAATAGTATCTAAGCGTTGAACTGTTAAAAAGTTTATGTGCATGGCTATACTGGATCAATAACTAAATACTATAATAATTATGGAAAACCACAATTTTAGTCCTAGTAATCGGTTGAGTTCATTATGTCTGGGTCCATTAACTCTTCCCATGCTATATATAGCCAGTTTCTCCATTTTGGCTGACAAAACTTAAGGAAAATTCATTGCAGGCTTACATCTTTAACACTACAGCAATATCACAAAACTAATCTTTGAAAAATCATGATAAAGTTTATCATGTATAACATTTTCAACAATAATAAGAATAAGGCATAAAGCAGTGTAGATTAGTAAACTGCTTTCTTGAGTCTCCCTTCAATCAGCCCTGGCTAAGTGTTGTCTGTGGTCATCACCAACAACTGGCGGCTGGCTGCTTGGGGGGTTAGTGGACACTTAACCTGCTATTATTTAATTATTATGCACAGAACATGCACACATTTATTATTGTGGAAAGTTTCATATATTTCAATAAATGTATCAAGTTGCCTTTCTAAGTTTGATCTGCCACAAGTTTACAAAATGACAGATGGGTGAGGAGGACCCAAGGAGGCTATGCCTTTTGGAAGGACCAGCTGCGAGGCTGATGACAAATCTGCCCACACTAATGGCTGTTCTGCCCTGCCTCTTTTCCATGTAGCCCCATGAATCACATGTTTTATCATAGTGATAATCGATCACATGAGACATTTGAGGAGGATAGGACAGGGCTCCTCTATGAAGATGACAAGTTGCGTGGACTAGAATGAGGAGGGAGGGTGAAGCTAATCTTAGGCTGATGTGAGTGACAACTGCAGTGCACACCCGCAGACTTTTCATAGCTAAATATATTACTTCAGCATCTGGATTCGTTTGGCTACGTGCAGGATGCAAAGATAAAAAATAAATATTCATGGTACGTGGATGAAAGAAAGAACGTAATGTCAAAGCGATAATACAGTTACAAATGGATCATGAGCTAGATACTCCTCCATGGGGTATTGGAGGCGTACAGTTTGCCAGGCACGCGGTGAAAAGGCAGGAACGTAACATTGGTATATTTCTATATATTCCAGCTTAGTCAGGTAAGCCACCCAGCCTGTCCCGTATTCCCCTTAGGCTTTGTCTCATAGTCTTGGTTACCTCGAGGCCGGCATTCTGAGAGAATGTCCGTAATTTTGAAGGGGCGTGTAGCGCGCGCCTCAAGACGTGTGCGTTCATTGATTCATAGCGTCTCAGTTGCTAGGCAACGCGAGGACGCTAAGCTCATATATGAATGCCAGCTCTCATTTGTCTGATTATTATAACCCACCAGGTGGGACTCGAACTGGACAGAATACATTAGCGCCACGCGAGGGCGTGGATGACAAGTGAGCGGGAAAGTCAGCATTCCCGACCTGGCCTGGCTGGTGGTCAGTCAGTCTTCCTGCAGTCAGGAGGTGCTCACGGCCGGAGGCAGACGCTGGTGCAGGTCTTGGTGTGGCGCGACCCACGACCCTCCTGCTGCCGATCAGCGGGAGGACGCTGTCCGCTGTGGTGAGAACGACACCGACCATTGGCGAGGGGTCGCTCGCAACTACTCCGCTCATCCAGGGCCGAGGTGACCCGTGCGGCGGAGGCGGAGGCAGCGGCAGTGTGGGACGAGCGAGCTGGAGGATGGAATGACGGGAAGGACGAAAATGAAGGAAAGCTTAGAAAAAGTTGAGTGTAAGTGATCGATTCAAGAGATGACCCAAAAAGACCACAGCAATGCTTGTGACTGGTGAACCTCGCCCGCCCGCCCAGCACCGCCCCCACCCAGGGCACGCCCCAAGCCTTAGCGCAGCTCCACACGCTGAGGCGGTATAGCAAAGAAACTATAAGCAACTAAGCAGTCAGGGCACCGCACCCATACCCTGATGTGCTGCTATCGATCACGGGCGACCTGTGAGGCATTATCACGAGATGTCAGAGTGAGCGAGCGCCGCCGTGCACCTGTCCGCGTGTCCCGCGGGTGTCGGCCGCCGGTCCTCTGCGGTGTGGAGGCCGCGGGTCACGTTTGTGATTTGGGTCACTGTGAGGCGACGGTAGACAACACATGTGAAATGTGTACCAGTCCCAACACTAAAAGGTTCTTCAAGCTTTAAAAAACAAATAAACTTTTTTTTTTATGTCCTGATATTCCTGTCTACTTGAAAACAAACATGAAAATGAATAGTATACAGTTTGTTACCCGGTGATAAGAATTCATCAAGTAAACAAACAAACAAAAAAAGAAAGTTAAGACCTAGCGGCGCCAAGAAGGCAGGTACAATACAGACCCACCAGGTAAATTTGCGTAACAACCCTCCCCGCCCTGGGTGAGCTGAGTCGGCCGTGACCACCAAGGTGTTCACGGGACTGGCCACCGCTCAACAGGAACAGGTCGATAGGGATAAGCGACGCTCATCAGCCAAGGATCGCGGGGTTGACAGCTCCTGCGGGGGTGGGGGCAGGAGGAGGAGGCACGTCCACCCGTGACTCCGCTCAGTGTGAATGATCTGAGGGAGGATATGGGGCTGGCAGGGGGCGGCGGGGCCACCCTGCAGCTCTCCCCAGCACGCGCCCCGTCCCGCCCCGCCCCGCCCCGGCCAGCAGCAGCGTGAGAGTCTGCTCCCCACCCCCGGCTCCTCAATGCTCCAGCAGCCCAAGCAGAGGCAAAGTCAGTCCGCCGCCAAGCTCAGGAAATGTGAGGTGCGTGGCCAGCTCATTGGTTGGGTACTCACTGTTATCATTATTACATTCATTATCATTATTATTATTATTATTATTATTATTATTATTATTATTATTATTATTATTATTATTATTATTATTATTATCATTATTACTTTATTATTATTATTACCATCATTATCATCGTTGTCATCCATTTGGTGATTATGACTGACAAATATTAAGAATCCATGTTTTCGTAATTTCATTCCCTGTGTGATGCGACAGAATGGAGTACGTGTACAGTTCTTACGATACTACAGGCCGAAGACAGGGATTGGCTGACCCCTCACATATTTCTTTGACCTAAAATAATCATGCGAATATTTACATGGCCTATTTAACTCCCATCCTGCCTTTGAGGGAAACGGGATCAATTACTCTTCAAATTATTATTGTCATCGTTATTATTACTGTTATTACTATTATCAATATTTTTTTATTATTTTTTTTCATCATTGCTAGTATTATTATCATTGCTAGTATTGAAAGTTTCATCATTATTTTTTTACGGAAAAGGAAACAACTCTAGAGCAATAAACAAAGAAGAAGTATGTTTAAATAATATATTATTGTAGGCAGGAGGAAATGCAGACAAAGGAAGGCTGGTCCAGAGTTTACCAGTGAAAAGAATGAAGGAATGATGATGATAGTCAACTCTCAACTCGGGAGGGGTGGAGGCAAGCAGTTACCAGTTCAGACAAAAACAGTTAGCATGAAAATATCGATAGAAGGCAGTAAAAGAGGCAAGACTGCGGCAGAGTTTGAGGGGTAGAAGTTCGTCAGTAAGAGGAGAGTAGATAATGCGACAAAAAAGAGTACAAAAAAAAAAAGCCCGCTACTCGCCGCTTCCACAAAAGTATAAAGTAAAGAGTATCCAAAAGAGAGGTCAATTTCGGGTGGAGAGGTGTCTTGATACACTCTTCTTGAAAGAGGTCAAATCATAGGCAGGAGGAAATACAGACGAAGGAAGACTGTTCCAGAGTTTACCAGTGAAGGGGATGAAAAAATGAAGATGCTGGTTAACTCTTGCATAAGGGATTTGGACAGTATAGGGATGAGCATGAGTAGAAAGTCGTGTGCAGCGGGGCCGTGGGAGGGGGGGAGGCATGCAGTTAGCAAGTTCAGAAGAGTAGTCAGCATGAAAATATCGATAGAAGATAGAAAGAGAAGCAACATGGCGGCGGAATTTAAGAGGTAGAAGGCTGTCAGTAAGAGGAGGAGAGCTGATGAGCCGAAGAGCCTTAGACTCCACTCTGTCCAGAAGAGCTGTGTGAGTGGAGCTCCCCCACACGTGAGATGCATACTCCATACGAGGGCGGACAAGGCCCCTATATATGGAAAGCATCTGTGCGGGGGAGAAGAACTGGCGGAGACGATACAGAACGCCCAACCTCGAGGAAGCTGATTTAGTAAGAGAGATGTGAAATTTCCAGTTGAGATTTTGAGCTAAGAATAGACCGAGGATATTTAGTGTACGAGGTGACAGCTGAGTGATGTCGAAGAATAGGGGATAGGTGTTTGGAAGATTGTGTTGAGTTGATAGGTGGAGAAACTGGGTTTTTAAGGCATTGAAGGACACAAGGTTCCTTTTGCCCCAATCGGAAATGATAGCAAGGTCTGAGGTTAAGCGCTCTGCGGGCTCCAATCTGGAGTCTTGTAATTCCTGTAGATAGGGTCTTCTGTTGAAAGAAGTTGAATAATGCAGAGTGGAGTCATCAGCGTATGAGTGGATAGGACAGTTTGTTATGGAAAGAAGATCATTGATGAATAAAAGGAAGAGAGTGGGTGATAGGACAGAGCCCTGTGGAACACCACTGTTGATAGGTTTAGGGGAAGAACAGTGACCATCTACCACAGCAGAGATAGAACGGCCGGAAAGGAAACTGGAGATAAAGGAACAGAAAGAGGGATGAAATCAGAGAGAAGGCAGTTTAGAAAGCAAAGACTTGTGCCAGACTCTACCGAAAGCTTTCGATATGTCCAGCGCAACTGAGAAAGTTTCACCGAAACGGCTAAGAGAGGATGACCAAGAGTCAGTTCAGAGAGCAAGAAGGTCGCCAGTAGAACGCAACTTGCGGAACCCATACTGGCGACGCCGATCAGATAGATCAGAAGTGGATAGGTGCTTTTGAATCTTCCGGTTAAGGATTGACTCAAAAACTTTAGATAGGTAGGAAAGTAAAGCTATAAGGCGGTAGTTTGAGGGATTGGGAGGGAATAATAATAATAATAATAATAATAATAATAATAATAATAATAATAATAATAATAATTATTATTATTATTATCATTTTTATTATTACCACTTCTCTCTCTCTCTCTCTCTCTCTCTCTCTCTCTCTCTCTCTCTCTCTCTCTTCACCTTCCCTTTTATGACGAATAAATTGAAGCCACTGTCAAGCGAGGGGAGGGGAGAAGGGGGAGAGGCTCGACGGGCAGACTGGGAGGAAGCGAGGGAAGGAGGAAGGGAAGGCGGAAGAGGAAGACGTGAAGGAATGGACGGACTGAGGGGAGAGAAGATTACGTAAGGTGGGAGGGAGGGAGGGCGGGAGGGATGGAGGGAAGGAAGGAGGGAGGGAGGGAGGGAGGAAGGGGGGGGAGGGAGGGATGGAGGGCGGGAAGGAAGGAGGTAGGGAGGGGGGGCTGAGAATATAGACCACGAGAGAGAGAGAGAGAGAGAGAGAGAGAGAGAGAGAGAGAGAGAGAGAGAGAGAGAGAGAGAGAGAGAAATTTCCCCAAGCTTCCTCCCCTCCCAAGATGGTGTGCGGTAAGCCCTGCCTTCTTTGCCCGTCCAATTATCTGTTATCGTAAAGCCCAGCGGCCAGGAATTAGGCGAGAAATACTGCTTCCCGGAAATAACGCCTTCCTGCTTGCTCTTGACCTGACGTACTGCCTGACCCGCTGCCGCTGCCTCCTTCTCCGCGCCGCCGCCGCCTCCTCCTCTTCTTCCCCCTCCACGCCGTGCGCCCGCCCGCCCGCGTTTTCGTTTAAGCCGACCACCGACTGCCTCCATCTTCGTTGCATTAAGCTAAAGAAATGGTCGTATTATTTCTTTAAGGGGTGGTTATGTTAACTTGAAAGGACGGATATTATTAAGTAAAGGAAAGGAAAAAAAAAGGTGGTATGTACGTGTTATTTTTAGGAGCCCGCCGCCGTGTAATTTCAAGTAAGGGAATGAATGTGTTATTTATAATATGCAGCGTCTGTGCTCAGGCAGGAAGGGTGGAGCCACTTTTAGAAGCATGCGTGGTAAAAATTTACCCTGGAGGGACGAGTGTGGTATTTATACGTGCGTCGGGAACTAAAAGGGCGCCGGCGTTGTTTACAAGGACGCGTGGGTTGGGATAATTTAGGTTTGGAGGACTTGTATTATTATTTTGATGTATTTACCTAGTTATTATTTGCTCTTCATTCTGATACCCAAACCACTATATTGTTATTTTGAGGGGGTTCCGCGTTCTCAATACGTCTTTACTGGCACCTGGTTGCACAGGGCGCCTCGACTACCCTTGGATGCTCAACATGTTACGCTTCATCAAGATTAGTCTGCCGGGCAGCGGGAGCGGGACTTCAGCGGCGGCAACGGACGCACAGAAACCAGAACGCCCGGAACGAGGGACCCACTAATGCAATTCCCCTCGATGCTCCCAAGGGATACCGAATTATATTTTATTATCAGCCTGCAAAATTCCACTTCAGGACATCGGTCTCTCTCAAGGGTTTCCATTAGCTTCTGTCCTGTACCGGCAGTTTCCAATTTTGATGTAAACGTTCCGTAGACTTCTTAATTTCATCACACCTCTGGAACAGCCTTCCTTCGTCTGCATTTCCTCCTGCTTATGACTTGACCTCTTTCAAGAAGAGTGTATCAAGACACCTCTCCATCCGAAATTGACCTCTCTTTTGGCCACTCTAAACTTTTCACTTTGCGGGAGCAACAATTAGCGGGCTTTTTTCCTACATTTTCATTTTGTTGTTCTTGAGTTGCTCTCTGTGCTGTTAAAAAAATACTACCACCGCCATCATCATTCACACAAATCTCCTCCTTCTCTCCTGACGCACAGCAGAACGGCAAGACGCTCTCTCTCAACGTGAACGGCGGGAGGGTATTCAAGACCTCAGACCGTCCACGCACCCGCCCCGTCGCCCACCTCTACGGTAGCCACCGAACCCGCACCGCCGCCGCCGCCACCACCTCCGCCCCGCACCCTCCTCATGGCTACCGCTTGGGGCACCAGCAGGCGGCCCCCTCCGTGCCCCGGCAAGACCTCCAGATGACGCCCCTCACCGTGCCCCTCCTCCCTCATGTCCCGCCCCGTCCCATTCTCACGCAACGGACCCCGCCCCCTCTCAGGTAAGCCTCCCGTGCGCTCATTACCTCGGTCTGGTCCGCAGGTAAAGGTATATAGCTTTGATGTTTACTCCTGGTTCGGATTTTGGTTGTTTTCCGTTACTTTTGTGCTGTTAAAGTAATTTCGTGATAGTTTTTTGTGTTTGATTTTGTGTCTGAGAGCTGTGTCTTTTTTTTTTTTTGTGTGTGTGTGCCATCCTTCCAGTGCTTTGCATATGTAACTTCTGGGCGTGTCTCTGATGTGTGTGTGTGTGTGTGTGTGTGTGTGTGTGTGTGTGTGTGTGTGTGTGTGTGTGTGTGTGTGTGTGTGTGTGTGTGTGTGTGTGTGTGTGTGTGTGTGTGTGTGTGTAAAGGTGGCATCCTTTCCAGCAGGTCGTCGCGTGTGTACTCTGGTCGCCGCGCCTCCCCGGGCCGGCCCAGCGCCCCGCCCCCAGGCCAGGCCCAGCTCACGGCCCAGATCCAGCTGCTGCGCCCCAACAACACGCCGGTCTCCGTCGAGAAGGTGGACCTCGACAGGTAGGTTTGGTTGCGTTTATGTATTATGCTTTTCTTCCTTCCTCTAACCTCTCAATGCCTTCGCATCATGTTCTTTATTTTCTTTATTTACTTCCTCATTTTTTTCGCATCAAAGGAAGCAGCTCAAGAAGAAATGAGAAAAAGCCCGCAAAGCACTGCCCCTAGAAACCGGAGACAGTAGTTCCAAAAGATAAAAGTTCCGTAAGATCGGTCAAATAATGTTGTGGGTGGAGGCATGCACTGAGCATGTTCAGAAGAGTAGTTATCGCGATAACATCGACAAAACATGCAAAAGGAAGCAACGTTGGGGCGGAATTTAAGAGGTAGACAGCAGGCAAAAGGAGGAGAGCTGATGAGGCGAAAAGGCATTGCCTCGCTGCCCAAGAGAGCTGTGTGGGTGGAACTCCCCCACAGATGGGATGCATACTCCATACAGGAGGCAGACAAGGCCCCTGTATATAGTTAAGCATCTGGAAAGGAAAATAATTCATGGAGACGGTACATAACACCTAACTTCGAGGAAACTGATTTAACAAAAGATGAGATGTGACACTTCCAGTTGAAATTTTAAATTAAGGACAAAGAATATTTAGTGTAGAAGGGGACAGCTGAAATATCAACATCTTACTTGCCACTTTGTGTGTGTGTGTGTGTGTGTGTGTGTGTGTGTGTGTGTGTGTGTGTGTGTGTGTGTGTGTGTGTGTGTGTGTGTGTGTGTGTGTGTGTGTGTGTGTGTGTGTGTGTGTGTGTGTGTGTGATTGTGTGTGTGTGTGTGTGTGTGTGTGTGTGTGTGTGTGTGTGTGTGTGTGTGTGTGTGTGTGTGTTTGAGGAAGAAATACCCGGAAATGAGGTCAAAGCAGCTATACAAAGTCACAAACATGTATTTACCTTTTGTTATCTATTTCCTCAAGGCTCGCCAGCTCCTCACAGCTTCTCGTAAATCCGCACCTAATAACAGTGTGCCCAAGTGTGTGTGCCGCGAGTGAGTGAGTAAGAGGGAAAGCAATGATGAACGGCTTCGGGGCACTTCCCACAACAGCGCCGCCACGATTACGTCCACGCAGCCTTCATTATCCACTCCGGCCCGGCCTTCACTCAAAGACACTAAACTAACCATCAGCCGAATTTCCAGTCCAAGATACTGAGAAAATGATAATAAGCAGGAAATTGCAAGACCTGGTTCACGCACTCTTTACCCTCTTTGACGGAACTTGCTACACTCACTTGTCTTAATACTTCACAAAACAAAAACAAAAAAAGATTTCCACGATATCAAGAAAAGAAAAAAAAAGGGACATAACTTGAAATTCTTCCCGTAGAGTCGGTAGACATTAGACTCTTACCTCACAGTCGAGGTTTGATCTCCAGGTTGGGCGACGTTAGACTGGTGTTAGCGGCCGCTCTCCCGCCTCCCAGCCTGGCGTGGGGGTCACAGGGCGGGGGTCGGGCGTCAGGCAAACTGTCAACACAATGAACACAAAAAGGGTTAACAAAACCAATGTAAATTTTTAACAAAACCAATGTAAATTTTTATCAACTGAATTCCGGGGACACCAGAGAAAAAAAAAAAACATTCAGAATGCTGGCAAACCCAAAAGACCGGAGGACATAACATGAAGGTGATCTGAAGGTGAACTGGACATACTTTAAAATAAATAAGAATGCTGCATCCTGTGAATACACGCTTGGCAAGTAGGCTATTTCATGGAAGCGAGCTGTTGTAATAGTCATAGAAATATATAATCAAATAAGTAAATAAATAAATGAACAAATAAAACAATTCAGGGTAAACAAGAAACATATGTGTATTAATTTATCTACATTATTTATATATTAATTAATCCATTTATTTATTGATTTATTCATTTACTTATATTAAAGCAACATTGCTAGCCTAAACTATATATCTGTGGTAAAGAACCTGAATAGTGAAGGAAAAACATGAAGAAGAGGGGGAGATGATGTACTGCGACGGGTGAGAAGATAGTCAGGGGAACAGGGAAGGACAGATGGGAACAAAGGATGACAACGGTAGTGTGGGAGGAGGGGTGAAATAAATTAATTGGGACGTAAGTAACAAGGGAATTACCAGAAAGCAAGGGGACAGACTACAAGGAAGGACAACGGTGATTCATGTTCGGGGGAGAAAGATAAAAACAAAGGAAGATATAAACACGACAAAGGAAGATATTAACACGACAAAGGAAGATATAAACACGACAAAGGAAGATATAAACACGACAAAGGAAGATATAAACACGACAAAGGAAGATATAAACACGACAAAGGAAGATATTAACACGACAAAGGAAGATATTAACACGACAAAGGAAGATATAAACACGACAAAGGAAGATATAAACACGACAAAGGAAGATATAAACACGACAAAGGAAGATATAAACACGACAAAGGAAGATATTAACAC
>NC_066547.1:13629559-13714559 GCF_024679095.1 Eriocheir sinensis
TTCGGGCTGGAGCGGATTATTAGGCTTCATCAAGAAAGTCTATCGGCGCTATAGACCGAACGTAAAAATAATCTTAGTTCTTCTTCCACTCTTACTCCTCTCAGTCTGTCCTCCTCCTCCTCCTCCTCCTCCTCTTCCTCCTCCTCCTCTTTTTACACAAGTTATAGCCGCTTTGGTCTCCTCCGTCTCCTTCTTTTTACACAGTTTAGGTATTCTCAGTTCTCTTCCCTCTCTCCCTCCTCCTCCTCTTCTCTCTTCTTACTTCATTTACTATGCCATGCGGTCATTTCCTTCAGTTTCGTTCAGCTTAGATATCCTTCCTCCGTCCCTTCTTTTCCCTTTCCCTTTTTCCTCTCATGACTTAATTAACTATGCCATACTGTATTTTCCTCCACTTTCGTTCAGCTCAGATATCTCTCCTTCGTTCTCTTCTTCCCTCCTTCCTTCCTTCTCTCCATTCTTTTACTTAATCAAGAACGCTAATCTGTCTTCCTCCACCTTCCCGACAAGCTGTACCCGATCACCTCCGTTTTCTTTAATTCAGTTTAGGTATACTTTCCTTTCTTCCAATGCTCTCTCTCTCTCTCTCTCTCTCTCTCTCTCTCTCTCTCTCTCTCTCTCTCTCTCTCTCTCTCTCTCTCTCTCTCTCTCTCTCTCTCTCTCTCTCTCTCTTGCTTTCTTCTCTTCTTGGTTCTCCTTCTTCCTCCTACTTATTCTTTTCTTCCATTCTTTTTATACTTTTATTCTTTCCTTCTTTTTTCTTTTTTCTTTTTCTATTTTTTTCTCGTTTCTTCTTTTCTATATTTTTTCTCCTCCTCCTCTTCCTTCCTCTCCTCCTCCTCCTCCTCCTCCTTACCGCCCTCCATTCCTCCCTGGCAACACACGTGATCCCAAAGATTGACAACAACAAGAAGAAGAAAACAACGAAGACAACAACAGTGACGACGAAAGGAAGACAGGAAGCTTTATCATAATTGCTCGGAGTTAATATTAAGCTTGTCACCGTCCATCACTCTTGTTTTCTTTGTTTCTTCTTTTCTCTTTAAGTAATTTCTCCGCCGGATCAAAAAAACGAAAAGGGAGATGGCGATGTAATATTTCACCTTCGACAAATTGGTTCTCGTGAGTTCTTTTCGACGTCATGGAGGAAACAACAGCAGTGCCCCCCCTCTCTCCCCCTCCCCACCCGCCCCTCCCCGTCACCTTCGCCCTGCCCCCTGACGGCCCAAAATGCAAATTAATCAGGGGGTTAAACAAGTAAGCAAGCGTAGGCAAGGAAGCAAACAAACACCTTCATAATGGTGGGTAATTAGTGTGGTTATCGTCAAGCTTATGGTGTGGTTAATCGCTTATTTTCTCACCACTACCACCACCACCACCACAACCATCACCACCAAACGTACCACCACTACTACTTACACTATCACCTCCACCAAAACGTCACCACCGCCTTCATACATCACCACATCCACTACCACCGCCACCACCACCACAATAACAACAACACTACCACCACCACCACCACCACCACCACCACAACAACAACAACAACAGCGAGTAATCTGAGTGAATGTTGTTGTGAGTGGGCGTGGCGTGTCCTGTGCGTGACACTAGATAATCACCGGTGTGTGTGTGTGTGTGTGTGTGTGTGTGTGTGTGTGTGTGTGTGTGTGTGTGTGTGTGTGTGTGTACCTAAATCCCATCACCGCTGCTCTGTCTGTTCCCTCCGCGTGTACATAATAACACACACACACACACACACACACACACACACACACACCTAATCTCTTCACATTCCGCGTGTTTTTTTCCTTCCCGTCATTTCCCATTTACATAATTCTCTTTTTTTCCCCTCCATATAATCCAACACATATTTTCCTCCCCTAAATCCTCTAATCTTATACAATTATGCTTTTTTATATACATTCTTATAGTCTGTTATCATTCAACGCATTTTTTTCGCTACGCCATTTTATACATTGTTATCATTATTATCAGCATGTCGATTATTATTATTATCATTATTGCTATTATTTTTTTTTGCTTAACGCACCTATTCCCTCGTTGCTTATTCTCTTCCTAATCTCTCAACAAATACTTTATATATTACGACTTCTCACAATTCCTTTATCCACGTTTTTATCATATTTTTCACCTTCGAATGTATTTTTTCTAGATTTCCAAAACTCTACATCCAAAGTTTTTATCCTGATTATCTCTCTCCTTTTTCTTCCTTCTCCCACTCCTCCTATTTCCATATTTTCTCCTTCTCTTCCTCCTCTTTCTGATCCTTCTTATGTTTGTTCTTCTTTCCCTACTACTACTACTACTACTACTACTACTACTACTACTACTACTACGACTACTACGACTACTACTACTTCTATCATTATTACTATTATCATCATTACCCTCGGTCTTTTAATATTATCAAAGTCCCATTTTACATTTTTTTTCTTGTTCTTGTACTTTTTTTTACTCATTACCAAACAAAGACACATAATTGCACAAAGAAGTGAGAGATAAAAAAAAAGTCTTAGCACGGGCAACACGAACTCGACGAAGACAAAGAAATTACATACTTCAAACATGACTACCTTATTATTTTGCTGAACTGCTTGTGTGTAGATTGCAATGTCTTGGTGAGCTGTTGACCTCCTCCTCCTCCTCCTCCTCCTCCTCCTCCTCCTCCTCCTCCTCTTCCTCCTCCTCCTCAACCATCAACACATTCTTCTCCTCCCCATCAACACTTCCTTCTTCTCAATCCTCTCCTTCTCTTCGTGAGCTGTTGACCTCCTCTTCCTCCTCCTCCTCCTCCTCCTCAACCATCAACACATTCTTCTCCTTCCCCATCAACACTTCCTTCTTCTCAATCCTCTCCTCTTCGTGAGCTGTTGACCTCCTCCTCCTCCTCCTCCTCCTCAACCATCATCACATTCTTCTCCTCCCCCATCAACACTTCCTTCTTCTCAATCCTCTCCTTCTTCATCCTTGTCAGTATTCTCTTCTCATTTGTCTCGTCCTTCTCCTCACCATTACTATTCTACTTCCATCTCCTCTTCTTCATCCTCCTTCTCTTCTCTTCTTCCTTCATCATCATCCTCATCCTATATACTCCTCCGTGGTCTAGTGGTTAGCGTGCCTAGCCCCCAACTTTACCTTTACCTTCACTATTCTTTTTTCATGCGTCGTCTTCACCTCCTCACAATTACTATCCAACCTATTCTTTTCCTTCTCCTTCTCTTCCTCCTCCTCCATCATCACACCCTCTTCCTCAGTCCCATTTCTAACCGCCAGTTCCTCCTAATCCACGTTACTATTTTTTTTTCTCATGCGCTTCTTTCTTCTCCTCCTCCTCCTCCACCTCCACCTCCTCCTCCTCCTCCTTCTCCTCTGTCATTACCTGCGTATAGCGGGAACCAATATGTCGCGTGGATACGATTTCGTGTGGGTAAAATTGGAATGCAGCTCTGCTCTCCATTGTCTTCCGTGATATTATTCTCTCTCTCTCTCTCTCTCTCTCTCTCTCTCTCTCTCTCTCTCTCTCTCTCTCTCTCTCTCTCTCTCTCTCTCTCTCTCTCTCTCTGCTGCAATAAGCTTAATGATGAGTGAATTAGCACGCTTCCTCTTCTTCCTCCCTCCCTTTCCTCCTCCTCCTCCTCTTCCTCCTCTCCTTCCTTTCCCTTCTCTAATATGTGTCCCCAGTGTCCCCTTCCTTGCAACATATACCCCATCTCTCGTCTCCTTTCTCTTATCCTCTTTTCCTCCTTCCTCTCACTCATCTTTTTCCTTTCCTTCCACCTTTCTCCATGTGCTAATGCGTGTTTCTCTCTTCGTCCCCTTCCTCTTATCCTCTCTTCCTCCTCCCCATCAGACTCCTCTTTTTCCTTTCCCTCCACCTTTCTCCATGTGGTAATACGTGTGTTTCTCTCTTTCCTCTTCCTCCGCCGGCACTCCTCTTCTTTTCCTGCTACGCGTGTGTCCTCCATTGTCCTCTTTTTCTCCCTCCTCTTCCATTCCCCTTTGTTCCTTTTTTCTCCTTTCCCCCACGATGTCGCCTAACGTTCCCTCAAGGCATATTTCCCCTCTTCCTCACTCCCGTTCTCCCTTTTTATTTTCCTCCTCCCTCTCAGTCCTCCTTTCCTTATCCCCACCGAATCCTCCTCTTTCCTTTCATGTGTCCCCAGTATTCCCCATACGACAGATTCCCCCTCTTCCTTACTCAGTCTTTCTCCCCTCCTCTTCTTTCCCCCTCACTTATCATGCGTCTTCTAATGTCCACTTTACGACACACTCCCTCTCTCCCTCACTTCGTTTCTGTCTCCCATTCTCATGTCTTCGCCTCAATCAGCCTTCTTTCTTTTTCCATAACCAGCTCTTATTTCCTATCATGTGTCTTCTAATGCCTCCCTCACGACACATTGCCTTTGTTCCCCACTTCATCTCTTCCTCACATTCTCTTTTCCTCCTTCCTCTCAGTCCTCTTCCTTCTTTGCCACCTCCTCCTCCTCCTCCTCTTCTTTATTATCGCCTCTTCTTCCTATCCCCTTCACGACACATTTCCCCTTCTCCTCACTCTATCTATTTCTCCCATTCTCTTTTCCTCCCCTTGATCAGTCTTTCTTTCCTCACCACCTCCTCCTGGTCTTTCCTTTCACGTGTCCTTCAAATATACCCCTCAGGACAGACATCCCTTCTCCTGCACCCCATCTCTTTCTCCCAATCTATTTTCTTCCCCCCGATCAATCCTATTCCCTTGCCTACCACTTCCTCTTTTTATCATGTCTCTTTCAATGTCCCCTCATGACAGACTCCCTTTTTCCCTCACTCCATTTCTTTCTCTCTTTCCTTCTTCCCTTTCCTCCCTCTCCTTTTCCCTTCTCCTCGTTCATCCTCCACTACTACCTCTTTCTTCTTATCACGTGTCCCCAAATGTCCCCTTCATCCTCAAAATCGCGTCAAACCTCAAATTCTCACAGCAATGCATTGACGCAGCAAACAAAGCGAACAGACTACTGGGCTTCATTAAGAGAAACTTTTTATTAAAAATAAAGATGCAATACTACCGCTTTACAATAGTTTAGTCAGACCTTACTTGGAATATGCAGTACAGTTTTGGTTTCCCCACCATGCAAAGGAGGTTGCTAAATTAGAAGGTGTTCAACGTCGCGCAACAAATATGATCCCTTCCTTGCGCAACAAACCTTACGACGAGAGTCTCTCAACCTTTAACATGTTCTCTCTTGAGAAACGCCGTCTCTGAGGAATACTGACCGAATGTTTTAAAATACTTAATGGCTTTACGAATGTGGACAAATCAAAATTGTTCATGATCGATGACACTTTGCAAACGAGAAATAATGACACAAAAGTTAAATGTAAACAAGAAAATTCAGACTGAACCAAATTTTTCTTCACCAACGTTGTAGTGCGATAATGGAATAAGCTCCCACCTTCAGTGGTCCAGTGCAACACGATTGACTCCTTTAAAAACAAGCTCGACCGACACTTCCTTCAACTTAATATTTACTAAAGTAGAAATGCAAAGTTCTGGTGCCATCTGATTAATATAAATTCACATAGGTTTCAGGACAGACCACCTAGTCTAGGCCATAGCGTCTGTGTGGTCTGAATTTCCATGTAAATCTATGTAAATCCCTTATCCCATTCCCTTACGCCATCTCTTCCTCCCTTTCCCTCTTCCCTCTCCTCCCTCTCCTTCTCCCCTCGCCTCTTTCCACCCCCCACTACTACCTCTTATATCTTATCACGTGTCCTCAAATGTCCTCTTCTTCCCCTTCCTCCTCTTCCCTCTCTCTCTCCTTCTCCCCTCGCCTCTTTCTCCCCCACTACTACCTCTTATATCTTATCACGTGTCCTCAAATATCCTCTTCTTCCCCTTCCTCCTCTTCCCTCTCTCTCTCCTTCTCCCCTCTCCTCTTTCTCCCCCACCACTACCTCTTATTTCTCATCACGTGTCCTCAAATATCCTCTTCTTCCCCTTCCTCCTCTTCCCTCTCTCTCTCCTTCTCCCCTCTCCTCTTTCTCCCCCACTACTACCTCTTATTTCTCATCACGTGTCCTCAAATATCCTCTTCTTCCCCTTCCTCCTCTTCCCTCTCTCTCTCCTTCTCCCCACTCCTCTTTCTCCCCCACCACTACCTCTTATTTCTTATCACGTGTCCTCAAATATCCTCTTCATCCCCTCCCTCCCTCCCTCCCTCTCCTCCTCTCCGCATTGCACAGTTGTTCTCTTGATAACCCCGCCTTGTTTCACGGCTCGCATGCCACGCCACAATTATGGGTGTCGGGTGGAAATGGGGGAGTTTGATCTTAGTTTACAGGACAGGGCAATGTGCTACTCCCTATTTCCTACTTCCCCATGTCTACCTACTACTACTTTCTACCTTTTTACCTCCCTCCTACCCCCTCCCTCCCCTCCTCCCTCACTCACTCACTCTCACTCATTGACTCACTCATTCCTCTTACTTCCGCTTCGTTTTTTTTTTTCTCCTCCTCTTACAGCTTTTTTTTTTTTTTCTTTTCAGCTCCGTTCATGTCCTCCTCCTCCTCCTCCTCCTCCTCTTCCTCCTTCTCCTCCTCCTCCTCCTCCTCCTCCTCCTCTATTTCAATCTCCTTTTGTTTGTTTGTTTTTTCGTTCAGATATGCATGTCACTTGATGCACACACACACACACACACACACACACACACACACACACACACACACACACACACACACACACACAAACACACACACACAAAGATATGGGTGTGCGTTGTTCTGGGGATGGCGTGAAATGGGCAGTCTTTCCTTCTTAATAATAATAATAATAATAATAATAATAATAATAATAATAATAATAATAATGATAGTAATAATGAGAAAATGAAGAAAATCAAAGAGATATTCGGATCATCTCTACCTGTCTGCCGACCTATCTACCAACCAGCTTACCTATCAACCTACCCACCTACCCCTTCTATCTCCCTTCCCTCCTGAACAAGCCTAACCTGCCTTACGCAACCTATCCTGTCTTCTTACTTCTTTAAACCTATCAATTCTCCTACCTACCCACCTACCTACCTCCCTATCGACCTTCCTTTTTGAACAAGCCTAACCTACCTTACGTAACCTGTCCTGACTTCCTACTTCTCTAGACCAATCTTCCTACCTGCCTTCCTTTCTTCTTCCATCCTTCCTTCCTTCCTTTTTCCATTTCTTTTTTCCTTCCCTCCTTCTTTCTTTCCTTTCTCATTTTTTTCTTTCTTTCTTCCCTTCTTACATTCTTGCTCCTTTCCTTTCCTTCCCTCCTCCTTTCTTTCTTTTTTCTTTCTTTCTTTCCTTCGTTCCTTCCTTCCTTCCTTCTTACTTTCCTTCCTGCCTACCTTCCTTCCTTCTTATTTTTCTTTCTTCCTTCCTTCCTCTCCTTCTTTCCTTCCTTTTTTCCTTCCTTCCTTCCTTTCTCCCTTTCTTCTTTCCTTCCCTCCTTCTTTCTTTCCTTTCTTATATTTTTTTCTTTTTTCCCTTCTTTCATTCTTGCTCCTTTCCTTTCCTTCCCTCCTCCTTTCTTTCTTTCCTTCTTTCCTTCCTTCCTTTCTTCCTTCTGTCTTTCCTTCGTTCCTTCCTTCCTTCCTTCTTACTTTTTTCTTCCTTCCTCTCCTTCTTTCCTTCCTTCCTTCCTTCTTTCCTTCCTTCCTTCCTTCCTTCCTTCCTTCCTTCCTTCTTTCCTTCCTTCCTTTCTTCCTTCTTTCCTTCCTTCCTTCTTTCCTTTCTTCCTACCTGTTTACCTACCTACCTACCTACCTTCCTACCTGTCTACCTCGCCGCCTCCCTCCCTCCCTGTACGGGCCGGAACTCCCCGAGGCTCCCAGCTTTGTATGTCTTTTATTATTATTACGAAGGCAAATTTAACACGAAGCGCCATGCGAAGCGAGCTTCCTGCGCCACCACCACCGCCATTGCTACCACCCCCACCACTGATACCACCGCCACCACTACCATTACCACCAACACCAACACCACAATCACTTCCACCACCACCACAACCACCACCACCACCACCATCACTACTACCCCCACCAACAACAATACCAGCACCATCACAAACTTCATCATAACCACCACTACCATCACCATCACCACGACCACCTCCGTCACCGCTATCTACACCACAAAGTTACTTACGAGGCGTCAACTTTCACCAACCATCACCACCACCACCACCAACAACAACCACAAGCAAAAAAAATACCAAAAACCGCACTCCCCACTAAAACAACTCAAGACCTGCAACTCAACGCCAATTTTCTCTTACCAATAACGCAACACTTAGGAGGAGGTGGTGGTGGCGGTGGAGGTGGTGCGCTTCCCTCCTCCTTCACTCAATGGCGTGTGAATGTTTTTATGTTGTATGTTTTATCCTATTCTTTCCTTCTTGGGTTAGCGTTTCCCAGACTAATGTGGGTGTGGATCGAAGGGAAGGAACTAGGGATACAAAGGGTGATGGTGAGGGTGAGGGTGAGGGTGACAGTGACGGTAAGGTGAGTAGTGATCGAGAGGTTAGATGTGGTGGTGGTGGTGGTGATGGCGGCGGTGGTGAACGTAATGCCTTCACTTTCCTTCTCATGTCCTTCCCTTGGCGTTCCTGCAGTTTAAAATGTCTACGTACGTATTTTTTTCAGTGGTCAGGTATATTCCAAATGTAGTGGCGGTGATGAGAGCGATGGAGGTGATGACAGAGGTGGTGATGGACGCGAAGGGGTGCTGAGTCTGTTTTTCAATCGCACTGTCATTATATTTTTTTCCCCACTCTTTTACTAGTCAGCTGTATTGCGTGGTTTAACTCTCCTTTCACAGTGTCTCTCTTCCTCGTCCTCCTCCTCCCTCAATTCTTTACTTGCACGCCTATGTCACTCTCGGCGTCCCTGCAGCTTAAAATATCTACGTCGCACACTCCATGACCTCTCCCTCGTGTACTTAATGAAGCGCATGGCATTACCGGGTCAGGTGAGAGGTGGGTGTAGCTGTGAGTGTAGAGGTGACGATGTATATGTGTAGCAGGTTGTGGTGGTTAGTGGCAGTGTATGGTGATGGAGCAAGGATGGCATCGTGTGTGGGGGGGGAGGGTGAATGTTGGTGGTGATAATGGTGGTTGTGTATGCTGGAAATGCGGTGTTTGTGGTGATTGTGGTGGTGACAAGGTTGTTGATGTTGTTGTTGGTGGTGATAGTTATGTTTGTTGTTGTTGTTGTTGATGGTGATGGTTATGTTTGTTGTTGTTGTTGGTGGTGGTGATAGGCATGGTGTTCTTGTTATCGTTGTTGTTGGTGGTGGTTGTGGCGGTAATATGTGACGTTACGGGGGTGATGTCATGTGATGGTGGTGTTAGTGGTGCTGTGTGAAGGGAATGGAGGACACTGTTTGACACGTGATGGTGATGTTGATAGTGGTGGTGAAGTCATGAGGTAGAAATTTTATATAGCTCTGGTGATGACGATGGTGATGGTGGTAGTGGTAACGGTGGTGGTGATAGTGGTGTTGATGTCGTGTGGAGAGTGCGTGGGTGCGTGCGTCCAGGTGGTGAGGGAGGGAGAAGGGAGGCAGGCACGTGAGGAAGCAAGCAGGGAGGGAGGGAGGGAGTGGTGGTGGTGGCGGTGGTGATGGTGGTGGTGGTGTGTGCAAGAACGCGACAGCATGACTCACTCGCTCACCTCTCCTCGTCCTCCTCCTCCTCGTCCTACTTCTTCCGCTTTAGAAAAAGAATTAAGAGGAGGCGGAGGAGGAGGAGGAGGAGGATACGAGGGTGATGATGATGATGATGATGATGAAAAGAAAGAAAGGAGTTGGAAAAAAGGTCTCTCCCTTCTTCCTCCTGCCTAATGTTCCTCTTCCTTCTCTTCTTCCGCGTATGAGAGAGAGAGAGAGAGAGAGAAGGGGAATTGTATGGGATGCATTATACTCTACGTACAAGAAATAAACAAAAAAATGGAGAAGGGAAAGAAATGGCGACCTGAAAAATGGGAAAATACATAAGTAATGACAAAAAAAAGAAGGGAAATGGGAGGTGTAAATTATGGGAGAAATGAATGGGAAGAAAGTGTGATGGGGGTGTGGCGGGATTGGAGGGTGGGTGGGTGACTGTCTGGTTGGGTGTCTGGCGGCTGCATGACATGGCTTAGACTGTCTGCATGGCTGGCGGCTGCATGACATGGCCTCGGCTGTCTGCACGGGGTGGTGTCGGCGCGGCCATAATGGTCCTCACGTGTTTGAAGTGATAGCCTCGACTTTGCTCATATTCGCGCGGATAATTGCGTCGGGAATCAAATAATCGCGTTATTCATGAGACAAATGATACGAGGGGAGTCATTTCCTCGTGGCTTAGCGGCGGCGGGGGGGGGTCGAATCGGAACGAGGTCTGGTCGGGTTGGGTCGAGTTGGGTCAGGTTAGGTCGGGACGGGAAGAGGTCGAGGTGGGGTTGGGTCGTACGTGATCCGGTTGGTCTGTTTGCGTCTAATCGGGTCGGGTTGGATTGAAGTCGGGCTGAGTTGAGTCGGGCCGGGTTTGGTCGGTTCGATTCGTATTTGGTCGAGTTGAAGCAAAGTCGGGTCGGAAAGGAAAAAACAACAAAAAAGTAAACAGGCAACGTATAAGGTCTTCAACTTTATCTAAACCCTCGCCTTAGTAATGACATAACTCAGAAAACCCTTCTCCAATTTTCTTTGAGGAACATCACGCGTCGGGGATTTACTTGCACATCGAGGGCGTGCCGTGGCTGAGGGGCTTCCGTGCACGTGTAAATAAGAATAAGTAAGACTGGCTCAAGCTGGAGTGAACTGGATGGTGCAGCGGCTAGTTTTTTGGTGACTTGGTGAGGTGGAGGTGGAACTGACTGCATGAACTGACAAACTGGAAGAGTGAAATGACGCAAGGTAATATGGAGGTTAGAGTTTGAGAGAGCAAGTTTGGTGAATGGTGGAGTAATTTGGACGGCTGGTGACGTGATTAGTTTCTTGGTGACTTGGTGAGGTGGAGGTGGAACTGACTGCATGAACTGACAAACTGGACAGGTCTGGAGCTGGAACTGGAAGGTTAAGGGGCTATTACACTGGGCAAATTTTCCGTGGATCTTCAGTCAAACCACGATTTCCGCTGGCGTGGTTCTTATAAAATTATTTCCGTGGTTTTCTGACGCGTCCACGATCTTCCAAACCTACGGTAGATTTCACTGAAGGACAACGGTATTACTCACCATCATCATCAGCAGCAATAACAAGAAACAAATGAAAACAACGCTAGCGGAAATCGTGGTTTGACTGAAGAGCCACGGAAAATTTGCCCAGTGTAATAACCACTTTAGAGTTTGAAAGAGCAAGTTTGGTGCATGCTGGAATAATATGAACGGCTGGTGACGTGATTAGTCTCTTGGTGACTTGGTGAGGTGGATCTAAATGCGTGAATGGAGACACTACAGGGTGAGATGAGGCAAGGCGATGAGGCAAAGGTTAGGTTAAAAGGAGAGAAAGTCTGATCCATGCTAGAGTAAACTGGCTGGCTGGCTGGTGACGAGACTGCTTGCTTGGTGCTGAGGTGAACTTGAAACTGCGTGAACGGAGAAACTAAAAGGGTGAAATGAAGCAAGGTGATCTGGAGGCTAGGTTCAGAGAGAGAAAGTCTGGTGAAAGTTACGGTGATCTGGATGTCTGGATGGATGGTGACGTGGCTGCCTGCTTGGTGACTTAACTGAATGCGTGAACGGACAAACTAGGAGGGTGAAAGGGGGTAAGATGATGAAGTGGAGATTAGTTTGAGATGAAAGAGAGAGAGAGCTAGTAACTTTGGTGCATACTAGACTCAACTCAATGCCTGGTGACGTGGCTGGTTGCTTAATTGACTTGGTGAGACGGAGGTGAATGCAAGAACGGAAGCACTAGAAGAGGGAGATAAGGCAAGGTGATGAAGAAAAGGTTAGGCTGAAATGAGAGAGAAAGAGAATTGAAGATTATAAAGAAATGAAAGAAAACAAAAACAAAGAGAAGCTAGCAAAGATAAGGACAAACAAACAGGCAAACGGCGAAACAAAAGGAGAAAAATACAGACAGCAAAAGGGGTCGAGGGAGAGAAAAATGCGGAGGAAATTACACAATATTTTTAATTTCCTCCCTCCGTCCTTCTCGGCTCCCTTCCAAACCAAACTGACTGACTGACTGACTGACTGACCGACTGACCTAATCTCCCTACACACACACACACACACACACACACACACACACACACACACACACACACACACCGTCCTTCTCGGCTCCCTTCCAAACCAAACTGACTGACTGACTGACCGACTGACCTAATCTCCCTACACACACACACACACACACACACACACACACACACACACACACACACACACACACACACACACACACACACACACACACACACACACACGGTAATTACACTAAAACAAACAAGAAAATAAAAAGAGCACACACGAACTCATCACAACAAACACAAAAAAAACACTCAACTAATCCCTGGGGCGTGGACTGAATTGAAAGTTGAGAGAGAAATTGCATGTGGTGGCTAGGAGAGGGAGAGGCAGGAATGAGGGAGATGAAGAGTGAGGGAAGAGGAGGGCATGGAGGGGGAAGGGAGAGAAAGGGAAGGGAGAGAGAAGGAGTGAAGGGAGAGGAAGGGGACGGTGGGAATGAAAGGAAGACAAAAAAAAAAAAAAAAAAGGGAAGGAGGAGGAGTAATAAGAGTGTTCTCCATTATAGCAATTATGATTTTGTTGTAAAGACGATGTGTGTGTGTGTGTGTGTGTGTGTGTGTGTGTGTGTGTGTGTGTGTGTGTTTTATTCACCTCCTAAACATCTATTTCCATCCCCATCACAACCTAACTAAAATCCTTCCATTAAAAACATCATTAGCACCACTTCACTACCCCCACCACACCCCCACCACTCACTATGGCCTGCCTAACCCCCTCTCGTTCTCCTCCTCAGACGGGGCCTCACCTCGTGGCCTAACCTGGGGGGCGGGGAGGAGCCGGTCCGCCTCCTCTCCCTGCAGCACAATCTCCTGACCCGCGTCGACCCGCCCTCGCCCGTTCCCTCCCTCGTCCTCCTCGACCTCTACCACAACCACCTCCACAACCTGCACGGCCTCCACTCCTTCCCCAACCTGCGTGTCCTCATGCTCGCCAAGAACAGGTGAGTCACGACAATTATGTGTACAGGTAATCTTACGCTCGACGGATACCTAGACAGAGCAAGAAAACGTATGAAAAGGTAAACGTACGAACGGGTAAACGTGCGAACAGGTAAACGTATACACAGGTGCGCTCTGAAACTTTCGCAGATATGATGCTCAGGAAAAGCATTATACTGTGCAATATAGATGTTAACGACTAGTAAGAAGGACTAGACCTGCTATCATAAAGATATATCATATAGAAGTATTAATTATGCCAATCATACTGTCTCCCGTAAATCATTACTCAGGATAGACGAGACAACTGGAAAGGCTACAACCACTACAAAATAAAGCACCAAGCTTTGCACACAACGAGAAGTATCAGTATTCAGGAAACACAAAACGCCTGACGCCTCACTCCATACAAGTCCAGGAGCCTTCCTATAATTATAAAGAAGCACCATATAAAGGCACTCATTATACCAGTCATACTGTTTAACTTGTAGCATTGATCAGGAGAGACAAGACAATTGGAAAGGCTACAGCCAATACAAAATAAAGCAGCAAGAAGAACCACTGGTGATCTTATTGCTTTCTAAACTGACTCTTGGTCATCCTCTCTTAGCCATTTCGGTGAAACTTTCTCAGTTACCTTAGACATATCGAAAGCTTTCGATAAAGTCTGACACAAATCCTTGCTTTCTAAACTATCTTCCAACGGATTCTATCCCTTTCTCTGTACCTTTATTTCCATTTTCCTTTCCGGCCGTCATATCTCTGCTGTGGTAGATGGTCACTGTTCTTCCCCTAAACCTATCAACAGTGGTGTCACACAGAGCTCTGTCCTATCACCAACTCTCTTCCTGTTATTCATCAATGATCTTTTTTCCAAACAAACTGTCCTATCCACTCGCACGCTGATGACTCTAGTCTGTTATATTCAACTTTTAACAGAAGACCCTCCCAACAGGGATTACACGACTCAAGACTGGAGTCTGCAGAACGCTTAACCTCAGACCTTGCTATCATTTCTGACTGGGGTAGGAGGAACCTGGTGTCCTTCAACGCTTAAAAAAACTCAATTTCTCCACCTACCAACTCGACACAATCTTCCAAACACCTATCTCCTATTTTTCGACAACACTCAGCTGTCACCTCGTACACTAATATCCTTGGTCTATCCTTAACTCAAAACCTTAACTGGAAACTTCACATCTCTTCTCTCACTAAATCAGCTTCCTCGAGGTCGGGTGTTCTGTAGCGTCTCCGCCAGTTCCTTTCCCCCGCACAGATGTTGTCCTTATACACGGGCCTTGTCCGCCCTCGTATGGAGTATGCATCTCACGTGTGGGGGAGCTCCACTCACACAGCTCTCCTGGACAGAGTGGAGTAAATACTGAGTCTCCTATCTTTTAAATGCCGCCGCCATGTTGCCTATCTTTCTATCTGCTACCGATATTTTCATGCTGACTGCTCTTCTGAACTTGCTAACTGCATGCCTTCCCCCTCTCCTGCAGAACCGCTGCACTCGACTTTCTGTTCTTGCTCACCCCTATCCTGTCCAAATCCCCTATGAAAGAGTTGATCAGCGTCTTCATTCTTTTAACCCTTCTGTTGGTAAACTTTGGAACAGCCTTCCTTTATCTGTATTTCCTTCTGCCTATGACTTGACCTCTTCCAAGAGAGGAGTGTCAAGACACTTCTCCAGAAACTGACCTCTCTTTTGGCCTCTTACTCTGTCTTGTTTTGTTGTAGCAGGGCATAGCGGGCTTTTTTGTTGATTATTTTTTTTTTACCCTTGAGCAGACGTAGTAACAGGTAAACGTATGAGCAGGTAAACGTATGAGCAGGCAAACGTATGAACAGGTAAACGTATGAACAGGTAAACCTATGGACAGGTAAAAATATGGACAGGTGAAGTACGAACAGGTAAACGTCTGAACAGGTAAAGGTATGGACAGGTAAACGCGTGGCAGGCAAACTTATTGACAGGAAAACGTTGAACAGGTAAACGTATACTTGTGTTTGTTCGGTGAATACCTTGACTGATTGCAGGTAAAGCTTGAGGTAGGTACGTGACCCAGAGGCTTCGGGTATGTGTTGCAGGCTAAATGTTGTATCTCTGTCACGCCACGTCTCAGGTATGCAGGTGAGTGTGTTTGGCTGTTTGTGTGTTGAGCTGTGACTCGAAGGCGGACAAACACTCGTAAAGGTTGGTTCCTAATCTTAATCCCCTTAACCACAGGTGCACGCTCCGCCACACCTTGAAATCACAGGTAGGAATTACACGCCTTGATGACAGGTAAATAGGAGTCGCCGGAACTTGCACACGCTGGAAAGTTGAGCTCCGTCTGGCTTAACAAACAGTCCAGCAGGTGTGCAATGCTTGGTAATCCTCCGCAGGTATGCCCCGACATGCCTTAAGGTGGAAGGGAATATGATCGGCAACTCCTTGGCCTTAAAAGCTAACCTCACGCCATATTGGACTGGTACACACAAGCTCACATCTTTACCACCTCAAATGTAGATGAATTGTTCCTTTTCTCTGTTTTCTATGCCTTATCAACCCTCCTAACCTTCCTTCCTGACCCCACGACACAAAGGATAGGTACACAAACACAAGCTCACACCTTTACCACCTCAAATGTAGATGAATTGTTCCTTTTCTCTCTTTTCTATGCCTGATCCACCCCCCTAACCTTCCTTCCTGACCCTACGACACAAAGGATGGGTACACAATCACAAGCTCACATCTTTACCACCTCAAATACAGATAAAGTTTCTTCTTTGTCCCTCTTCCTTTCTTACGCTTTGGCCCCTTCACCTCCTAATTTATCCCTCCTTTCATTTTCCTGTTTTATTTATTTTCCCTGTCTCTCTTCACAGTCCCCTTCACTTGCTCCGTTGCCCCATGCCTTCTCCTTTTCCTTGTTCCTTTCCTTTCTTCTCTATACCTCATGTATCTCCTAACTTACCCCTTCTTTGATTTTCTTTCTTTTCCTTGTCTCTCTTCACGGTTCCCTTCACTAGTTCCTTTGTCCCAAGCCATATAATGTTTCGTCTTTCTTATGATTTTTCTCTCCTTTCTATACCTTATTTACCCTCCCACTTTATCCCTCCCTTCATTTTCCCTCGCTCTTTTCCCGGCCCTTCCTTCCCTAAAATGCCATCCCTCTTCTCTTTCCTATGCCTGACTTGTCGCTGCTTTTATATTCCTCTTCTCTTTCGTCTGCCTCACTTTCTCCCCTGCTTCCCTTTTTTGCATATTGTTGTTCCATTCCTACGCCGCACTGTTACACCTCTTCCTCTCTTTCCTATGCCTCATCTACTCTTCTAATTTATTCCTTCTTTCATCATCCTCTGTTTCTTCCCTGTCCTTTCACGTCTCTCGTTGTCCTGTGCCCTATTGTGTTTCGTCTTCCTTGTCCCTCTATTCTGTGCCTCATCTATCCTCCTAATTTATCCTTCCCTTCATTTCCTCCTTTCCTTTACCTGCCTCTTCCCTGTCCCTTCCTTTGTGCCCCGTTGTCCCATCCTTCATCTCGTAACACCACCCTCCTCCCCTTCCTATGCTTCTTCGATCATCTTAAGTTATCCCTCATTTCATTTTAATTTTCCCTTCCTTCTCGCGGTCTCTCGTCCCTGTCCCTTCATTTGTGCCTCGTTGTCCCATCCTTCATCTCGTAACACAACCCTCCTCCCCTTCCTATGCTTCTTCGATCATCTTAAGTTATCCCTCATTTCATTTTAATTTTCCCTTCCTTCTCGCGGTCTCTCGTCCCTGTCCCTTCATTTGTCTCGTTGTCCCATCCTTCATCTCGTAACACAACCCTCCTCCCCTTCCTATGCTTCTTCGATCATCTTAAGTTATCCCTCATTTCATTATAATTCCTTCCTTCTCGCAGTCTCTCGTCCCTGTCCCTTCCTTTGTGCCTCGTTGTCCCATCCTTCATCTCGTAACACAACCCTCCTCCCCTTCCTATGCTTCTTCGATCATCTTAAGTTATCCCTCATTTCATTTTAATTTTCCCTTCCTTCTCGCGGTCTCTCGTCCCTGTCCCTTCATTTGTCCCGTTGTCCCATCCTTCATCTCGTAACACAACCCTCCTCCCCTTCCTATGCTTCTTCGATCATCTTAAGTTATCCCTCATTTCATTTTAATTTTCCCTTCCTTCTCGCGGTCTCTCGTCCCTGTCCCTTCATTTGTCTCGTTGTCCCATCCTTCATCTCGTAACACCACCCTCCTTCTCTCCTTCCTATGCCTCCTCTATCATCCTGTTATCCCCCATTTCATTATAATTTTCCCTTCCTTCTCGCGGTCTCTGGTCCCTGTCCCTTCATTTGTCCCGTAGCCTCATCATGGTACGCATGTTTGGTACCCTCTCACCTGAACTCTGGGTCACGCCGCAAAAAGAGAACAAAGGTGCGGTTTGGAGGTTTCAACATGGACATAATGAGAGGCAGCTACATGACACAGTTCTTCACACAACACTCGAAACAAGGGACTTCAATAATACTACACCTGCGCAGTAAACTAATGGGCCTCACCTAGATACACGTACTCTAAATGACTCTGTTTTAGGAGCACTCGATATTTTTCGGTTACATATACAAAGGTACGGAAAAAAATATGATGCAGAATTTATCGTCGACTCATATCCAGTAACAAACAAAAATATCATTGAGCATAGAAGTAAAAACACAGACAGGCAGTTTTGATGTGTTTAACAACCACACGGAAAGAAAAAAAATAGAGTAAATATAACGTAATGCCATTTTAGACGTATGAAAATAAGTTTCTTCAAGGAGGTAAGTCTAAAAATAGTCGAGGAATGTTTCGGCAATAAATGGAATCGTTTTCTGCTGCGAAGGAACGTTCAAACAAGGCAATTTTCCCTTCCCTCTCCGGCACGTGATGACAGAGGCTGCTCGTTTCCGCACACACACACACACATACACACACACACACACACACACACGGAAGGAACATTTTATTTTCATGCCACTCAATCACACAAACACATACATTTATACTCACTCACTCACTCACTCACTCATTTACACACACACACACACACACACACAGACACTCATAAAGCCACGCATTCCTCCGTGTGTGTGTGTATGTGTGTGTGTGTGTGTGTGTGTGTGTGTGTGTGTGTGTGTGTGTGTGTGTGTGTTTCATTCGTCCTACTTTGCTTTTTCGGCCTCGCATGTTTTATAATCTTGCAAATCTTTAGTCTGCGTGTTTTTTTTTTCTTTTTCTTTTTTCATTCTTTCTCTGATTACTCGATTACTCACGGGCTGGTACTTGTGTTTTGCTTTGTGTCCGAGAGGCGGATAATGTGCACGTTGCTCTACTTGGCGGGAGATTATGTTAGAATTGGGGGTTTGCTGTTTTGTATTTTTGGTGGACGAAGGGTGGAAGGGAAGGTGGACGCATATACGTAAGCGTGTGTGTATGTATGTGTGTGCGTAATTTTGTTTATCTTTTTCTTACATATATTTTTTCATAAGTATCCGGCTATGGCGCCGGTAGGCTTGCTTGAAGGGTCCTGATGGTATAGCCCAGCCCGTCGTGGCGCAGGCAAGTGTTTATAGTGGCGCCATCTTGCATTGGCTCATGCTGCCCTCCCGGAGCTCATCTTTGATCGTAGAATCTAGAGTCTGTCTTCTGGACAGCATGTGGGTAGTCTTAGACACACACACACATACACATACACGGGAGCTTAGGGTCAAAGGAGCTGCCTTGTATAGGCCTACCGGCCTCTTGCAGACTCCAACGTTCTTATGTTCTTATGTTCTTAGGCCACTCGGCAGTGACTGAAAAATCCCGGCTTGTGTCACCGGGCGTGGCGCGAACCCGCGTCGTCCTAGACGCGGTGCCGTCACGCTATCCAATCAGCCACCGCCTCTCCCTCTCATTCTAACTCTATCTCTCTCAACAAAGCAGCTTCTATATTGCCTTCGGTCATCTGCCATTCTCTCCCGCAAACCTTTCAAGCTCCCTCTTCAATTAAACCATTCTCCGTTGCTCACATTTACTCTATGACTGCCTACGTATAACAGTCCGATCTACTAGTCACCCACACTACGGTACAGCTAGGAACAAATTCATGCGTATCTTTAATTGTAAATGCAAGAAGCCCCAGTGGAACACTGAGTACTATTAGAGAAATGATTGGCAATTGTTACGGAGATTGAGGTTTCTCTGCATTACTTAATTCATTACATAAATTATATCCCTTACTGCTGTAGTCTACTGATGCCATTATCTAATCAAGTTGGAATCAGTAGACTACAGCAGTAAGGGATATAAGTAATGAATTAAGTAATGCAGAGAAACCTCAATTAGACGAGAGAGAGAGAGAGAGAGAGAGAGAAAGGGGGGAGGGGGCAATAAGGAATAAAGGGCTAACGTGACTCTGGGTTCAGCACGTGACTGGAACGAGGAAGAAGAAAGTAACCGCTGGGTCGATGGGCGGTAAACAGGAGGCGACACACACACACACACACACACACACACACACACACACACACACACACACACACACACACACACACACACACACTCTCTCTCTCTCTCTCTCTCTCTCTCTCTCTCTCTCTCTCTCTCTCTCTCTCTCTCTCTCTCTCTCTCTCTCTCTCTCTCTCTCTCTCTCTCTCTCTCTCTCTCTCTCTCTCTTCAAAACGCATTCTTTCCTGCGCCCTCTCTCCTTCATACTTATTTTTTCCATTTCCATTTTCTTTTCTTTCCTCCTATCCTTTCCTTCATATCATTGGACCTATCAGTCTTTTCTATCGCGCCTTAATCCTTTTCCCTCATCCTCTTCTTCACATCCTATCCTTTCATTCCTTCCCATTATCCTCTTCTGCTCAATTCTCTCTCTTTCATGTCTTTTTATCATTTCCTAACTTCTTGTCCCCTTTCGTCACCCGTTTCTATCGTATCTTTATCCCTTTTCTTCATCCCCTCCTTCACACCCTCTCCTTTCATTCATTCCCATTATCCTCTTCCGTCCAGTCTCTCTCTTTCATGTTTCTCTACGATTCCCTTCCTTCATGTCCTCCTCCGTCACTCTGTTCTATTGTATCTTCATCTGCTTCCCTCATCCCCTCCTTCACATTCTATCCTTTCATTCCGATTCTTTGTTCCCTCTCGTTTAAGTCTCTCCTTTCTTCTTCATGTCTTTCTATCATTCCCTTCCTTCCTTCCGTCTCCCTTTGTCCCCTTCCCCTCATACCCTTCACTCACTCTCTCCCCATTCCCTCGTCTCAATCTCTCTCCCCTTCCCTCTTCTTCTTTGTTTCCTTCCCCTCTTCCTTAACCCCATTTCTCAATAACTCTCGGCCTCCCTCCTGTATTTTTTTTTTTCCTTCCCCTTCTCAATTTTTTTCTCCTGTCATTTTTTTCCCCTCCTTGTCCTCTCCCTTGCCTGCTCCTCTCTGTGCTCGTTCTTTCGTAACTGCTTCCTTCACCTACGTTCCTCCTCTTTCGCTATATAGTTTCTTTCACCTACTCTTCCTCCTGTTGTTGTCATTGTTGTTGTTGTTGTTGTTGTTGTTGTTGTTGTTGTTGTCCTTAGTCTTGTTCTTTTTTCTTCCTCAATATATCTAGTTTCATCTATTTTTTCATCTTTTTTCTTCTTCCGTATCGCTTCTTTTCTTGTCTTCTTTTCTTCTTCTTTTCCTCCTCCTTCTTCTTCTTCTTTTTCTTTTCTTCTTCGGTATAGATTCTCTTCCTCTTCCTGTTTCACCTCCTGTTTATCTTGTGTTTTCCTCCTTCATTTACTAACCTTTCTCTTGTCCCTTTTGTTTCGTCTCCCCTTTCTTCATCATTTCTCTCCATTCAATCTATTTTTATTCCTCCTCCTCCTCCTCCTCCTCCTCCTCCTGAGTCTCGTCCCTGCGTGTCAATCCTCAGCAAATCTCATGAACCCTTTCTAAATCTCTTGATGCCTATCGACTTTTTGCTTTCACCTTATTTACCATTTGTGACTCAAGGGAATAAACTTCAAATTCGTGTCTCTGTGGGTGTGTGACTGTGACTGTGACTGTGTGTGTGTGTGTGTGTGTGTGTGTGTGTGTGTGTGTGTGTGTGTGTGTGTAATAGGAAAAAAAATCATTGCGTCGTTTTAGTGTTTTCTTAACTGACCGATTTCATTGACCTTCCTATTCTATTGCGTTAATCTGAAGCAACCTACTAATGGTCGTATTATAAGACATTTCGTAGCCCAAGATCACATATTTGACAAGGCTTTCGTAGGAGTTGTGGGCATTTCCAGGAGTAGTTTTATGACCCTGGTGGTAGTTTGACCTTTCTCCTGTACCTTGAACCTGAAGAAACACTCATTAGAATCCGACTGACCCTTCTTTGACCATTAGAAATAGCTTATGTGAGAAGCGAAAGTGTCTTATGATACCGACCTCATCTCCAAAACTATTTCATGAACGCCTAAATCACATCTTGTTTGCTACGATTTATTTTATCTATTATTATCATACGGCGTCTTTTCTTATAAGAACATAAGAATGCAAGGAGTCCGCAAGAGGCTGGTTGGCTTACACAAGGCAACTCCTGTAATCCTAACCCCACCTTACCTTCCTATCCATGAATTTATCTAACCTCTTCTTGAATGTATCTATGGTATTGGCACCCACAACATGACTGCCAAGTCTATTCCATTTATCCACCACTCTATTGATAAACCAATTCTTGCCGATGTCTTTGTTGAATCTGAATTCATCTAACTTAAATCCATTGCTACGTGTCCTACCTGGTTCTTTAATAACCAAAACTTTATTGACCTCCCCTTTATTAAAGTCCTTCATCCATTTATAAACCTCTATCAGGTCTCCGCGCAACCTTCGCCTTTCTAGAGAGTGTAGATTTAAATGCTTCAGTCTGTCCACATACGGCAAGTTTCTCACCCCTGAATCATCTTTGTCATCTTCCTCTGTACAGATTCTAACATCTTGATATCCATTCTAAAACTAAACCGCATTCCAAAACTAAACCGCATAATCGAGATGACGTCTAACTAGTGCTAAGTAAAGTTTGAGGATGACTTAAGCGCTCCTATTTCTTACGCTCCTTGAGATGAAACCCAGTACTCTGTTCGCTCGATTTTTAGCCTGAATGCATTGAGCCCTAGGACGGAGGTCACCGCTCGCAAAGACTCCAAAGTCTCTCTCACACCCAGACCTGCTTAGAGGAGTGTCATCTGATGACACACACACACACACACACACACACACACACACACACACACACACACACACACACACACACACACTTCCAATGCTTCACCTTCAATCTATGACCTCACGTTCCTTTTAAACGCTCACCGTCATCGTAGTGTCCTGGCCGCCTCCACCCTTCTGATCACCACAAGGTATACACGCAACACCGCCGGGCACACACACACACACACACACACGTACACACAGTCGCAGTCACTCAAGGAACCACCCTACCGCTGGGACGACGCGCGCCGCTCTGAGCCAGGCATGGATGACGTCACGGCCCCGATACCTCGCTGTTCATGTTTTAAGGGTTCGTTCACACTACAGGCAGAGCAGAGCAGGGCAGAGCAGGGCAGAGCAGAGCAGAGCAGAGCAGAGCGGCGCAGTTAGGTGTTCACATATAAGCAGAGCAGGGCGACCTGCACAAGGATCATTCGCAGGCAACAGCCCGATAAACTCCTCGGTGTTTATCTTGAAGGATGATGAAAAATGTAACGATTTACAAAGGAACATGAAATTTCGTTGTTAAAGCCAAGTCCCATGGCTGCGTGGGTCACTGATGATTGGGTACTGGATCAGAATATCACCAAATTAGCTTTTCTAAACATATGGCTATTATATATCATTAAAGTGTACCTCAACTATGCACAATCTGGTCAATTTTTGTAATTTTGGCTTCAGCCTAAAAATTCACCTATGCAGATAGCTTCTTGGCCATGTTGATTGAAGGGTGGAGCCGTGGAGGACGCTAGCTGCGAGCAGCAAAAAATTAATGCCGCTACTAACCGTCTGCCCTGCCCTGCCCTGCCCTGCTCTGCCCTGCCCCGCCCCGCCCTGCTTGTAGTGTGAACGAGCCCTAATAGTGTACAGCGGCTATGCTCCGATCCCATTGGTCGAGATGAGGCAATAATTCAACACGTCGCGCCCTTGGGTGTGAGTAAAGGGCATTGTTTGTGTAGTTTTTCGGGGAATGTTGAGGTTACTCCGCCCTAAGTGACGATATCAGTCACTGAGGCGTATCACACATATTTATCGTAAACATCTGAACTTCATCAATCCAATCAAACTTAATCGAACATAACCTGAAATAATAAACAAAAAAACTGATGAGGATTTCAAAAACTTTCAAACCTCAGATTACAGTAATGAAGCTCTTTGCAGTTGGGACGATCCTCTTGGTGCTGGGGACATTTGGTGAACGAAATGGAGAGAGAGAGAGAGAGAGAGAGAGAGAGAGAGAGAGAGAGAGGGGGGGGGGGGGGAAAGGGAGGCAATGATGAGCGGGAAGGAAGGGGAAACGGAGGAGTTCCAAGTGATGTGACGTTAAACATCCTTGTAACGGACCCCTGAGCCTCGCATCCTCCCTAACACACACACACACACACACACACACACACACACACACACCAGACTTTACATCCCAATTCCTCGCCGTCGTGTGTGTGTTCCTGTAACGGAGGAAGACCCGAGAGGATTATTTTCCATGCCCGGTCTGTGTTCCGGAGGCCATTCTGTTTTCAATCCCAGAGCGGTTTTCTGCCACACAACCGCAAGTCTTCTTAATTTCATAAACGTTCACTCAACAATTATGAATCTCCTTGTACTCTGGACGGTCATCGTGCTGGGGCTGGGCCCCCTCGCCGACAGTACCGGGGACGCGGGGCTCCGGGGGCTCCCGGAGAAGGAGACCCGATGTGCCGCCCTGGTGCAGGCCGCACTGAGGGAGTACCGAAAACTTCACGCGGCGGGACTCCATGATTCACCGCATGTGATTGATCTGATATTGGCAAGACTGGGAATCCCTCCGAACGACACAATTAAGACCATAGAAAGGAAGGTCTTAGATAACACCGATGAAATGGGACATGAAACCGGAAAAAAGACAGTTGTTGAGAAGACGACGGAGTCTGACGTAGCACCCAACGGAACTATAACAAAGACTTCGGAAACCACGGTCGATATAGATGAGGACGGTAAACAAAGTGGTGAAAAATCTGTGACCGAAAGTGAAACCATGACGGGACAGACTCCAGATAATGGGACCATAGCACGAACAGTGGACGTTAAAAAGGTATTGGACGAAGAGGGCAATGAAATAAAGGAGGAAGTTGTTATTAAGAAGGAATTGATAGTACAACCTCCCACCAATACGACTGAGGAAAAGCCGCAGGACAATGAAGACGCAAATCTTATCGGTCCAAAAGTAGGGGCGGACGACAAAGGTGAAAACAAAACCGAGTTAAAACTTGGCGCCTCAGGAAAGAGCGACGGACCTCAGAAAGCAGAACTAACAGAGGAAATAAAGGAGATTCTGCCCGGCAATATAACGAATGAAGTGTTAGTTAAAGAGAAGAAAGAACAGCTTTCTCCACAGGAAAGCACCAAGGTGACATCTGTGGAAAGGAAGAATGTTACAGAGAAGGATGATGGACTTGAGAAAGTAGAACGAACAGAGGAAATAAAGGAGATTCTGCCCGGCAATATAACGAATGAAGTGTTAGTTAAAGAGATGAAAGAACAGCTTTCTCCACAGGAAAGCACCAAGGTGACATCTGTGGAAAGGAAGAATGTTACAGAGAAGGATGATGGACTAGAGATAGAAGAACGAACAGAGGAAATAAAGGAGATTCTGCCCGGCAATATAACGAATGAAGTGTTAGTTAAAGAGAAAGAAGAACAACTTTCTCCACAGGAAAGCACCAAGGTGACATCTGTGGAAAGGAAGAATGTTACAGAAAAGGATGATGGACTTGAGAAAGTAGAACGAACAGAGGAAATAAAGGAGATTCTGCCCGGCAATATAACGAATGAAGTGTTAGTTAAAGAGAAAGAAGAACAACTTTCTCCACAGGAAAGCACCAAGGTGACATCTGTGGAAAGGAAGAATGTTACAGAAAAGGATGATGGACTTCAGAAAGTAGAACGAACAGAGGAAATAAAGGAGATTCTGCCCGGCAATATAACGAATGAAGTGTTAGTTAAAGAGAAAGAAGAACAACTTTCTCCACAGGAAAGCACCAAGGTGACATCTGTGGAAAGGAAGAATGTTACAGAAAAGGATGATGGAAAAGATGTCGAGAAAGAAACTGTAATTCAAAAAGAAGTCGAAAAGAATGTGTGTGATAGCGACATCAAAGAAGTTCGTAACGAAAAACATCTTAATGAAACAATTGAAGACTTGAAACACCAAGTGGATGACGTGAAAAACAAGATTAAGGAAGAAAAAGAAAAGGCTGAAGAAACAAATGCTACGCGTAGCCCATGCGTCGTAAAAGAACCAAGTGCTGCCCCTATCATTCAAGAAGGTAACATCGTTGAAAAGATAGTCCCTGCTGTGACGCCGGCGAAGGTTGCCGAAAAGATTCATCCTACGGTGACGGAAGGGAAAGTCCCCGTTGAGACAAAAGAGAAGGTTGTTGAGCAGGCTGCCCCTTCGGTGACGGAGGAGATAGTAAGCGTCTCTAAGGAGCAAGAAGAAGTCCCTGTTGTGGCAGAAGAGAAGAAGGTTATTGAAAAGATTCATCCTACGGTGACGGAAGGGAAAGTCCCCGTTGAGACAAAAGAAAAGGTTGTTGAGCAGGCTGCCCCTTTGGTGACGGAGGAGATCGTAAGTGTCTCTAAGGAGCAAGAAGAAGTCCCTGTTGTGGCAGAAGAGAAGAAGGTTATTGAAAAGATTCATCCTACGGTGACAGAAGGAAAAGTACCGGTAGTCCCTCAACAGGAGGTTGTTGAAAAAGTTGCCCCATCGCCGACAGAAGAAAAAGTTCCTGCTGTGACACAAGAAAGGGTTATTGAGCAGAATGCCCCACAAGAAAGGGTTATTGAAAAGGCTGCCCCTCCGGCGACAGAAGAGATTGTCACTGTTTCTAAAGAGAAAGAAGAAGTCCCTGTTGTTATAACAGAGGAAAAGGTTCCCGTCGTGACAAATCAGACAGTTGTTGAAAAGATTACTCCTCCGGCGACAGAAGAGATTGTCACTGTTCCTAAAGGGAACGAAGAAGTCCCTGTTGTTGTAACAGAGGAAAAGGTTCCCGTCGTGACAAATCAGACAGTTGTTGAAAAGATTACTCCTCCGGCGACAGAAGAGATTGTCACTGTTCCTAAAGAGAAAGAAGAAGTCCCTGTTGTTGTAACAGAGGAAAAGGTTCCCGTTGTGACAAATCAGACAGTTGTTGAAAAGATTACTCCTCCGGCGACAGAAGAGATTGTCACTGTTCCTAAAGAGAAAGAAGAAGTCCCTGTTGTTGTAACAGAGGAAAAGGTTCCCGTCGTGACAAATCAGACAGTTGTTGAAAAGATTACTCCTCCGGCGACAGAAGAGATTGTCACTGTTCCTAAAGGGAACGAAGAAGTCCCTGTTGTTGTAACAGAGGAAAAGGTTCCCGTTGTGACAAATCAGACAGTTGTTGAAAAGATTACTCCTCCGGCGACAGAAGAGATTGTCACTGTTCCTAAAGGGAACGAAGAAGTCCCTGTTGTTGTAACAGAGGAAAAGGTTCCCGTCGTGACAAATCAGACAGTTGTTGAAAAGATTACTCCTCCGGCGACAGAAGAGATTGTCACTGTTCCTAAAGGGAACGAAGAAGTCCCTGTTGTTGAAACAGAGGAAAAGGTTCCCGTTGTGACAAATCAGACAGTTGTTGAAAAGATTACTCCTCCGGCGACAGAAGAGATTGTCACTGTTCCTAAAGGGAACGAAGAAGTCCCTGTTGTTGAAACAGAGGAAAAGGTTCCCGTCGTGACAAATCAGACAGTTGTTGAAAAGATTCATCCTCCGGCGACAGAAGAGATTGTCACTGTCTCTAACGAGAAAGAAGAAGGCCCTGTTGTTGTAACAGAGGAAAAGGTTCCCGTCGTGACAAATCAGACAGTTGTTGAAAAGATTACTCCTCCGGCGACAGAAGAGATTGTCACTGTCTCTAACGAGAAAGAAGAAGTCCCTGTTGTTGAAACAGAGGAAAAGGTTCCCGTTGTGACAAATCAGACAGTTGTTGAAAAGATTACTCCTCCGGCGACAGAAGAGATTGTCACTGTTCCTAAAGAGAAAGAAGAAGTCCCTGTTGTTGTAACAGAGGAAAAGGTTCCCGTCGTGACAAATCAGACAGTTGTTGAAAAGATTACTCCTCCGGCGACAGAAGAGATTGTCACTGTTCCTAAAGGGAACGAAGAAGTCCCTGTTGTTGTAACAGAGGAAAAGGTTCCCGTCGTGACAAATCAGACAGTTGTTGAAAAGATTCATCCTCCGGCGACAGAAGAGATTGTCACTGTTCCTAAAGGGAACGAAGAAGTCCCTGTTGTTGTAACAGAGGAAAAGGTTCCCGTTGTGACAAATCAGACAGTTGTTGAAAAGATTACTCCTCCGGTGACAGAAGAGATTGTCACTGTTCCTAAAGGGAACGAAGAAGTCCCTGTTGTTGTAACAGAGGAAAAGGTTCCCGTTGTGACAAATCAGACAGTTGTTGAAAAGATTACTCCTCCGGTGACAGAAGAGATTGTCACTGTTCCTAAAGGGAACGAAGAAGTCCCTGTTGTTGTAACAGAGGAAAAGGTTCCCGTTGTGACAAATCAGACGGTTGTAGAAAAGATTACTCCTTCCGTAACAGAAGAAAGAGTTGTCAATCAAAGGAAGGTTGTTGAGAAGGGTGCCCCCTCTGTCAGCGAAAGCGTAGTTTCCATTCCAAAGAGGGAGGAAGGAGTAGTTGAAAGAATTGCTCCTGTTGTAAAGAAAGCAATTACAACAGAGTAGTGATACCAGGTTGCTGTTTCTCTTATCTATTTCATTGAACCTCACCGAACTAAATCTAACTTAACTGTATTGGCACACAAAATATGACTGCCAATTGCAATTATCCCTTTCACCTGCATTCAATTGCCTCACAACACAGGTGATCATAATAACAGGTGACAGACATACCCTAAATAAGCGATAGATATATAGATAGATAATTAAATAGATGTCAAAATGAAATCAAAATAAATAAACAAATAAAAAAAACTTACAAATATCCCTTTCACATGCATTCAATTACCTCACAACACAAATGGACAGGTGATCATAATAACAGGTGACAGACATACCCTTACCTTGGTAGTGGACAGGACCACGACGGAGGCATGGGGGGTCTTGAAGGTGGTGACGGTGAAGGTGACGGGTGTGACGGAGGTGACGGTTACGTGGGACATGTTTGTTGTGTAGACGGGCATCGGGCGGGTTACGAATGACGTCAGCACGATCGTTGACGAGACCTCCTTCAGCCGTAGATTTTTCCGTTTAGTAAGAGCCTATACACCTATCATTATTACCTTTCTTCCTTTCTTTCCTTCCTTTCCTGTCCATTCGTATCCTTCGGTAATCCCTTTTATAGTTCTTCCTAACACACCATTCCTCGTCTTTCCTTAGCGTTACCCATTACAGTTTAGTAAGGTCATATATTCCTTTTACTTTTCCCTTCTTTACTTCCCACTCCCTATCCAGTCCTCTCAACATCCATTACTTACACAACATAACGTAGCCCATTACAGTTTCAAATTTCAGCTTCAGCGCGATATGGACCTTGCTGCCCAGTTCTTCAATATCACGTAACATCTGAAGAAGTAGCTACGTGATAATAATGAATAACTACTGTACTAATGATGCTTATAATTGCACATAACGGCTGACGATTTAATAAGAAGTAATACACTAACTCCACGTGAAGACGACGGTATACTCATAACAACCACAACGTACACTTAGGGTGGTATGCTCAGACGCTTCCTCCTCTCACAACAAATATTTATAAATGCCACAGCGGTTATTAGAAAGGTTCCCATGAGGGTTTTTTTCACGTTCATGGTACAGGAGCTTTGTCATATTACCACCAGGGTCATAAATCTACCCATGGAATTACCCACAACTCCTACGAAAGCCTTATCAAATGTGGGGGTGTGAGCCCTGAAACGTTTAAGAATATGGCCCTAAGACTACAACAATAATATATAATCAACCGTTCTTTGTGTGTCCGCCCGCAGACTGTCTCGCCTGGACGGGCTGGAGCACCTCACCAAGCTGGAGGTGCTGGACCTGCACGGCAACCAGCTCCACCACGTACAGGGCCTCGCGCACCTCAAGGTAACTCAACGACGGGCGGGGCGGGGCGGGGCGGGGCGGGGCGGGGATACAAGTGAGAAAAAGAGTAACAAGGGTGAGAGGCAGGGTTACCAAATTATCGTATTCAGCCACTCAGCACGTCGTATTTTCCGGCTTCTGAGTCACAGCTATCGCAAACAAACGCCAATAAGTATTGCTTTTAACGAGAACTTTCACTGGAATTTCGGTATCTGTGTGGGGAGGAAGGTTTTGGGCCCTAGAACTGATAAATGCGATGTTTTGAGTACGATAATTTGGCAACGCTGGTGAGAGGTGAAAGAGAGCTAAGGTAGAAGAGGTGATTATGCTGACGGTAGATGGAAAAAAAAAAAAAAAAAAAAAAAAAAAAGAGGCTGAAAGTTGTAGAGGCTGAAAGTATAGGAAAAAGTGTAGAAGTTGAAATCTGTGGGTAAAAAAGGAGTACAATAGAATAAGAAATGGCAAAAATAAAGTGAGAGGTCGATGAAAAGCAAAGTATAAAGGAAAAGTACAGTGTTGAAGGTAGACTGAAAGGGATAACGTGAAGGGGTAGAAAACACAGGTAGCAAAGATGGGGTATAACAGGACAGGGAAAAGGCACAAAACGGTGAAAAGTTAACGATACAACGTGGGAGAGGCGACACGCTGGAGGTAAATGGGAGAGGTAAAGCGAACAGTTTGAAAGGGAAAAGGTAGGTATGGGTGTAAAGGTTGAAAGCACGGGTTAAGACTGGGTAAAAATAGGACAGAAGCAACGATATAGAGGGACAGATTAGGAAGGGATAATAAAGAAGAGAAGGACAAGGTGGATTTGATGTAACTAGCAAGAGATTTCGAGAACGAGCTGCGAAACTGAGAAGCAGAGAAGAATAAGAAAAAAGAAAACTGACAAATACAGGCTGGGTAGGTCTGGGTAAGGAACAAGGGTGAAGCGATACGTAAGAACACAAAGGAGGCGGAGAATGATAACAAATATGACTAATCCAGGAGAAGAGGGACAGTGCGAGGCGTGGCTGGGCGTGCCGTCTGGTTGTATTCGAGGAAGGGGCTGCAGGGGCCAAGCAATATCGAGGGGCCAAGGGCGTGTCTGCGGCGAGATGACTGCGTGGCGTGCATCTAAACGCCCCTCGTGTGTGTGTGTGTGTGTGTGTGTGTGTGTGTGTGTGTGTGGGCCTTGGTCTGCGTGCAGCACGTAAAACCTCCGCAGCCGTCGCAGTGCTTGGCGTTAATGACCTCAGAACATCGCCTCATGATACCGACCTCTCAGCCTCCGGGAAGCCCATTTAGTACCATTTGAACTCAACAAGAGGATCCGGCCAGAGCACCGCCTCCTTCCCTTCCTTAGTACCTTATCGACACGACACTCATCAGAGTTTTCCTTGTTCTTGAAGTCGGAAAGAACACAAAAATCAGTCTCCAATATTCTTTTCAACCCACAGTCTTCCTTTCTACTCTCTTGTCTCCCTTGTTCTTGAAGTCGGAAAGAACACAAAAATCAGTCTCCAATATTCTTTTCAACCCCCTAGTCTTCCTTTTTACTCTCTTGTCTCCCTTGTTCTTGAAGTCGGAAAGAACACAAAAATCAGTCTCCAATAGTCCAAGTCTTTTCAACCCCCCCAAGCCTTCCTTTTTTACTCTCTTGTCTCCCTTGTTCTTGAAGTCAGAAAGAACACAAAAAAACAATCTTCAATATCCTCTCCGCCCTTCCCCCCTCCTCCCAGCCTTTCTTTTTTACTCTATTGCCTCCCGTGTTAGCAAAGTCGGAAAGAACACATAAACCGGTTCTTAGTGTCATTTCCGCCCCCCCACTCCAGCCTTTCCTTTTCACTCTCCCCCTCCAGGCAAGTAAGAACACCCTGCTTACGCTACAGAAGCCAAAAGGAACGCATCAAAACGACAAAACGACCACCAACTTCTAAGCCACATTCACTTAGGATTCACACACACCTCAGGGCACCATCTTTCCACCGTATTCTAAGATGCCAAAAACTACACGACAATGCGTTCACTTCCTCCTCCCTCCCCAAACCTCTCCCTGATTAGTGTAGACGTAAAAGGTATATCAGAAGCCCCGCCTCCGCAGCCCTTCCAACCCCCTGCAGACACACTTCGGGGCGGCGTCTTCGTAACTTTTTAAGCTCCCGCCGAGAGCGTGTCATTCCGCTACCTCTCGCTCCCTAAGTCCCTCTTAAGACGCTGGTTAAAGCATAGGCACTGCAGGACCTAAGACGAACGAGAAGCAGGAGGAGAGAGGAGGAGGAAGAAGAAGAGGAAATGGAATAACAGAAGGAGGAGGAGAAGGAAGGTGACTATGAAGAGGAGAAGGAGAAAGAGAAGCAGGACGAGAAGGAGGAGGATTATGAAGTAGGGGAGTAGGAGGAGGAGGCAAGAAAATGAAGCTGATTATGAAGAGGTGGAGGAAATAAAACGAAGAGGAAGAGAAGAAAAAACAAGAGAAGGAAAGAAGACGAAGAGGAAGAGGACGAGGAAGAAGAGGAAGTAGGAGTCGGTAGTGTCGCGTTACCCGAAGTTCACACACGCAAGCCCCCTCACTCCCTTAATGAATAGCCGGGTCGTTTTAATGGCCTCGCAATGCGCTGTGGCCGCTGCGTCCGTGATAAAGGGCTGCGGAGGGGGGGGGCGAGGGGGTCAGATGTTATACTTCGTGGACAATGGTCAGAATGGAAGAATGCAGGGTCACGTGTGGGTCCAGGAAACTATTAAGGAAGAGGCTATGCAAGGGGAACGGGGAAGCTTGCAGCGGATGCGGAGGAGGAGGAGGAAGGGCAGAGCTCAATAAGGAGAATTAAAATAGAGAGGTGAAAGAAAAGGCTCAGAGTTCATTGTATCCATTCGCATCAATATAACTCTCGCTGAGGTTGTGTCTGTCTTTCTGGACAAATAAAAAAAAACTGCTGGAGAGTTCGACGATGAAGAGGGGAGAGTTGAGAATCAATCATGCCCCAAACCACCTTAAGCCAGACTATAGGCAGCCGTCTCGTCTGGCATCTCCTCTCCCCCTCCCCACCTTCAGCTTCATTATTTGCTGTTAGAACTAAAAGAAAAATCCAGGAAAGCATACCAATGAACTAGGCTAGTGGGGCTGTGTTCGCCTCGTCTGTTTTCAAGTCCTGGTTACGGCCCCGGCGTTGTCCTGTGCCCTGCCTTACACTGATGAAGTTGTGCCTGTCCAGTTTAATGAAAGACCTGCTAGGGAGAGGTTGAGGATAAAAAAGGGGAGAGCTAAGGATACGTTCCCCTGTGCCCTGCCTTTGCCTTACACTAATCTCTCGGGTGCTCTTCCTAACAGAGGCTTCCAGCAGTATCCTCGCCAGACTTCTTATACGTATTAATAAGGCACACGCGAGAGAGCGGCCACTGCATCCGGAGGGTCAAGATTTACTAAACACTTCCTGCGTGTCTTGTCTCTACATAAGACTGGTTTGCGTGTACTCTTACACTGATGTGCCTCGCTCTGTTTTTCTTTTTGATATTACTGCAGAAGTAAACTGAAGAATATACAAAATGATGATGATAATGATGATGATATTAAAGAAGAAGAAAAAGAAAAAGAAGAAGAAGAAGAAGAAGAAGAAGAAGAAGAAGAAGAAGAAGAAATAAAAAGTAGATGATTACGAAAAAAGAAAAGAACCCATTACATGCTTTTTTAATTAGAAGAAAAAAAAAGAAGCCGAAAAGGAACATTGAGGAAAAAGAGGAAGAGGAGACGGTGGAAGAAGAGAAGAAAAAAGAGAGGGAGCAGAAGGAGAATGAAGACGAGGAGAACAGCAGAAGAATCATCAGAAAACAAGCCCCAATGCATGTGTTGTGTGTGTGTGATGTTTGCGCGGCTGCACCCACACGGCAACGCGGCACTACACATAGCTCACGGCCAGCCCGCCATCCTGAAGGGAGGCTGAAGAGACGGGCGCACGCAGCCGGCCCGCAGAGCTGCCCCGGGACACGCAGAAGGACGCTCCCCCTTCCCTCACCCACACACAAAAGACATTCAGGTCAACCAACTCACACGTACATAAAAGAGGAAGAAAAAAGAATCACCACGTCCGTAAAAATTGGCTCCCCGTTACAGTATATGGTTACACACATTCTGACGACCATGAAAATGATGGACAAAGGACATTGAGGTTAACCAACTATACGTGCATAAAGGAAGACGACGAAAAAAAAAAGATAAAAAAAAGCCACCACGTCAGTTAAAATTGTCTTCCAGTTAATGAAAATGGTCACAAACTTATACATTCTGACCATGAAAATGATACACAAAGGACATTCAAACATTCTAGTCAAGCAATTCACACGTGCATAAAAGAAGAAGAAAAAAAATCACCACGTTAGTAAATAATGGCTGCCCGTTAAAGAAAATGGTCACAATCTTATATAAACTGATGACCATTAATTAAGCTGATTCAATGAACACCTTTACTACTGTGCGTGGGGACATTATCTCTTTCCTCGTATCCCTCGGCCCCTTTCATTAGCTAATTGGCGGGTGGCGTAGTCCCGTGCCGCCGTTAATTCAACTTCAAACACAAATAGAGATCAACATTTATAGCCTACTGGTGCCGGGTCACATATTTCCGAAGTGTATGCGTGATTGGCACCTCCCCGCGCCGCTGAGCCCTGGGTGACGCGTGGGTCGCAGCTCACAAAATATAGAAGAAGAAGAAGAAGAAGAAGAAGAAGAAGAAGAAGAAGAAGAAGAAGAAGAAGAAGAAGAAAATGAAAAAGAAAAAGAAAAAGAACACAAATATTAGTAATAGAAAAAGAAGAAGAAGAAGAAGAAGAAGAAGAAGAAGAAGAGAAGAAAAGAAAAAAAAAGAACCCATTACATTCTTTTTTTTACCTTTAATTTTCTTCTTCCAATAAAAAAAATCATTTAATGGAATCGTTTCTTTTTCTCTTCTTCTTATAACCACGTAATCCTCTTCTAATTATTCTCAGTGTATTCCCAAGCAGAAAATATACATTTGCGTGAGAAAATCTACCCTAACCCAAGCTAACCTAACCTAATCCAACTCACCAAAACCTAAACCGGGTCGAGTGCCGAGCAGCGCTACAGTTCATGAATATACTGGCGGATGCCATGTCTTGTCAGCACTCCCTGAAGCTGCCACGACACCTGCTAGCCTCGCAGGAGTCCTCTTGCCGCGGCCCTTACTTGTGTCACCTTTTGAAGCCGGGCGTTCCTACCTCTTCCTCACGTGGCTAATTGAGGTGTTTGGAAAGTGCATGCCTAACGAAGGATAACTGGGGTCTATGTGAGGTAGGGCTGGAGGGAGCTAGAGGGGTTTGGGGGAGGTTAGTGGTGGGGCATTTATGTAACGCGGGCTAAATAGGTGTTTGCGTGGGCTAGAGGGGACTAAAGAGGCCTGGTAGAGGTTTGTTGTGGGAGCGTAACGAGGGCTAACTGGGGGTCTGTGTGCCAGGTGGATGGAGAACTATTGGGGCCTAGTGAGGGGTCAATGGAAGGTTTTAAGGACTAGAATGGCAAGGCGGCTATTTTTACCTTCTCGTGTCAAGGCTAATGAGGGTCAATGGAGTATCAGTGCCTAAAACGGGGCTAGCTGGGGCTCTGGGGGGAGGGGGTCTGCATGGGCCGGGGTGGCGTGGCAAGATTTGGGTTGACGCGCTCCGCCTCACGCGACTGTCCCCGCGGATGACACGCCACCGCCCGATGATCAGCGCCGGCGGGTCGGGGATAAATTTTTGCGACAGGGTGTCACGTGTCTGGTTATAATGGACATACAAAGGGAGGGATATCGGGGAGGGGATGGGGAAGGGAGGTGGAACTTGGGATTATAAAAGAAACGGATGTGAAGGTGCCAGAGCATAGATTTGGTGGCAGTGAGCAAAGTTAAATGTCTAGAGCAGTATTACTTTACCTGGGATGATGGCACTCCCAGGACAGATGAGACTGATGTTAGGGAAGGCTGGAAATGGACTTCAGCCAAGTACGATGCATTACTTTAGGACATCTTGGTTACGCATCTCTGACGCTGCTTTCGAAAGAACCACTGTATTTTTTTTTGGGGGGGGTAGGTTTTAAAGACTGACTATTCTAATTCTTTCTTTCTTAGAAAACTAACAAACTAACTATATCATATGAGGTGCTGAGGTTCTGAAGAATCTGAGTCTAACTCAAGGTGTGTTGGGCTGCCTATAACTAAGCTCATGGGTGCTGAGGTTAAGTTAGGTTAAAAAACGCTGGTCATTAGATATTAGTACTGACCCACGATAATATGTAAGTATGAAATATAGTGATAGTTAGGGTTGTTTTCCATAAAATTTGTAGAGTTGAGAAAAAAATCAGTTTGGGCGGGGCCCGCTCGGGCAATTCCCCGGCCATAGCGCTGCCACATCTTATTTAATGTGTACAGAATATCCGATACACAATTTTAAACAGTTGGATGATAGCACATGAGGTACAGAGTGATGTATTGGGGGTGATGCAGCAACGCTGTTAAGAGGTTCGGGCCCCACCCAAACTGAATTCAGCAACCTGGAGACCTCCGGTAGTCCCTATGCAAGTGTTGTTTGCATAGAGACCTTTGAGGATTCACCGTATTAACATGCGTCACCCCACAGGAGTTGCGGTTGCTGAACCTGGCGGGCAACATGCTGCGTCACGTGAATGGGCTGCGAGGCCTCGACTGTCTGGTAGAGCTCAACTTGCGCCGCAACTTGATCCGAACGGTGGCCGACCTGCACTACCTGCCGCGCCTCGAGAAGGTCTTCATGGGCTACAACGAGATCTACAGGTTAGCCTCCCCCACCCCCTTTGGAAGGACACAGACACATGTCCACCTAATGGATGACGATCCGAAATAAACTTCCACCCTAATATATTCTACGCAGCGGAAGGCAGGTAGGGGATGATCCCTACATAAGAGTTTTATCGCAACATTGATTTAAGACGAGGGACGTGACACACCATTCCTCTACGGACCTATAAATGGTGGTGCTCCTGTTGTTCATGAGGACTTAGTACGCATGTATGCTGATAGGAATACTATTGCAAAGATACCAAAACTCAAAACTCACTGCCCACATGCAGGGGTGTTACTCCAGAATTTCACCCAACTTTCTTCGTGATTGACATTATTTTATTCTGATAAATCTTAACGTGGTAATCATTACTTCAATAAGTTTCCATCTTAAACTGATGATGATTGAACAGCAAATTGAGTGGCAATAGGTTACACTTTTAGGGAGATAGGATACTATTTCGGCCGTTATTTCCGCGTGAGGTTTGCTCAGTTTAATTAAGAAATAATGAAGTAGCAGCTTACAGTTTCGATGGTGACTCGGTCAGCTGTCTTGAATTGGGTGTGGTTCTGGAGTGTTACCCTCGCAGGTGCTGCGTTACCTTGAGAATAACCATATACACAATGTAGTGAAGATAAGTGGGTTACGGTAGGGGCGTCACCGCGGCGAATCATAAATCCACGAAGCACACCTCGTTACACTGATACTTACGCCTTTCCGCAGTTGTTTAAGTAGTTTGTAGGTTAGTAGAAGACATATATGAAAACGGAAGAGTAGTTTGTAAGGTAGGAAACGAGAGAGGAGAACGTTAATAAAGCCAATCATTACCAACAACAGTAACATCACAGACCTCGCGGCTCATCAGGCTCCTCGTCCCGCCGCCGTGCTCGAACCTCCGCCTCAACACACCAGTCACCACACGCCCATCGGGAAAATTTCCTTTACTCCAATCCTGCCAACACAGTCCACACACGTTCCTGGCACTCCAAACGTCCGCTGGTCCACCTTAGAGCCACATTACACTAGAAATCAGCGATGAAAAGTCACTCGCCGCCACAACACGACTCTACCGCACACACCGCTACCACACACGCGTCGACCGGTGTTGTAGGAATTAAATCGCAGCCGCAAAATAGCTCGCTAAGAGAGTTTCAACTTGCTTAATTTTTCGGTTTCACTCCCCGCTATCGTTTACTAGCTTTATTTTCCCTGTTTCGGCCCCAGTACATGGCGGAAACATCTGTCAAACACTTTTAATCAAGAGAAGGCTTTAAAACAAACGAGTACGGCAGATTTTAGAAAAAATTACCCCATTTTGTTGTTCCTCAGTCCTTGATTGTTTGGTCTGTTGGTCTGGTGTGTTGTTCTCTTGACAATATCAACCATCACAAAGATCACAAGTGGACAAACTAGGACAAAACCAGGTAAATTAATAGGTTTCCCTGCTGTGTATTCCGTCATTGCGCATGTGTAGTGGACAGCAGACCGACTTATTTCGGCGAGGAGGTATTTCTCGCAACACCGACGGTACTCGGCTCACTACACGAGCCCCTTGCGGGTCCTTGCGGTAAAAAGAAGTAATGGAGACTGTTGAATAACTACTACTTTAAGTTGCCTATCTCAGACTCTCCAGGTAATAATAGTATCATTAATACCCGAAATTTCATGCACATGCAGAGCCTCTCTCGGCCGCCCAGATAAGTGTCAAAAGGGGTTGTGGGCTCAGTCAGTGCTGCCCAGAGAGACTATTATACTCGATAGTCTCCTTGGTGCTGCCTCGCCTCGCCTAGTTTTGCTTTAACAGCTACGCGATTAAGATAGCCTGGTATTCCTAGTATGTCAAGCACACTAGCAACAACTATATGCAAGTAATACCCATCACAGGGAAGTGTCAGCAGTTATCACTGTTCTTACGGAATCATCTTTGAGCAAGATTTCATCAGAATCAACTCTCTTCACTCATTTTTCATCGACATTGGACTACCAAATTTCGCTGATGCATTATGTGGTGACGAAAGTTGTCTTTATACAAGACTTGAGCATGTTTTCACATATATTAGGCTAAACAGTGCTTCATTTATTGCTGTGGTATTAAACGGTTATATTAAGTCCTACGCCGAGGTGAGCCGAAATGTGTTTATTAATGGAATAAAGTGACATTAAAGTCTATTAGCCCGTTCCATTTCACGATATGAATAATATTACTGTGGCTGGCGATCGCGCGCGCACACACACACACACACACACACACACACACATAAAATATAATATATATATATATATATATATATATATATATATATATATATATATATATATATATATATATATATATATATATATATATATATATATATATATTATGAATATTTATTTATTTATATAACAGTATCAAAATTGTGATAATAAAAATAGCAACAAAGCTGACTGCACATTCGTCCCAACCATTATTCTGCCTCGATCCCTTCTTCCCTTTCTTCCCTCCATCACGCTATTCCTTCCCTTCCATCCTTCCTCCCTCCCAGGTACGAAGACCTCGCCTGCCTCCAAAACTGCCTCAAGCTGCGAGAGCTGTCCCTGGAGGAGAACCCCATCAGCCGCCAGCCCCACTACTTCCACCACACCGTCGCCAGGTTCTACAGACTCAAGAGGTACACAACCTCATTTAGCCACATACTGACGACGGAGGATGCGTGCAGATAGGCAGAAAGGGGAGTTAGGAACAATGGGATGATAGTTTACATGCTATGAATATATGAACAGATAGATTGATTGATAAGGTTTAATAGCTTTCAGAGGATGGACAGATATACTTAGGATGTTAGATAGGTTGATGTATTGTACTAAGTATAATTTTAAGTATAAAGTATTGGTCGAAAAAAAAAAATTATATATATATATATATATATATATATATATATAAATAAATAAATATATATTACTATATATATAAACCAAGTGGATGGATGAATATATAATGTAGGTAATGGCAAATATTTACAAGGTCACTCAAGACAACAGACAAATAGATGAACATACATATAGATAGATGGATAAACAGAGATAGATAGATAGACAGATACAGGTAGACAGATAGATAGATTGATAGATATACATATAGATAGATATACGGATGGATTAATAGAATGACCGACTTAAGAAAAAACACTAAACAAATAGATCTATAAACAGGTAAATAAACAAATAAATAAATAATAAATAGGCAGAATAGAAGTTACATAAAGACTGACACGAACGAGCAGATATCACAGGAAGATCTACACACACACACACACACACACACACACACACACACACACGAAAAAATTATCACCAGCAAGTAAAATGATAGGCTATACATAGAGTAGGAAGGAGGACAGCAAGGGATGAATAATGGACATGAACTATAAGAAAAAAAGAAAAAAAAGTATAATTGGAAGGGAGAGGCGAGGGGGAAGAGCAATGATAAAATAGTCAAGAAAAATGTGACAGGAGGGAGGGGACGATGGGAATGAGAGGAGAAAAATGGAAGGAAGGAGAGAAGGAGGGAATGGGACGCCAGGAGGGAGAGATGACGCAAGAGAGGACACGAAATGGGTCAGCAAAGGGGAAAAAATGAGGAAAATTAGGGAGAAAATACTACTACTACTACTACTACAACTACTACTATTACTATTACTACAACTACTACTGTTACTGCTACTACTACTACTACTACTACTACTATTACTACTACTACTACTACTACTACTACTACTACTACTACTAGTAATTGTAATAATAATAATAATAATAATAATAATAATGATAATGATAATGATAATAATAATAATAATAATAATAATAATAATAATAATAATAATAATAATAATAATAATAATAATAATAATAATAATAATGCCGCCAGGCTGGACGACCAAGAGTTGACGATGGAGACGCGGCGGCAGTCGGAGAAGGTGCTGCAGAAGGCGAAGGAGAAGGAGCGCGCCCAGGCGACCCGCATCAGCGACGAGGAGAAACGGAACTCCGCCATCACCAACGCCATGAAGAACTGGCAGGTGCTCAAGAGACAGCACCGAAAGCTCGTCCGAAAACCCAGCGAGAGTTCCAATAGTAAGGCAACAGTGTTCCCTTCCCTTGCCTCCTTCCTAGCTCTTCGACCTCCAGGTGGAAAGATAGATGGACCATGAGATGAACTCTTTCGATGATCCAGTGAGAAATGTGGCATTGAGATGAGCCAGTGTTCCTTTCTAGAATCTAGATCTGGTTTTCTTTTTAACAGCACGTTGTTTGGCAAAAAGACGAATCCACAAACAAATAAATGAATTCACCCATAATCCCAGCTAGTGAGATTAAATTATTTTTCCTCCTCTTGGCTCTCTTTGTGCTGCCCAATGACAGACAGAATTTATTAATTGTCTCCGCCAACGAAGTTGGAGGTTATATTTTCGGTCCGGTCAGTATGTTTATTTGTTTGTTATCGCCCGCAAAAGAATTTTGCGGAAGGTATTGTTTTCAGCTGTGTAATTTTTTTTTTCTGTAACGCGACAACTTTTGAATTATTACAGCAAGGATGTTGAAACTTCACAGGTGGACTACTAAGGGCCCCCCACCGGACGAGTCCGATTTTCAAAGTCAAAAATGCATATTTTCACATTTTGAGCACTCTGACCAGAGGGTGTTGGCAGTGGGCGGTTTGCACTCGTGAGTGTCCAATGTCTAGTTTGTTTGTCTGTTCGTTAACAGTCTCCTGTGCACAATTATGCGAATATCTCAACCAATTTTTCATGGAAGCTTCGTGTCCATCCAGAATAGAATCCATTGATTTTTTTTGTCAAAGGTCAAAGATCAAGGACAAGGTCGCACAAAACGTAAGATTGGCCATAACTTCGGTTTTCGTCATCGTAGACTTCAGACTTGCTTCATATTTTAGCTCATGGAAAGACGCACCTTGCATGGCCTTGATCTTGACCTTGACCTCGAAAAGTTCGCCCAAGGTCAGTTTTCCAAAAATTATAATTTCAGCAAATTTCGAAACAAATGCTTCCATTTGATGCACCTTGCATGGCCTTGGCCTTGACCTTTGACCTTAACCTCGAAAATTTCGCCCAAGGTCAAAGTTTCCAAAAAATAAAATTTCATCAAATTTCAAAACAAATGCTTCCATATGATGCATAGGATCACAGTTGATACCCATACCAATTTTCAGGACGATCTTTGGCGGAGGTGTGCACTCTCTGAGTGCTATGCGTCTAGTTAAGGAAATGGCTGATCTGCTTACGTTTTCACGGAAAAAAAAAAATATATATATATATATATATATATATATATATATATATATATATATATATATATATATATATATATACATATATATATATATATATGGGCGAAAAGGTGCATCACATTGACCACTAGTAACTTCCTAATGATGTTGACTAATCACCGCAACTGTTCACCGCCAGCACCACCATGCAATACACACACTACCATCTTTTAATGAACATTGCCTCTCACCCTTCCACCTGCAGGTGCTAGTGACCAGCCGCCCTCCAAGGACAGTGACGGCACCACCTCCAGTGGGTTCTGTGGAGACACCGTGTCCGATGTTGGCGAGGAGGAAGAAGAGGAGGGGAAGAAGGAGAGCGCCGAGGAGAAAGATGAGGCTGGAGAGGAGGCCAAGGCGGACGGCACAAAGGAGAACGATAGTCAGAAGGGGAGTGCGGCGGAGGTGGTGGAAGAGCAGCAGCAGCAGGAGGATGACCGAGCCTCCCTGGCCTCCTCCGCCACTTCCAGTGGCATTTCTGACGTGAGTCTGGTTCACAGAGCCACGAAGCAGCGCCTGACCGAGGCGCCGCAGCAACCCGCCGTCCCAGAGGCTGAAAAGGCCAAGGAGGTTCAGATTACCTCGGAAAGTGTTAAGAAAGTGACTAAAAAAGCCCCAGCTAAGTGTGTCGATAAAACTAACCTACCGAGGAGCAAGTCCTACACGGACATGAGGATTTTAAGGAGAAAACCTTCATTTGAGGAGGACAACTCGGGCAGGGTGAAGGTAGCTAGGACTCCAGAGGTGCAGCGGGGTGGGTGCGAGGCATGGGGAGGGGCGGGGCGTGGTAATGAAAAGATCAGCCTGGAGGCGGCCCCGCGTGGTGCGTTGCCTGTGCAGAACGTGCCCGTGGCACGGCGGGGAGTGCGGCTGGGCAGCCCGCGGGCCGCCGAGAAGGTAGTGCCTCGAATAATTGCCAATGAGAGCAGTAAACAAGGCCGTGGCAGCCCAAAGAACTTTGAACTGTTGAAGAAAAGTGAGGCGACGCGGGGTGCTGGCCAGCTGCCCGACAAGGTGGTGAGTGCCGCCATCACGAGAGTCAGGTCTAATCTCAGTCTTCCGGTCCAGAGCCCCGAGGTGCCTGTCTCCCCGAGGAACGCCATCTCAGAACCGTCCGAAATTGACTCGAGTTCGGATGCTGAGTCTGCCGCCACCGCCACCACCACCAACACCGCCGGCACGCCCACCAGCTCCGTGGAGCCGCCGCCCCACCCCACCGCCTCCCGGGGTCCGCACAGCTTGGCAGACCTGCGGGTGCCCCTCACCAGGCCCAGGGAGCAGGAGCGACCTACCTCCGAGAAGGCTGACAAGGCCGTGCCAGCGGTGGGTCAGAGCAGCACGGGGATCCTCCGCGAGCAGGGACCCAACTTCCTGGCGGAGCTGGAGGGCGAGCGTCTGAGTCTGTACGGGCAGGGCGCCCTCCGCTGCACTGACCTGGCCTGGGAGAAGTCTATGGCGGCGGCGGCAACCACTGCGCGTTTCCAGTACATCAACTTTGATGACATTGTCGACATCTTCCCAAAACTACGGGTAAAGTTTCCTCGCTTGGAGAATTTCATCTTCGTGGAGACGCACTTAGCCAAGTGTAGCCAGCTCAACGCCCTCGCCGAGCTGCACCAGGTACTGTGTCTGCCAACCCTCACACCTCACTGAACTACTCTAGACTTAGTACCTAACGACCTAACATTCTCTTTCCCTCTGACTAACTCACTCTCCCTGACTGGACAGGTAACCTCCCTGGAAGTGGGTAAGGAGGGCAACCCGCTCACGCAGATTCCTTACTGGCGTCTGTACGCGGTGTTCCGGCTCTCCCACTGGGGCCTGCGACTCATCGACGGCGTTGAGGTCAGTCTCTTTCCTACACTGATTTATATGGATCTTCCTTGATTAACACCTTAAAAGACTCCCTTTAGAGCTTCCTCGACACACAGGCACGAGCTCCTTGACTCCTTCTATGAACATGTACAGCTTCTTAGCGGCCAAAACCTTTTGGTGTAGAGGCGATGATTCATTTTATGTCCGTACTACATCATATGCTATAGCCAGACTTAGTACAGAACTCTAAACAAGGTACATTTTTAGTATCAGTGGATCGCAGATCTGCTAGGAGCTTGTCACTCCGAGACCTCACGTGCCTGAGCCTCCACAGGTGAGCGAGGAGGAGCGCACGGACGCGGCTGTCATGTTCAGCCACTTGAGCCAGCTGGCCTTCACCTGCCTGCCGCGGGACCAGCTGGCCGCCTTCCTGTCCTCGCACCATCACCACCACGGCCACCACCACGCCCACCCCGCCGGAGACCATGACCCCGCCTCGCCGCCGCCAGGTAAGGTGGGCTGCACCGAGGCAAACACACTCATAATAATTATTTATCTGTCCGCACAGTAAAATGGCCTCTGAGGAAATTATTCGAGATAGTACTTATTCAAGCTACTTTCTTACTGTAATGAGTTGTAAAATCTGCAAAACCAGAATACTTTCACATTTTTATTCTATTAGGCCACACAGCAGTAACAACAACAACAACTACTACTACTACTACCACTACTACTACTGGTACTACTACTGCTACTGCTACTACTACTATACCATAAATATCACTTCTACTACAACTACTATTACTAGCACTACAACTGCTACTACTACAACTACCGCCTCCAAAGCATTAGTTTCGGCTAAGTATACCTCTTAACACTCGCAGGCGGCGGCGGGACGCAGGACACGGGGGGCGGCGCCGCGGGCAGGGAGGAGGACGAGGGCCCGCGCCTCAACCTGCCGCACCTGCAGGACCTTATCGGGAAGGAGGCGTTGCAGTATCGACCTGCCGCCCGCCTCACGCAGGTAACACCCCTAACTGATCGCCCAGCTGACTGACGAGGGGCGGGCTTTGGTGGGTGATTGACGGAGTTAATGACTGAAAGACTGACTGGTAGTGTGGCAGTTATTGGAGGACTGCTGGAGAGGATGACGAGTGGTGATCATTGGTGCACTAACTCAAGAAGGGTGACTGGCAGTGAGGTGATGATGATGTGGTTGATAGTGGACTGACTGGTAACTGAAGGACTGACCAAGAGAATAAGTGACGAACAGCTGACTGATGAAGGATAGGTTGACTTCAGGAGGGTGACCGAGAATAGAATGGTGATGTGGTTGATGGTAGACTGACTGGTAACTGGCTGACTGAACGGCTGGTGACAGTGATAATTACTCAGCTAATTAACATGGTGATCTTTGGCGGGTTGACTTAGGAAGAGTGACGGATGGTGGGTTAATGGTTGTGTGGTTGGCGGTGGAGTTACGAGTAGTGGGGCAGCTGGTGGACTGACTGAGTGGATGAATTACTACAAAAAATAATACATCAATGATAAAGGATGATCTTAGGTGACTGAAGGTGGATTATTTTTTCATTCATTCTTTTTCAAGGGTATAAAGAAGGCCCGCTAGTCATTCCTTTCGCAAAGAACTGTTCGAACGGAGTGTCAGATTCAGTTAGAGAGTCAGAGAGAAAATTATGTGATTGATAAGACTGACTAGGAGCTGATGAACTGACGCAACGGTCGAAGAATAACTTAAATGGTAAATAATCAGGTGACTGACGAGAGGGATGATGGAGTAAACAGGAGACTTCTGATGGCCTGATTGTGAGGTTGACAGGGATTCAGGTGTGGGATAATGAAAGGTGCGTGACAATTGTATGTGGTAAACAAGACACTAGTAATGGGTAAGCTTATGGGCTGACTGTGAGGTTGACGAGTGATTAAAGTGTGAGGTAATGAAAGGTGCCTGATGATTGTATGTGGTAAGCAGGACACTAGTAATGGTTAAGCTAATGGGCTGCATGACTGTGAGGTTGACGATTGATTTTTATCAGTGTGGTAATTATGATGACTGACTGATGATGAACTGCAGTTGTGATCTGTTGAAGGTTGACCGACAGTGAATTACAGACCTCAAGGTAGATTTCCTTCCTCGAACCGACCGACACTAAGTTATAAAAAACCAAGAGACAGTGGATTAAAAGTAAAACTAAGCCTACACTATAATGATAGACAATTAGATGACGCAGTGCTCACAGGTGTGGTGATGAGAGGAGGTAAACAGACGGACAGTAGGGAAGAGAGACACTCGGGAGGCTGGGTCTTAAATCAGGTGAAAGACGAAAGGAAAGGGAGAGAGGGAAGTAGGGCACCCAGGCAGGCAAGTGAGCAACAGAGCCACTAGAATTTGTGTACAAACTGAACAGCAAGAATCATCAAGTAGGCAATAAGCTCTTGAGTCTTACATGCTAGTTTAGGCTGCAGCGCTTCATAGTAAACAATGATCCGATATAAATATTCATACCTTCATTGTAGCTAGACCAGCGCTACAGAGATAAAGCAAAGCATGAATGGTAGTTTTAGCATTGCCATGCAGTTCTTGACTTTGCCAAGCATTATATTATTTTTTTGGTAATCTCTTGGAGCAGCCACTTATGGTGTTATGAAACAGGCGCAGGTGTACAGCATCACCCCCACCACCAGCAAGCACCACAACAACACACCGGAGCCAGGTCACACGCGTCAAACACCCTCTCTTTCTGGCCCATTTCAGAAGCGTCGAAAGGTAGAGTCGGGTGCGGCGAGGCTCCCCGGCCCACCTGGCGCCCCTCACACGCCCCTCGGGCCTCGCTGTACATTAAACGCTTTTGACATAAATGTATCCACGAGCTTCACCGCTAAACTATACTTTATAAACCGTACTGAGGATTCTCCTGAAACAGGACATAACACTTATTTTGCGGGAGGCTGCTGCCCCCCAATCCCACCACCTCCACATTACTTCCACCGCCATGTTGTCTGGCACAACACGTTGAGCTGTAGGGAAGCTCCACCAAATAGGGAACAGGTCTTTAAAGCAGTACGACAAGAAACAATTATATATATATATATATATATATATATATATATATATATATATATATATATATATATATATAAATTAATTAATTTATAATTACAAATTTATAATAACAAATGCACAAACAGGTAATTTACTCTTTTCTCACATGCAAAAAATAATTATGAATTTTTTTTTTCTAAATCAAGCATTGAGTATTAACATCACAAAAGTAAAAGAACAGCAGCCCTTGGCAGTCTTCCTGCTCACATTCCTGTCACTTGGCTGGAGACTTCCCACACCTAAAAAGTGACCTAAACATGTTGTCTGACTTCACCCTCTCATCTAAATGAGTGCCGAGCAGCCTGTGTGCAGCCCCCCTCATGTGAGGGCCATCAGTCTTGAATATGCTGCCCCATTGCGCCTGAGCCCTGCGAGAGGCTTGAGGCCGTCAACTTTACCTGTGGTAGCCACTGTGACGGCACCAAGGATAAAGATGCCCTTGAATTTAAGCAACCCGTTTACTTGGCTTTTCAGTAAAATCTTTGTAATGTCCCTTTATGATCCATTTCGTGCCTTTACTAAGTGTTGAGAGCAGCTTTTAAACTCATTTTACCTTCCTAGATATCCCTTATTTCTTACATTTTCATTGTCTTGCTTAACTTCAGCATTTACAGCTGGATAATATTTCAGGAAATACAACAAAGCTTCTGAGGCATCCTTTGCTAAAGCAATATCCCAAATACTTTCATCTTGCCATAATTTCTTGCATTCTGTCATCTCCAAAATGCCATTCCATCTTATCCATTTCCAATTCCCATTTTCCCCTTCCCACACTCAATCCTCTTACTGTCCACTATTTCCCCTCTCAACCATTAAAGCTGCAAATTGGAACCAAGGCGAACCAGACTGTAGTGAGTCAACGTGCACTGAACACTTAAATTATGTGTTTAGTCAATTACTCTTTTCTAAGTAATTTCACCACTTTCGTAGGTGTAAGTACTTAACACTGAATGAACAACTAAATATATTCACTTGTATCCCTTTAACTAACTTTGTTGCTGTGATAAACTTTCCATAAATAGCCAAACTAATAAGTAAGCATTGCTGTACTCGTTATCACCACCTGATCGCTAAACTCTACAACAGCTATACTTAACACATTGCAAACAATTTTTCTTCTTGACAGTGATCACGTGAGTCCCATTTTTCTTCTTTATTCTCCATCTTATCATTAACATGGCTCACTTAAATTGCCCTCACAACAGCAAGCTTCTTGGCAACACAACAAAGTGTATAACTTAAGTGTTGGTCTGTGAGATGCACTTCAATGTGTTGTTTTGTGGTGGCTCTCCTCTTCCTTGCACGTAGGCTTTGTGTGTGTGTGTGTGTGTGTGTGTGTGTGTGTGTGTGTGTAATTCCCCACTGTCTGATCAAGATTTGGACTTGTCACACCAGCAAGTACCCTCCTGATTCGAGCAAAGTTCCGTATAATTGATCTCTGGGTACTGCTGGGACCCTCACACACCGCCTTCATGAGCCTTCACTGTTTTTTTTTTTCTTCCTTGACACCAAACACTATAACACACTTTTTCTTTTCTGCTATGTCCCTCACCATTGTTTCTCTATTTTTTAACACATTCACAACTTTTTTCTGTGTCTTGCCACTGTTTCTGTTGCTGTTGTTCTAGGAATTCCCTAAAGCTCTTTTTTTCCTTGTCTTTTTCACTTCTCCACTCCTTCCATTCATCATTGACCACATCCATAATCTTTTCCTCTACCTTTACACCCACACTCTGCTGATCATTTCCTATCTTCTTTGCTACCTCTTTTTTTTTATCATTTCTTCCATCTTCTTCTCCATGTCTTCGTTTGTCCCCATCACACTAATCTCTCTTTCCGTTTTCAAAATTTGTATCCCATGGTCTTTTTTTTTTCCATCTTCAGTTGCGCTATTTCTTTTTGGCTTTCCAACTGTTCCTTAGTCAATTTAATTATTTCTTCTCTCAAGTTCTCCACCATTTTCTTTGTCTCCTCGTCTCTTCTCCTTGCCTCATCATCTCTCTTTTTTACTTCGGTCAGTGCCTGAATCACTTCCCCAAAGTCCGCTCTCAGCTTCCTCATTTCTATTACTATTTTATCACAGTCCTGCTCCACAGTGTTTATTTTTTTCCACTGTACTGGTTCCATTGTTGATTTTGGCATGAACCCCTCGAAACTCTCCCCAGATTAGGAGACTCCGCTGTCTTGAATCTTTGTTTACCTTCCATCCAACCTCCTTTCTCTCCTCCCCGTTATACTTATCGCTTCTCACTCTCTCACATTCTTCTCAATATCTAAACTCCTAGGAGATAGGACTCAAATAACTTAGCTGTTGCTCGGGCCCTTATGAGTGACAAATAGATTGTTGTTCTCCGCTTCGACTGTCCACATCCTCTTGCTTCTGAAGTCGGCGTGTGTGTGTGTGTGTGCGTGAGTGTTAGTTCATCTGTTTGTCGTAGATTGTTATTCACATCATTAACTGTCCTCCCTCTTCCATTTCCATGTGTAGTTTCTGTTGCCTTTCAGTATTTTGTATTCTTACTTCAATAGTTTCATTACATCTCATTTATCATATTCATAAACATATTTTGCATTTTTACATAAGAACAATTTATGTAACCTATGGGCTACATATTACACCATAGCCTACTTTGATTCATTCTTGATCTTTTTCCTTTGTCTGTTCTTCTGAAGAATATCGTTCTTTTTATGTGATAAACTCTACTATAAATGATTTGTGTCGCATCTTTGTACAAGGTTGTTCAAGCATGCAGTATTGTTGACTTTCCTGTGGCTTGTGTTGTCTGGTCTCTTTTTGCCTTTCATGATGGGGAACACTATTCTAGGAAGAGTGTGACAGAACGTGTGACTTTTATACCCTGGAAAGTTGGATCAACACACAGCATTTTGATATTGTCAACTTGTATCATTGGTGAGGAAATGGAGGCACTTCGGGTTGCCATACTGATTAAAGTTTTTAAAATTTCAATTGCTAATTTAAGTGTACATGTTTTGTTAGTGTGTGTGTGTGTGTGTGTGTGTGTGTTTACATCCTCATAAAATCAAGTGGGACTAGACAACAACAATCAGTGTCCTGAGGGCAAAAGCAAAAGGACAAGTAATAACACACTGTTTGTCCCTACAGGAGGACAACGCGACACTGGTGAGTGCAGGAAGACAGGCACGTCAGCTTGCTGTGTGGACCTTCGACTCCCTGCACCGCCTGCACACCCATCATGCCACCTGGCCCTCTGTCCTCCATGACTTGGTGCGTGATGCCGTGACTGACCTAGCCAAACCCACCTACGGAAAGCAGTGCCTCGAGGATGTCAAACGAACTCTGGGCTGGAAGAAGTAAAGCCAGTGGTGTGCGCTGTTTAGTTTTACTAACTTATAAACTTTGTTCCCCTTGTGATGGGGCAAAGCTACTGTGTTTTGTTACATAAGCATTTTTTAAAATTTTTTTTATTGATGTTTATGAAAGTTTATTGTATCTGTTGGAACAACATGGGGTTGTGAGGGTTCTGGACTGAGTGCAGGGTGACTGAATGTGTTAAAATGTTGGTACAACAATCAGTTAAAAAATGACTTGCATGCATTCCTTTCATAGTCCTAAATAACACCTCTTATACTCAGCCTCCCATACCTAGTGGAAGGAATTATGAGTATGAGAGGCAAGATGGGTGAATGAATGCAATGACTTGGAAAGAGAGTCAGATGGGCAGGAAAGAACAAAACCATGGTCACAAAGACAAGGCAACAACAACGTCAAAAAACAATTACGTAAAAATTGTACTATAGCTGAAATAGATAGTGTATAGTGAATAAAACATGCCTGGTCATCTCCAATATTGGCAACATGAGATGGAGGCAAAGCAGGTGTGGAAGAATCTAAATTAATGTTTTATTTTCTCCCATACATATCATGATAATTTACTGAATGTTCACTGACTCTCCCCACCCTTACAAATCAAGGGAAAATGTTATTCAAAGAAAAGAAAAGCTAGATGGAAAAAGATATTTGTTGAATTAAGCAAATCATTGATGAAAAGGGCTAATAAAATGAATGAGAAAAAAGTTACTGCCACATTTTTGCTAAGAGTGCACTGAACAAAAAGTCTACTGTTTGTTTGGCTCAAAGTACTTTTTGGGAGCATGGTTTGGTCTACAAGAGCATGACTACATGTCTCAAAGAGAGGAAAGATACACTGACTATCTCCCCAAATAAAGATTTCAAGAAGTAGTTGTATTATTACCTTACTCCTCTCTTTTCCGCATACATAAAATAATCTGAAAACCGTTAATTACATAAAAATTCACAAAGTAAATTTGTAAACTAAAATAACACCTGAGAATCATGCACACACACACACACACACACACACACGTGCAAAAAGAAAAACAATCGTTAGTTAACACAATGAACTGGTGGTTATAACAACAATAATAAATTAGCAAGTATCATTACAGAATAGTATAAATGAGAGAAATACTACAATACTTTTAAGTAAGATATATGTTCAAAGTCCACAAAGTCTATACCAAAGGGGAAATCAACACTTTAAAGGTAACATCGGCTGAAAACTATTTACATCTAAAAAGAAAACAATATATATGACTTTCTCATACCTTAATGAAATAAGTGACTGCAACTCCAGCATCAGTTATCAGAAGGCATTCCTAGATTCCATCTCAGCAACTAGATGGCAGAGGTGAGGGCCTCATATCTGCACAGCATTAGACAACCAAAGGTAATTGTTATTGCTAAGGGCAGTGCTGCCATCTTCATGCTCTTGTGGAAGATGTATTATTCAAAGAGCCCTTGTCAGCTTAGTAATGTTCTTCAGCTTCAAAGAAATAGATGACTACTACTCGGAGGTCAGTCAGATCATTAAAAATATGTTACACACTGCCTGTGTGTCAGGGAAAAGATGAGCAACTACTAGTACTGATGTACTGGTGTTTGCACTAGCCAAAGCCCTACCAGAACTAGCCTCAATTTCCCAAGAACTAATGATGAAGTTATTCACAAACAGATGTGATGAATACTAGTTGTCATTTAAATGTGTTGTTTTAAAATTATTTTAAGTTCAGGGTTTGTGTTATGAATTACTCACAGAAACACATGAAGGCTACAAGAGGTCCATCAGTCTACACATGGCACCTCCTGTATACCAATAATTCACCATGTCCTCCTTCCCCATAATTCTGTCTAACTTCCATTCAAACTTTAAACTGTACCTGAACTGACTAGGATTGTTTAGTTGGTTCCATTTTTCCACTGTTTGTTTGTAAAAGTCTTCCTCATCTCCTCTTCTGAGGGTTCCAACCTTTCATTTTAGTACAAGTGCTTCATCTATTACCTTAAGTAATCCACATGAATACTTCAAACAGGTCACTCTACAGTCTAAATCTTTCCAATCATTGCAGATTGAGCTTTTTTAACCTCTCTATATGGCTATTTAAAAAAAAAAAAAAAATCTTAGTACAGATTCAAGATTCATTCATTAAGTAGTGGCTGAATGATCAGCATGCAGGGGAGGTATCCTGGAGGACCTATGCTCAAGTCCCGTTCGTCGCTACAAGATGATAGCTTTCAAACATTGCCGAGTGACCTAAGATTACACACATGCTGTCCTGATGACCACTTATCAACCCTGGGGGGCAGCATGAGCCGAGGAAGAATGGTGGCACTATATAGAAACACTTGTTTACACCACTAATGGGCAGGGGTAGACAAACAGACCCCACCATGAACACCTGGCAGGGCTATGGGCCAAACGCAATAGAGAAAAAAAAAAAAAAAAAAAAAAAAAGGGGGGGGGGGGGGAATCAGAATTGAACAGCATAATAAAGGTGGACCCTGACTTCCAAGCAGCAGGTTTATATCTTTTACTAAGTGCTATAAAATATTGCAATAAAAAAAGGTAAAGTTGATGACATACACTTAACCTAGCCTAGGTGCTCAGCTCCATCACATTGGGTCTGAAGCCTGAGGCAGACTGGTCGATTAATGGGCACTAGGGAAAACTTGGGGAAGGTAAATGTGTGGATATTACAATAACCTTACCTCTTGTTCTCCTTCGATAGTCAGTTTCCTAAGCCAGCAGCCCTTGCCCTCCTACCTTCACTCCCATATAACTACTCTTCCATTTCTACCAACTCTTTAGGGGAAACCTTTCAGGGTCAGGATTAGCACACTGAAGGGCCGCTGTATTGGAAGAAGCACAAGTTATAATTTTGAGGGGCACAAAGCGGTTTATAACTTTCATGTAATATCAAATACAGAGAAATGGATGGGAAGTATATTTATCTTACAAGTTTTTCATGACAATATATAGATGTGTATATAAAGGTTTTGTGCAATGATAAATATTAATACCTAACTTAAGTGAATGAATACATCTACTGCAATGCATACAGTAAAATATGTACATGTATACATGAAGACATATGTCTCACTGGGCTTATGTACACCTAATGAATTAAATTATTAAAGTATGTAAGAGCAATATGCATTGAACATCAACACATCCCCTGATTTCTTCTGAAGTATAAAGATGAGCACAAACCTTCAATGAGCTTCCCTTTAAACACAGGGAGTATTGTTGGCTTAAAGCTGTTGTTACACCGTGCTGCACAAAGGTGATATAGGATATTTTTATAGCTCCTTTACTTTTGTCTTTTCATCACCAATACAGAACTATGTTCTGGATGAATAAATAGTTTGCAAACTGGTAACTCAATTACCATTACTTTGTGCAATATTAAGGTATTCATTATTTCTTTTCTTGAAAGATGTTAGGCTATATGTATTGTATTGAATACAAACTATGTTATCAATCAATCAGTGGGGGTATATGCCAGGAGGTGTGTCGCCTTGCTCACCCTACGACACCAAACCTGGGGATTCCTCCGGGCAAGTCTCCATGCAAGCCCCCTTCCCATCCTAAGTGCTTCCTGGCAGGATCTATCGACTTGTTCAAGCCATGGACTCTGTGAGCATTCCTTTGGCCTCCTCCACTCAAGATCATCTCTTACAGAAACAACCCAATGAGCAGGGTCAGCTTCTGGGTAGAGTGCCACATGCCTGAATAGCTGGAGTTGGCATTTATGGACTATGTGGGTAATATATGTGGAATCAGTCTCACGAAGTAGTCGATGGTTTGACACAAAGTCATTCCAGCAATATACCATGATTCTGCATAGACACTAAATACCAAAGGAATCGAACTGCCTCTCCAGGTCACAATTTAGTGTCCATGTCTCACAGCCATAGAGTAAGATTTGAAGATCCAGATCTTTGTCCTTCTGAACAGCTATCTTGTGCTGTTCAGAACAGAACTCATGTTGAGTGAGTCCATAACACCTTGGGCCAAGCCAATCTGCTGTAAGACCCACCACTGTTCTTAACTATGCTACTATGGTATCTGAAACTCTGTCAGCAAATATTGTCATCCATGTAGTGTTAAATGGATGAGATCCTCATGAAGTATTGCACATTAGAGACACAGAGCAAACAGTAAAATAAAAAAAAGATACTTGTAATACTGTGTCACTTAAAAGAGAATGATTTAAATAGGAATAACAGAAAGCAAAGCAATATCACATTTTCAGCCATAGTATGCTCAGTAGAGCTCACACACAGCTGTGTTTGTACACAGTAGTTTAATACAGCTTAAAGTTTCATAACAAATTCACCTATACAGTAACATTTTACACTCTATTTCATACTTTTCAGTATATGTTATATGAATTGAAGAAACTTTGCTTTCAGCATCAAATACTTAAAAAAGAAATATTACCACAGAATCCTCCATGGCAAGAGTGTTATCAAACACAGCACAAGGCTAACTCTTGAGATAGAGTGACCAATGATATTCTCATCCCTAATGTCTGTTTGACATAAATGCAAAAAAATTCACATTGTGCTTACTGTTAATAGATACTGGCAAATACTGATGCTCACATGTGGTCAAATGTTTTTGGATGAACCTGAGTTGGATGAGACTCTCTATACATACATTTTATTTCTAAAGGGGGTGGGTGCAAATATTCACCAAAATTCACTAATTTTGGCATTGTGGTATTTTGATATTGATTGGAAAGTGATCCATCCTCAGTGAGTAACCCTGTGTGCAATTTTTAAGACTATATTTACTCAAACCCCCTTTTTGGTACATTATGAACACCAATCTCAAAGTCTGAAATATAAAAAGATCCCTGGCAGCATAAGATCATAGCTTGTATCTTTTTTTTCATGAAAAGTAGTGAATCAGAGAACTACATTAAGTCTTAAACATGAAAAAGTTTACAAATAGATTCCGAGTAGAATTGTTTAAGAGATTATTGCAATTAGTAAGACACTGTTATACAGGATCTTATTTTACTTTATATCCAATTAAAAATCAAAAGGCTACAATGATACTAACTACACCCTCTTATTTTGCACCCTACCCCCTAAGGAATCTGTTTATGAGATGTCTACCAATAGATCTAAGATATCTTCATAACCAAACTTTAATACTGTACTTCTTTGTTTGTGTCATATGAAGTAAACGAATAATGCTTAGCATATTTTGCTAAAATTAAATAAAGATAATGCCACTAACCAAACACAAACATAAGGTAAAATTATTAAAATCACCAAAACAATCCATTTCCACCTTACATTGCACAAGCTTAAATCCTCACTCAATCACCATTAAGACATAGCTGCCATTCAAATATCATACCTTAGCCACTGCTTCACCTATCATCCATTACTGAAGATAAGTAATCACATCCTAACACACACACACACACACACACACAAGCAGGCATGCCTCCATTTATGCACACACGCTGGCATGCATCCACACATGCTCGCACACACACACACACACACACATGCATGGAAAAAAACCCACTCACACACAGGTACACTGAAGAAAATTAAAGCAATGGAAGAACATTTTTTTGACTTTGAGATTATGATTAAAATGCCATAACCCCAATATTTGCCTATCACCACAACCACCACTATTGCTACTTCTACTGCTGCTGCTACTACTTCTATTACTATTACTGCTACTACTACTAATATCAATGCCACTGCTTCAAATCGCCTCAACTTGGTCTTCTCAAGTATATATCTACTCTATGGGTCGGTAGATGAGGGTAGTGACGCACTTCTTACGGAAGCGGTGTGAGGTGGAGAGGACCATCATGCCGTCCCTGATGCTGAGTGCATACATGTGGTTCAACATCACGTGGTTTGGCTCAGGTAGAAGGGTTGGCTCACACTGTGTGGGGCAAAAGGTGAAGGGTTATGGTGGTGGAAAGATTGTAAATGAAAATGAAATATGAGTAAGAGAAAGGTGCTTGATTGATTGGGGTATCATCATGATGCCATAACTCAGTAGTCATACAGTTACAAGAAAGGTGCTGCAGAGAGAACACTTTGAGAGAGGAGTACAGGCAGTCAACACTATACAATTGATCTCTTATATGATCTTGAAATTTCCTTATCAAAAACATATATATAAATCCCCAGGATCAGTTATACAATCTATCTGTGCTAAGTGGTGGGTGCATTGAGAAAGGTGGTACGTCCATATGATCATTACGTCACACAGTGGTGAGGTAGTCATCATCACTAAGAAGTACAAGGGAAAGTTTCCCCTACCCATCTTTGCTCAGTCTGCAGTCACATGTCCACGTTTTTTTTTTTTTTTTTTTTTTTTTTTTAGCTGCAAAGTGTTTGTGTTTGATCTGTCTTGCTGTTCTGTTACAGTAATAAAATATGCTGAAGTTTGTTGGGGGCTCTTTTTGATTCATTTTTTATGACAACTGAGTGACTAGGAACATATTCCCATTAAACCTGTTTTAATTGCTATTGATTTTTGAGAAACATAACCCACCTGCAAGATGAGGAATGCCTAGATTTTAAAAGATAAAGGATAAGGGTGCTGGATAATGATGGCGGATCAAAGATATAACTAACGGAGATGAGGGACTGTAGCTGCAAGTATGACAAGCAGATATTAAAAATGTTGAAAAACAAACACAAGGTCAATGAATACTGCAAGGGAACAAACTGGCATAGCCTAATGATTTACAGAAAAATAATCAGATTCAAAGAGTTTACCATTCAGACACCGCAATGCTCGTTTGACAAAGGTTCTGGCATAAAAGAAGTAATCTGCAAGAAGCTGAAATTGGTAATAATATTATAAATCTGAAACAATCATTTTTCTATTCTCTTGAGCCTTTGAGTTTGTTTCCTAGTTCCTTTCACAGTAATACTAAGATCCATATTCTTAAACGTATCAGGCTCCCAATATGACTATTTCCCAAGACCTGAGAAGATTAAACCGGTTTTCATGGATATTTTTCCTGTTCATGGTGCAGAAGTTGGGTAAACCTACCACAAGGATCACAAAACACTCCATGAAAATCCCAGCAACTTTTACAAGGCTTTCTAAACAGGCGAACTGAGACACAGATACATTTAAAATTATGGACTTAAATATACATATCTTGGCTGTTTGGTTTTATAGATTTCTAGATTTGTGGATAGAGGGGTAAGTTTAAACCAGTGCATGTGATCTGTGTTTCTTTGCAATATCTGATCACCTTTATCTAGCACTGCCAGTTCTTGCCTACACCTCACATCAGACTGTCAATATCCCTGTTTGTAATGTCCTCACCTGGTATTTTTTATATCATAGTAATCCCCTGCCACACCTGCCCAGACCTATACCCATGACCCACATTAATTGTCAGAGCCTATCTGTGTCCCGCCCATTCATTGTATTGCTCACCGAGATGGGGGTGTCCTTGTTCAGGATGACTTGCAGCAGGTGGGGGGGCAGGACGGGCGGCCCTCGAATCTTCTCACTTTGTTGATATTCAGGTATTTCTTGGCTGAACTGTTCTTCCTGCACCACTGTGGTCAAAAAGTTAGTGTTAAGACTTTGGTTCGTTTATATTTATTAAAGTCATAGTTTTTTTTAATTATGTTGTAATCTAAAATCATACACATCTCCATTAATATCTCCAGCACCCCATCTCCTCACTATCCTGTACTTCTCACATTCTTGTTACATCTGCTTTTCTCAATGTTAAAACATTAAACTAAGCACCTTTATTAAATATTAGTAGGAATGCTGGTCTACAAAATTTACAGCAAAAAATACAATCTAGCAAGTGAAAAACTTTTTCTGGTTATGACATTAAACACACATTACAAGCAAGGACAGCCTATGCCTTCTTGCCCACATGCTAAACCTGACATTGCATATATTCTAATACTAAGATTACTCTTGCATTTGACAATTTTCCTTCACAGGGAGCTGAATCCCTTACCTTCCCTTTCCTTCCCAGAGATATTCTTGGAGCCTGACTTATCATCTTTCTTGTCATTGGGATCTCGGAGGAGGGCATTTTCAAATTCCTCAAAGTCTGCATCATTGATGGTTATCATGTTGTTCTGTGTCCCCATGGCATTGTCAACGGCCGCCTCACCAGGACTGACCTTCCACTCCCCATCCACTAAAAACTTGTACTGATGGGAGCCTTCTGGGAGGTCAACGATTGCAACAAAGTCCTTCTCACTGTGTAAGACAATGTTTGTACCGTCATTTCAAGATTCACTGGAATGGCAATGCCTTGCAACTGATAAAAAAAATTATGATGCTATTGACTAAACTTTATCTTCAAAAGTCATTAATTCCAAAACACAGAAAAGTCACATCATATCATAATAAGTTTGGTTTATTAGCAGAACCTATCTGCTTGAATCCTAATCTTATTTTCATGTTCTAAATCCGACATACTAATGTCTATATTATTTTGTTTGTTGCATTAAGAGCAAAAGTTGCAATGTCAAGAGTTGGTAATGACTAACTCTGCCCCCAGTCTGTGTGTCCCTCCTACACACCTTTTGACCATTGGTATGCTCTGCCATTGGTTGAATGTTCCTGCAATGGACACACTGTTTCCTCCTCCTGTCCACTTGATGACAAATGGAAGCATCTTCTTGTTCCCTTGAGTGATGACAGGTCTGGGCCTTGCAGGAACTGGTTCCTCATTCTCCTTATCCTTGTCCTGTGGAAAGTTTATTTAACCCTTTCCATCCGTGACGCAGACGTTGGCGTCACAGTATGGAAAGGGTCAAGAGGAAATGGAAGATTAATCCTCTTCTAAACCTCTCAATCCTCCTCTAAATTCCCCTTAATCTTCTTCCATTTCCTCTTCAGAGGTTTAGAAGAGGATTAAGAGGAAATGGAAGAGGACTAAGAGGTTTAGAAGAGGACTAACCCTTACCATACGGTGACGCCGTCGGACGCCGACGTCGGCGTCGCCGGAGCAAAGGGGTAAAAAGATAATTCAGCCAGGGAAATGGTCAAGAAATATATGCATTATCAATACATATACTGAGGAAGACACAGAAAGAAGAAATTTATTACTTTATGAGAAGGATAAATTAACAACAGCCCATGGAAAGAAGAATTCAGGTAACTCTCGATTTACGCGAGTATTGTGTCCTTGAAGAGGTCGCGTAAATCAAAAACAACGTAAATCAAACAAGAGGTAGGTTTCTATCGAAAAATAAATATTCACTCCATTCAGTGGGGAGAGAGAGAGAGAGAGAGAGAGAGAGAGAGAGAGAGAGAGAGAATATCCATATCACAGAGATATCCACTCAGGTATTCAGTCTCAGCCTCACTCGTGTGAGGAAGAAGCGAGGGACACCATGAGTGACTGGCTTGTATTGGTATCAGTACCGAGCAGTCTGGTACTGGTACCGTACCGTATAGCTGGTACCATTAGTACCGGTACTGGTACTGGTACCTGCCCACCCCTATTGTTGAGTAGCGTGGCAGCGTGGGTACTGTATTGTTGTTCAAGTGGCGCGCGGTAAGAACTGAGCTCAGCTGTGTGGCCGTGACGCAGTGTGAGTCCAGTTGCGTGAGACATCTGGTGGCCGCTCCATAAAATATCACATATAAGTGAGAAATAACGTGTAAATTAAACATTTATTTGGATTTTGGACCCAGCGTTATTTGAAAGACGCGTAAACCAAATTTGCGTAAATCGAGTTACCTGTACCATGAAAACAGTATATACTACAGTGAAAAGTGAATTGTTTTCTCTCTCACCTCATTTGGCTTTTTTTAGGTAGCATTGGTTTAAAAGGCTATCAAGATGTGGTCTTGCAATCACTTCATATTCACAAATAAGGTTATTATTCTTACGCTTTTTTGTGTACTTGAATGTACTGTAATACGTAGTTATTCCTGTTAATGAGTATACATTAATGTAAAGTAGCTACATTATCCAAAGGAAAACTGATGAATGTTTTACAAGTATCTGCAAGGAAGACCCATACAAGTCAATAAGCACCATACAACCTCTAAGCACTTTGTTCCCTTTACCTTGGCAACCTTCAGGATCACAGGGTCATGGTCTTCCTCTGAGCCCTGCTGCAGTAGTGCCTTGTGATGGCCAGCACCTGACCTGGACTGGTCGAAGGTAAAGGCTTGTCCATCCCCGACCCGACTTGGGGAGTATGGGGTGAACTCTCCGGTCTTATTACGATCCCGCCGCTCCCCAGATGATGCGTGGTTACCCATTTTTGTTTCTTATACCTTAGGATTAGAAGAATGCAACAAATAAATCAAAATAAAAGTATATAAAATAAATTATGATATTAATAAAAGAAAACATCATCCAAGGCTCTAACCTAGCATTTCCCAACATGGGGGAAATTTCCCCCTGGAGAAAAATTTCACGATTCCAGGGGGAAATTTAATGTGAGGGAATTATAAATTACTAGCAATTACTAGTCGACTGAAAAAAAAAATCTCATATACTGTGGAATTGACTTTCCTTCATGTAGGTACTGTACATAGAAACAAATATCAACATTTATGCTACGAAAGATAGAGTTGAGGAATACATAAAAGAGAGGGGTGAAAGAGGGATCTGAGGACTTAGATGTGCGAGAAATGTATGTTTGGAGAGGGAAGACTGGAGACTCTTCTGTCATGGCCACCCCCTTGGAGGGAGTTCCTGGCAGAAACTGGGCATCAGGGCTACTGATTGATTGATTTGTGTTATTAAGCAAGTAAATTTTGTGTTTGGCTTCTATTTGTTTATTATGTTATTTGTGTTATTAAGAAAGAAAATATCGTGCTTTGACTATTTTTTTCCTTGTCCACACGGATGGGGGAATCCGGATCATTGAACTGGTTGAAGGGGGAAATGAAAGAAAAAAGGTTGGGAACCACTGCGAGTCTAACCTAAAGTTTGCCAATTCTGATGTTAAAGTATCCTGCATCTGGAGTAGTCTCATTCTAAATACAGTTACAAACTTGATACACTTCTAGCTTCACCACCAACAACTATAACGTACCTGTAAAGTAACTGATAACATCACTGCTACATGCAGTAAGCAAAATGTGCCGATCGTAATATATGAGACTTAGGTAAAGTTAAGATCTTCCTGAGACAAAGGAAAAAAAATGCAGAGTGACTACACAATTACTACCTTGTTCTGTGTATCAGTTAGTATATTTACTGAATCTTAACCCTAGATTACTATCGTTGTCGGACTAACGTGGTTACTATCGATGTCCGGAATTCCGGACAAACTTTGCGGACTTGAAAACAAATATAGGAATGGTACAAAGTTTAATTACAAATTTTTTACTTAAACTAGAATACATTCCTAATTCCATGACCTATAAATTTAACATATTACCCAAAAATAACATTACGAAAAAAAAAAAAGTGTGAAACTTGAAAAAAATGCTACCTTTCCCTAATGAAGGCACCACTGCCAGGCAGTGTTGACTGAGTGTGTTGAGTTGTGCCACATGTGGACCTCACACGTCCCACGAAATGTTTCAGCCTCGGAAGCTCTATTGCCTGCATTATACTTGATATGTTATACTTACTATCGTGTCCGGAATTCCGGACAATTGGGAACAGTTCAGGAATTAAGCATGGGAAAAACACAAATGTACCTCACGCACCAAGGGCAGAATACTACTGAAATTAACCCCCCATGCCGGGATTCCGGACAACGACAGTAATCTAGGGTTAACCATCTTTACCCTTCTATAGCATATAGAAGACTTGCTGCACTTCTTTCACACTGCCATGTGACTGCTTATCTTAGTTAAGATTAAGAAGACAAACTCTCCAGTTTCTCATAAACTAAGCACTCTATCTGCAAGCTTTCAACTGATAAGGATTTAGGGAACCTTCATTCTCAAACTCTAACACTATCTTTTTAAGAAATGTCAGTTATTGTTATTATTATTATTATTATTATTATTATTATTATTACTATTTTAGTGCATTTGATTATCTTGTATGTGGGTATATTATTTGACTCCCATTTTGAGGAGGAAAATTTTAATGTTTCTTAACTTCCATTCATTATTTGCACTGCGGCTCCAGCAGCAATGCTTTTCTGTCGTTTGAAGAAACTGGCTCTTCTAGAATTACAGGGTGCCAACCTCTGCCCTGGGGGCTCGGCGTGTACGGGGCGACCACAGAGTTACAGACTGTCTATAACTCTGTGGGGGCGACCCAGCGTTCACCTTGCAACGACCTGCTGAAGCGACTCTACGTACTTCGATGACGGTATGAAGGAGGTATGGCAGGAGCGGCTGAGAAAACGTCCCGATAGCCCGAGACCTCACAGAAGGGTAGGCCTGGTGGTAGGCGTGGCTGCCCGTGAAGGCCAAGGTGTGATGGGGAGGGTGCCTGTGCCTGCGTGAGGGAAGGCGTGTGTGCAGGCCGCGGCACCACTCGCCTCGCCGCGCCAACAAGCCAAGGCCGTCTGCTACGTACTCCTCTTCTTCTTCTTTGTCCTGTTGTATCGCTTCGTAGGCCTTCCTCCTCCTCTTGAGCCTCTCTTCTGCTTGTTGTCACACTTTGCTTTCAATGGCGTTACGCTGTTTGTCTCTCCTCACTATAATACTCCTTCGCCGTCTGCTGCTGATGTTTACGTTAATTCCTTTGGGGTCGGTGTTCTGCTTTCGCCTCTCACATCAATTAAACTATCAATCAATCAATCACATGTATCCTTAGTTGTATAATCACACTCTGTACTGCCTGGGGGTTGGGATGGCATGCTCCTCCCTTCTCCTTTGTTGTTTTACTTGCAACAATAAACTATCAATCAATCAATCAATCAACTATTTGCAGAGGCCGAAAAAGAGGTCTATCGGGTTCTCCTGAGTGTTATTTTAGGTTCATGGTACAGGAATATGGTTAAACTACCAGGAGAATCATAAAGCTACCCCTGGAAATGCTCAAAACTCCTTCGGATGTCTGGTCAAATATGTGCTCCGATAGGTATAATATGACCCCTGAGGCTGGCACTGCGTCCAAACGGAATTCTTCACTTATATTCATCGTAATAACGCATTATATCAGAATCTTATAACTATCTAATTCATGTTGACCACTCCAGCATACAATAAACAACAACATTCAGTACAAACAGTTCCTTATTATTACGACAGGAAGGAAATATGATCAATAATAATATGCTAAATTCTTCACTAATATTCATCGTACATACGTATTATATTGGACTTGTAATTAGGATATCATTTAAGCATACAATAAACAACAACGTTCAGTACAAATAGTTCCATATTATTCCGACAGGGAGGAAATATGATCAATAGTAATGTCGTCAGACTTATGCGTCACCGCCTGGCAACCCTTTGTTTACCTTTCCCGAATCCCGACGTGGCAACACCCGAACTTATTACGTAATTCCCGAAGGCACAGTAGAATGTCAGGTGGCAATAAGGCTGGCAGTACGGTACGGTACGGAATTTTTAACCGTACTCCGTACCTGAAAAAATACCGTACCGTAATTTCGTACCGTACTCCCAGCTATTTTTCCGTACCGTACAGTACGGTAAAAATAACGTACCTGGGTGGCAAGCGCTCGGAAAGGTTCAGGTATCATAGTGTGCAACTAGAGACACGTACGATAGTTGTTGCCTTTACAGTGTAGTATCTATGTAGTTGGAGCCGCATTGTACACCAGTCCTTGCTTCTGCAGGGTCGGTTTTAAAACAATAGGTATTTGTGTTTTTTGTTGTTGTTCTTACTGAAGATTCTTGTCAATATAACGTGTAGCTGGAGCCGGATTATTAACCATTCCTTGCTCCTGACATGTCCATACTATCCATTTTTATCTCTGAAGATTTTTAATTGTCACTTCGGTAGGTGTGTCATTACCTATGCTTTAATTATCAGGTGCTACCCAAGCAAATTGGAAAAAAAAACCCAGAGGAAAAACACTTGACTTCAAAACATCCACTATGAGCGACAAAAAATCTATGTATCGGCTTTGAGCTTGTGAACTAACGAGGGGTCACTGGAGACTATGATAGATTAATAAACATTTTGATTCTGCCATTTGAGGTTTGTGGCAAGCAAGGAGACTTGGTGGCAAGTAACGAGAACGTTTCTTTGGTCTAACTACTTTGAAATTATTGCAAATCACACGCAGTTCCACGTAGACCAAAGAGGATAATCTGGCCTTTATCCCCTAAATGTTTGTGCTACACATCACACGAAAAGACTGGCACGAAGAAAGTTTGCTCACCCTCGAAAACTCTACTTCAAACGGTCATTAAACTGTGCTTCTAACCATATATAGTATCTTCCATAGCGCGTTCTAATAAAAGACAAACAAACCCGTGGACCTTGATTCGAGTCCCACCGAAACACGCTGATTTTTTAAACCATCGGCGAGTGGCGGAAGATTACCCACACGCTGCCCAGATCTTCAATCAACACTAACTTAGTCCCGTAATTTTGGCAGATTTTTTTTGGGGGGGACTAGAGGGCGTCATAGGTTCATGAAGAGGGGGGGGGGGGGGGCGAGCGAAGCGAGTAATAAGCACTTTGATGGGTCGGCAAGTCGATGGATCCCGCCCCAGAGTTAAAGGTCCTTAACTCTGATCCTGCCATGGGGTAGTTGGGATGGGAAGGGGGCCTGCATAGAAACCTGCTCAGAGGGCTCCCCCGGTTTGTGCGTCGTAGGGTGGGTGAGGTGTGTGCCCCTATTGATTGACTGATTAAAAGCTTATATGAGCGAATACAATACAGCTCAAACCATTGAAAGAATAACAAAAACAGAGCTAATGGTTGGAGTAAATTGAGTAATCGTATCTAGGATTGTCTGGTATAGCTCCTGTCACACATTCACGACTCAAGGGCCGACCACGGCGCGACTCAGTCGTATCCTAGTTGTCTCCTTAAAAATCGTGAGGTGAGACAAGTCATGGCAGGAGCTCACGAACGCTCTAAAATTCTGAGCTTTGTCAGCGAATCAAAGGACGATCGATGAAGAATGCATTAACCTTGAGACGCACCGCGGTCGGCCCTTGAGTCTTGAATTTGTGACAGGGGCTAATAATGGAAGGGTGCCTGTGTGAAGGCTACTTGGGAGGGGGCTCAGGAAAAGGGAGTTGGTAGGTCGGATACTCGACGCATTCAATGTATGTGCGACGATGCTCCGAGGACTCACGTTAGCCACAACAAAATCCAAACACAGATGGGTAAGGTATCGAATAATCCTAATCATATTCTTAAATGAGAAAACTATATATTTCAGACAAGATTGTTTATTACCTTATGAGATAACCGACTAGCCTCTGTTCAAAAGATAATTAAAACATTACTATCTTTAAAATTGAATAAACACTACAATTAAATTAAGTAATCAAGTTAAATAAATACATTAAAAAAATCATCGAAAAGTTACTCAGCTTATCAGGTAGTTTCGCTTAACACTCACTTTCACCACACCATTATTCAGGTAAAGTTGATTTGCTCTTCGATGCCTTTCCCCACATCACATAACCGATAACCAGCTGAGCAGTAAACTCTACCCACCCAACGATAACCTACCAAGCCCTCCAACCAAAGCTCATATAGATCCTACGTGGGCTTTGCTTACAGCCATCACTATGAATATATATAACACGTAAGGATCTTTTTTTTTTTTTTACAGCAAAGAAGGCCAAGCGACTTATACATCTCAACATCTATACGTCTTCACTATTGTAACAATCGAGCAAACTTGTCATTTTTCTCTTTCCACAAGTCAAAAAAAATTCCAAGTAACACATTTATTTGACTCCTTCAACCTGAGAACTGCGTCAATATTGGAAACCTTTAGTTGCCGGTATACCGCAGTCTCTTAGTGCTCGGGGTTCTAATTACATCGATTGTCACAGAAAGCTTGCCATTTGTCGCCTGGAAGCTTGAAGTGACCTACTCCATAAAATAACAATATTACTTGGTCTCTGAAACGTATAGAAGCCCAAGGAGGTGAATTCCGGCAAGTCTGGTCAGTAGGTTCACATAGTCCAAGTTATTTAGGATTTTCAAAAATAAATAAAGCATGACTCATCCCTCTCACCTAGGCCTTCCTTCTGCATTCTTCTATCTTACGACTTTCTTTCAAGATGGGAGTATCAAGACACCCTGAAGATGACTTTTGATCATTGTTTTAAATTTTTTCCTCTTTTATATGGAGCAGCATATAACGGACATTCTTATATACTTTTGTTTTGGCTTTGTTCTGCCTCCTTTATCGTAAAATGTGGCAAAGAACTGAACTTCTGAGACACTCGAATAGGAAGAGGGATGCAATTCATCACTAATATCGAGAGGAAACGAAACCTGATCATGGTTAATTTTACTCTCTTTCGAGCTGTCACACTCTGGTGGACTGGAAATCGCTTACACCGCACTCCATTCTCAGCGACTCCAGTGTAGGAAGAGACGACTCATCACTAGAGGCGAGAGAGGAGAGACGAGGCGAGCTGCTGAAGGAGGAACACGTATTGAAGTGTGACGCCGAGGGGAACGAGGAACCGCAGGACGAGACAGTGCCGGAGGAGTGGCGGGCGTGGCGTGAGGACGAGGTGGAGGAGAACGAAGACCTGCTGGAGGGGCGGCGCTGAGATCTGGCGTCGTCTGAAGATTGCCTCCATCTATGTGTGTGAGAGAGAGAGAGAGAGAGAGAGAGAGAGAGAGAGAGAGAGAGAGAGAGAGAGAGAGAGAGAGAGAGAGATTAATAACATCCTATCACAAGGCATCGAAGAAGTACATGTAATGCTGTCGGAAGTTTGAAATTGTTTAGGGTGTTATACGAAGAGATGTTAAGAGTCATTAAGTGATACTGAAAGGATTACGGGAGGAATGGGAAGTATTTGGAGAGATAGATAAATAGATAGCTAAATAAATAGAAAGAGAGAGCTGGGGGAGGACCACTTATCACCACTAACCAAACACAAGGTCGGGCTAACACACTCTGTAAACACGTCATCAACAACAAGGCCAGTATAATCATAATCTACACTGAATAAAGAACACACTCCATGATCAGCGTAACACCCACCCTGAGGGGCCGGGCTGGGCGGTGGAGCGGGACCGGACGAAGCGGGGGTCGGGGGGCGGGAAGGAGGAGGCGGCGGAGGACCAAGTTGAGGCGTCGGTCTCGTTGTACCGGCGGGAGAGCTCGAGGGCCCACGCTAGGTCTGGGTCCTGCGGGAGATAGATGGACAGATAGATAGATATAGATAGATAGGCAGATACAGATAGGTATAGATAGACAGACAGATATATCGATAGATAGGGGGAGAGTAAATGAGTGGGTAATGAGATGCATCCTAATCTACGCAAAAAAAAAGAAAAAAAAAAGAGGTAATTACTAAAAAAGTGAGTCCTTTAGAAATGAATAAAACGCGACAGAAATATAAAAAAACACACACAAATATAAAAAGGGTGCACAGATAGAGGTTTGTTGAGCTTATTCTTTCCGTATTACATCATGGACATTGGTAAGTATTGCATTCTTTAAGGCCGGTGTAATAAGTTCCCATGTTTGATGAATGACCAATATTTCTACTCACCTCATTCGTCGCCATGAAGTCAGTGTTGGTAATAGTGAAGGCGGCGGTCTTATCGTTGCTCTGTGGATTGCTGGCGACGACCCTCTGAAGGCAGGCACAACACACGATTACCACACACACACACACACACACAATGACGGATATTTCACCTGCTAATTTTTTTTTACAACAAAGGAGACAGCTCAAGGGCACACACAAAAAAGGGAAACAATAATAAAAAAAGCCCACTACTCGCTATGATGACTGATAAAGTAATAGTGTGATGTTAAAGAGGAAAATCAGGAGGGATTTATATAGGCAGACAGTCTTTTAAACTCACCGATACTTCGTCTTCGCTTTGGGCTGACGAGCGGCGACACAGCTTCCGTATTGCTTTCCTCCTGCATGAGAGAGAGAGAGAGAGAGAGAGAGAGAGAGAGAGAGAGAGAGAGAGATTATTCCCCTTTCATTATCTTCACTATTTCTACAACACGAAGGGTAAAAAAATATTAGTGCCATGCGTTTAGACAATACTTTCCCAAAGGATGATGAACATTGAATAAAAAGAGGATGAAAAAGAATACTAACATTTATTTAAGTAATGATAATTCTAACTCAGACGTTTTGCCTCGACCCATCCATTATAATTTGCTTGCTTGCTTGGTTGATGGTTTGTTGTTGAAGATAAATAACAAAGGAGAAGGGAGGAACATGCCATCCCAACCCCCAGGCAATATACATAGTGTGATCTCCTTCTTCTTTTTATTATCATAGTTATCATTATTACTATCATTACCCTCATCACCACCATCAATATCATCCTCACCCCTGTACGATCATCACGACCATCATCATCATCATCATAATCAGAACCCGTCATTATCATTACCACCACTATACCACCATCACCAGTTTCACCGCCACCACCACAACCACCAACGTCACCACCACTACCATAACCCCCCCACCCACCCAGCACTCTAAGGCCATCACCACCACCACCACCGTCACTACCATCACCACTATCGCCATTACCACCACTACCATCACCACTATCGCCATCACCACCACCACCACCACCACCGTCACTACCATCACCACTATCGCCATCACCACCACCACCACCACCACCGTCACTACCATCACCACTATCGCCATCACCACCACCACCACCACCGTCACTACCATCACCACTATCACCATCACCACCACCACCAACCCACCACACCATTCTCCTCCCCCCCCCATCACCACTACCACCACCACCCTTACCATCACCACTAGTACTACCACTCCATCCCCCACCACCATATCGCCACCCCTTCCCACCAGCACCACCCACACCACTCACGAGCTGACGAGTTGCTGGACGGCGATCAGCAACATCAGGACGCAGACGAGGACCACGCTGCTGACGGAGGTGGGCACCGCCTCGTAGTACAGGCTGGAGGAGGAGGAGGAGGAGGAGAACAACAACAATAAGAATAAGAAGGAGAAGGAGGAGAACAACATTAAGATTTGTGGATGTATTGCTATTATAATCACAACGTACACAGCCACACCATAACTTAACAGGCAGTATATAAATCACAATGCAAGTAACCTCCGTTCGTCCCTAGTTACTACATCATCAACTTACCACACTCCCTGGTACACGACGCCCTGGTCACACTCGCAAAAGTCGTTCCTACACTGCCAGTCCACCACACAGTCAGTGAGGTTGTTGCACTCGGAGCCCAGCATGCCTGGAACACAGGATTAATCAAACAGAGATAAATTATTGGAGTAAAGCTGTGGGAAAACGCCATAGCTGCACACGGCCTCGATCTCACTGTCTCTTTGTCCCTTGAGCCTGTGGTGCATGGGTAAGAAGCCGTTGCCCCGGTGTGGTGTCGTCTGCCATCCCGTGTCGTGAGACATCCCATCCTGAACTTCGCATCGCGGAACCCAATCTTTACTATCACAGAATAATCAAGTGAAGCATCTAAGTGTAAAAAAGTACCAAGGAGGATCTAAAAAGCGAAGCAAAGCGGAACAGGTCACAAGAAGAAGAAGAGTGGTTGTTGATATCCTAGTTATATATATACATACGTCATCATTTGCTTTCATAATAATATAAATAAACTTGGGTGGGACAGATCCCGACAAGCAATCGACATAAGACGTGGTACCGTGTCGAAATTCATGTATGTATTCAGGATGAGATGTCTCACGATACGGGATGAGTGACGACACCACACCGGGACACAGGGCAAGTATGGCATCCGGGTTACAACATTTTAATATCTCCGGGTTACCCCAGATACTGTCTATTACAGTGGCTATGAGGTTGAAGTTTATATTTGTCTTTTAGCATTACCTCCTGTTTTCTTTTACATTGATCAGTATGTTACGAGCATTTTGCTGTATATATATATATATATATATATATATATATATATATATATATATATATATATATATATATATATATATATATATATATATATATATATATAAGCCTACAACAACACGTTTTAAAAACCAGGATTATGAAATGAAATGACTGGGCCGTCAGCTTCTTGATAAAACTTGGTGACGAAATTGCTCAGTTACTCAACTCTTCACTAAACTCAAGAGCTTCAGTGAGTGGCGGTTGGGTGTAGTAAGTCATGATATTGAAAGTGCATTTCTAGGCATGAGTGTTTGATATTTATTTTTTTAATCTATGGCTGATCCTTGTCAGACTGGGAAGAAAACCTAAACACAGTACAGTGAAGGTGGGAAACATTTGTGTGTGTGTGTGTGTGTGTGTGTGTGTGTGTGTGTGTGTGTGTGTGTGTAGTACTGTGTACCTAGTTCTCACCGCAGGGCCCACAGAAGTACTGGTAGTCAAAGCTCCCCGAGGAAACGGTGTAGATGGCGCAGGTGCCGGGGGGACAGGTGCACGCGGAGGCCTTACACTCCGGCAGCGGCTGCGTCCACCCCATGGCCACGCAGTCCTCCTGGGTGTGGCAAGGGTCGTCGGGCACGTGGGGGCCTGGCAGAGGTCAAATAGATATGATTTCAGTACAGTCAAAAACTCCAATCAAGGAAAGGAGGCCAACTTCACTGAATTATTAACAAGATAATCTAATTTGGTAGCAGTGCAGCCCCTTCGGAAGAGTTCAAAGGGAATGACAAGCATTAATGATCAAGAGTCACGGGGATACGATACTTGGACATTGTTTGGAAAAACAAACAAAAGTGAGTTACATAATAGATAAGACGATTAGATTGAAGCAGCAAACTAACTCTTAACACCAGCACACAGTATGTATATTACCATAATTTCGACCTTGGACGCAGCCTAACAGATGGAGGAACAACAGAGTGACCACCACATTCGCGTTGGCTCCTCCGCCGCCACGGTGCATCTCGAAGGAAATGTATCTTTTAGCGAGCATGCAATAGATCCCCGGCACAGGCGCATAGTTCCTTTAGGAAATTAAACTAGTCTGAAGTTTTTTTTTTTTCTTTTAACTCTCACAGTTGTCTCCTCGCGTCATATTTTACTCTAAGTTTCCACAGTATAGACGCAATCGATCCTGTCCAATATCAGGCAGTTTCTCAAATTCTGATCATGAGAGGCCGGGGCATTGAGTTACCACCAAGCTTTCAAGAGCCTTCTGTAGGTGAGCCACGTCGCGGCCCGCTACTCACATCACCAGTGCTCACTAACTGAAGGGTGTTCCGTCCTGTACCACGGCCTTATCTGTCAGGTGATATGATAACAAACGTAGTCACCTCACACTACCAACAAACATACTTACAACAAATTCACACTGATTCTGAAAACTTTTTTTAACGAAACATGAATAGGGAGAAATATTGACTGGACAAACCAGGTATAAGACTGGTGTATGAAGGAGTGAAGGAGTAAGTCAGACTGGAGAGAAAAAAGTTTGCTAGACATAATCCATATAATTATAAGCTCTTTAATAACTTTCAAGATACTGACTCCTCTGATCCTGTCAGGCACCGTGAGGCACGGCACTTCTGACGACACTTTCCTGGCAATTCATGACAGACAAACCGCCTATGTCCTAGCAGCCCAAAAAGAGAGAGAGAGAGAGAGAGAGAGAGAGAGAGAGAGAGAGAGAGAGAGAGAGAGAGAGAGAGAGAGAGAGAGAGAGAGAGAGAGAGAGAGAGAGAGAGAGAGAGAGAGAGAGAGAGAGAGAGAGAGAGAGAGAGAGAGAGAGAGAGAGAGAGAGAGAGAGAGAGAGAGAGAGAGAGAGAGATTTTACATAGATTTACTTAGAAAATCAGACCACACAGAGCCCATGGACCAGACTAGGTGGTCTGCCCTTAAACCTAAGTGATTCTACATTAATCAGATGGCTCCAAAACGGTGCATTTCAACTCTAGTTATTATTAAGTTGAAGGAAGTGACGGTCGAGCTTGTTTTTAAAGGAGTCAATCGTGTTACACTGGCCCACTGAAGGTGGAAGCTTATTCCATTCTCGCACTACAATGTTGGTGAAGAAAAATTTGCTGCAGTCTGAATTGCTTGTCTACATTTGAGTTTTATGCCATTGTATATATATATATATATATATATATATATATATATATATATATATATATATATATATATATATATATATATATATATTTACTCTTGATAAAACACATAAATAATTTTAAATACAGTATATTTAATTTTTATTATTTTTACTCACTTGATTTAAATCAAAACAACCCTGATTTTTATGCATCCTAATTGTTGTGTATATGCTCCGCTTGGCTAACTGCCGGGACATAGCTGTTCCACCATTATTGCTTACTGCAAGACCATACTATGAAGAAATGCTTTGGGAAAAAAAAGTTCCTTAATATGATGAACCTAACCACTGGCATCGTGTAATATTGAGGCAAACACAACATACAAATATAGTAACATAAGCTTAGGTTAATTAATGGTAATCCATCTATATTTTACATAGGTGCCATACATATACCACTGTGAACCACACGAAACACATATAATTATAGTAATAATAACAACAACAAATAGCATAACTCCGCATTGTTTACGCGTTTCGCATTGTTCACGGTCGCATTGTTTAAGTTTTTCGCATCGTTTACGATCGCATTGTTTAAGTTTTCGCATTGTTCACGGTCGCATTGTTTAAGTTTTTCGCATTGTTCACGGTCGCATTGTTTAAGTTTTCGCATTGTTCACGGTCGCATTGTTTAAGTTTTTCGCATGGTTTCCGATCGCATTGTTTAAGTTTTTCGCATCGCTTACGGGCGCATTGTTTAAGTTTTTCGCATCGTTTACGGGCGCATTGTTTAAGTTTTTCGCATCGCTTACGGGCGCATTGTTTAAGTTTTTCGCATCGCTTACGGGCGCATTGTTTAAGTTTTTCGCATCGTTTACGGTCGCATTGTTTAAGTTTTTCGCATCGCTTACGGGCGCATTGTTTAAGTTTTTCGCATCGTTTTCGCAACCTTTCCCTTCCTGCAAACACGTCAATTCAAGAGTTCAGGGAAACGAGCAAGAAGAAAATCAATTCATGTCGTGTGCCGCTCTCTCCACTGTAACAAGGGTGTAGTATATAGTAGTAGTAGTGGTAATTATTCATATTGTTGTAGTATCCTCTCCACAAGTATGAATCTCTCTCTCTCTCTCTCTCTCTCTCTCTTTCAGGGTGGTCACACACAACCAGTTATATGCCTGCTCGGCTTGCCTGCCTAACTATTTCGCAGCGCCTATGACTACAGGTGTACTCAGTCAAACTAAAGAAGCCATAATTATTTGCACATGAAGTATACGAAACTGAGTGAATGTTGGGGAAAAAAGAACTCAACACTAAAAGAAAAGAGAAAAAAAACAAGAGTAATAGTAGAAACAAACTAAAGGGCCGAAAAGGTATATGCAAAAAGAAAACTGCTTAAGTGAAGAAAAGGAAAATAAAATAGAAAAGCAGAAAGTACGTGGAAGCAAAGTGAACAGGATAATAGAGCTCAGGGCAGGGTGAAGCATATACGTGTGCGCAGTGAAGCAACTAAGAGTGCGTAGTGAAGTATTTAAGTGTAAAAAAGCAAGTATAAGTAAGGTCAAAAGATGAAGAAGAAGAAGCAAAGTTGCCAGATCGTCGTACTCAGCGTCTTACATTTACCCATTTCCCACCCAAAAACTGTCTCCTCCACCTCGACAACTACATTCATTTTATAGTTATCGTTGAAATGGTTAATTATCTGTGTCTTATTGCAATAGTTAAGTCTAAAAAAAAAAGGTAAATAGAATGTGGTGAGTACGATAATCTGGCAGCGTTGAGAAGAAGGCGTGCATGTAAACAAACCCGCTGGACGAAGGTGAGGAGGCGGAGACTAACCAGCCCTCTATTAAAACACTGAAGATAAAATAACTGAGAGGCTAACAAGTAACTGAAGCGGCAACAAGCACATAGGAAAGGAATCAAGAAACCAAGACAGTCCTGGGACCATATTCTCAAACATTTCGGGGTCCACACGCCCACATTTCATAGGGCTTTCGTAACGGGTTTAGGGCATTTCCAGAGGTAGTTTAATGAACCTGGTAGTAGTTTGACCCTTCTTCTGTATCCTGAACCTAAGGAAACACTCGTGAGATTCCGATTGATCTCCTTTTTGGCCTTTGGAAATAGTTGACGTGAGAGGCGGAAGCGTCTGAGAATACCGACCCTGGCCCAGCTGTCCCCGCCGGCCACACGCCCCCCTGCTGGCCCTCGTACTGGTGGCTCATCAAAGGCGTCAATGTGCTTCGCGATAGAACGGATTAGCTAACTCACAAACAGCAAACGGGTAAGGGCTGCAGTCAAGATCATTGATGTATATGGTAAATAATAATGGACCTAAGACTGATTCCTGTTGGAGGTCACTAGTCACGTCAGCCCAATCTGGTTTACCCACACTAACTTGAATTCTGAATCTGGTCACTAAGTCATGCCTCGAGTCTATAGTCTAGAAATACGAAGTGCAGTACGGGATAAATTGGCGGCAGGGATGGGTCCACTTCACAGACCGATGGTAACGGGTGGGTGTGGGGTGGCGGCGGGTGTACAACAGGCATTGAAAAGTCAATCATATAGTGATTTCTGGAAAAAAATACGATCCATATTAAAAAGCATAATATTTTGTACAGAAATAAGCAGTCAGTGTCTTGAAATTCTTAGGCTACCCTCTCATTAATAACCCCCCAAAGAGGTTTCTCAATCCAAGAGTGGTCAGCATGCGGGTGTGATGAGCCCATCGACCTAGGTTGGAGCCCCACCAAAACACACTAATTTTTCAAACCATCGCCGAGTGGCGAAAGATTACCCACATGCTGCTCAGATCTATGATCAACCCTAACTTCAGTGACTTTAGTCAAGAGAAGGACCAGGGAACAGCATGGGCCATGCGAGAGTCATATACCCTGGTAGCCACTATAAATAAAATTCACCGGCGCCACTTGAGGGCTGGGGTCGTCAAAGAAACCCCTAAAGAAAGCCTACCAGTGCTACAGAGAGCACCTATTTTTTTTAATGAGTTTAAAGTTAATTTTGACCAACTGAGACTTAGATGGGACCCCATAAGCAAAGTTCATTTCTTCTACATTACAATTAAGTAAAAGCAGGAAAGATTTAGTCACCGAGAAGCTGATGCAGCCAATCAGTGACGGATTGCTCTTGCACTTTTTTTTTTATAAGTGCTGCCTGTAGTGTCAGTAGGCTCTCTTGAGGGGGCTCTTGGACGGCCCCAGCCTGTTCATGGCGCAGGCGAATTTTATTTATAGTGGCTGCTGTGATATATGACTCTTGCTTGAGCCATGCTGCCCCTCAGTGCTCCTTTTTGGCTGAAATTGCTCAGGTTAGGGTTGTTTTAAGATCTAGGCAGCATGTGGGTAATCTTCCACCACTCGGTGATGGCTTGAAAAATCAGCATGCTTTGCTGGGACTCGAACCTAGGTCCACAGGCTCACCAAGTCCACACGCTGAACACTTGGACTTAGCCAAGCAAGGGCTCCTGATTTGTTTTATGTTGAATAAAAGACAATGTGTAACAGTCAGGTCTCATGCTATACAGAAATCGTTTAATAGAATGGTTTCAAAATTGTATTGTTACATCAGGCTCCAACAATGACTATAACCATGAAATTGTCACAAATTAACTTAAATCTTGAAACAACAACATAAGCAAAAACTATAGCTCTTTTCTGTCGTATACTCGTTTGAGTTTTTACTTTCTTTCCAGGGCCATCATGACAATCTACAACTTGTACATGTTTGACCGTGATGGCCAGCTGCTCCACTATGCTGAATGGATCCGTAAGAAACAGTCTGGCATGTCCAGGGAGGAGGTAGGTGGTGATCTCAAAAGTACATCATAAGAAGGCTCCTGCCCTTAGGAGCTGTTGCTCGTAGCCTCTTTTCTACAAGAACAGAAACTGTTTTCATGTGTTGGGAGAGCTCCTCCTTGTGGACCCTCTGAAGGATGTAGAAGAAAACTCACAATTCACATAAACACTTTCTTTTGTCACAGAAAACTTTGAACTCAAAGCCTAAAGTTTTATGTTCATAAGAACTTTTCTTTCACTTCCCCTGCTGTCTCTGCATTTACTACCAAGTCTGCATACAGCAGCTCCCATGGTGCCTCTCCTCTTGCTTCCTTTGTGGTCTCCTCCATTACTGTTATAAACAAGAGTGGGCTGAGGGCAGTTCCCCGGTGAACCCTCACTCCAATTTCGAACTCATCTGATGTTCCCACCACTGTTTTCATTCTCAATTTTGTACCTTCATATAGTCCCATCACCGATTCAACCAATCTTTCTGGTACTCTTTGCCTTCTCAATGCTCATCTTATAATTTCCCTTGGTATTCTGTCAAATGCCTTCTCTAGATTTACAAAAACGTGATACAATCTCCTCCTCTTCTCCATAAACCTTTCTTATATATATATACATATATATATATATATATATATATATATATATATATAGATATATATATATATATATATATATATATATATATATATATATATATATATATATATTTGTTGATACCACATGATATGGTAAATATAGTGACTGCATAAATTTTAAACTTCCCTCACTAATATGACAAACCCTCATAAGGTGTAAGAAAATCTGGGAAAGAAAAGCAGTAATGAATTTTCTTATAATTCCAGGAAGCAAAGTTGATGTATGGCATGATATTCTCCATTAAATCATTTGTAACAAAGGTAAGTAATGTGTGAGTCTTACATGAGTAAAGTGCCACTTGTCTCATTCTTGTCTTTTGAATGTTATTGGTATATAAATTTTGTATCTATATTAACATTACTTCAGAATAATTTTCACTAAGAAAATTTCAACATTGATTGTCAGCTTCCATTTATTTTAGCCTCTGTGTAGCTGTAGCCTAGACTGTATGGTGAATGAATACCTTTGTACTTTTTATATTTTTTATAGGTATATACATGTGGTGTAGTTTCTGCTTTGTTTTTTGCTTGACTTTCATCTTTCTCTTTCAGGTGTCTCCAGTAGACCTGAAGGAAGGTTACCTCACCTACTGCACCAACAAGTACCGCCTGCACTTGTTTGAGACTCCCTCCAGAATAAAATTTGTGCTCAACACTGATGTGGCAGCGCAGGGAATCAAGGAGTTGCTGCACCAAATATACACACAGGTCAGCACAATAGGGAAGTGATGTGGGAAATGACCAGACCATTCAAAACATTAAAGATCTGTGCGAGTTTTGACCTCAGATAAAGTGTTGAGACATGATAGATAAACCAAATTTTTATAAGTAAATCTGTTTCCTTCTACAAATAACAGCATCAGCATGGAAGTGAATGACAAAGATTTACACTGTTGATGCATGTCATTGTCACTAATTTCCTGCTCTGTCTACTGTCTTGTCTGTTGCTGTCCTCCTGTTTCCCATATGAGGAGAGTAGAGTGACCAGCCCTAGAGATATATTTATATAGATGTATAGACCACACAGATTATATGCTCAAGGCTAGGTGGTCTGCCCTTGAAGATAAGTAAAATGACATAAAATTCTCACCAGGACTTTGCATATCTGTCTTTGCAAATATTCAGATGGAGGAAGTAGTGGATGAGTTTGCTATTAAATACATTCAACCCTTGATGTCCCAATATCGGATTTCCTGTGCAAAATCTGGCTTCCTGCAATTGTTGGACATATGCCCAGTCAAGTCCAGGAACCAAAATAGAATCCAGGTAAAGTATCTGGGGCTCGGCTAAGTCTGGCCAAGTCTGGGTATCGAAACAAAAGTTTGGCCATGCAACAGATTCCTTCCCCTGGTCAGTGTCTGCAACACTCGCTACTTGCTTCAACGTTGCCAGATTGTCGTACTCAGCCTCCTACGTTTGCTGATTTCCGACCCCAAAACTGCCTCCTCGACCCCAATAACTGCCTTCATATATAGTTATCGTTAAAATGGTTAATTATTGGTGTTTTTGGCAATAGCTATGGCTCAGAAACCGGTAAATACGAGGCTCTGAGTACGATAATCTGGCAACGGTGACTTGCTTGGTGGCTGCATATTGTTTGTTTCATAATTCACTAAGCTTTGAGTTGTTCAGTTCCTTTAATATTATTTGCTGTTTGTGTTTTAGCACTTCACTCACTCTTTAAGTTTATCTGTGTCTTAAACAAAAGGTCCACGATGGGAGCATAAGCTGCTGGTTCCTGTGACATAAATTTTTGTCTGTTTGTTTAAGAATATGAGCAGAGCAACTTCTTGTAATGATCATTTTTATTACCTGATTTTTATGGAAATTGAAGCATTTGTTATTAAATAATTCGCCTGCTATGATAAGCTCAAGCACCCTAAAATGACATACACTTTGTGACCACCACCAAATGGTGCGTCTTTTGTTAACATATACTGCAAGTCTTCAAATGACTTCTTTCAACCCTTTCGTTGCTAAACACACGCAGCGAGCACTAACGTAACTTGCTGGTGGCAACCTGCACCAGTTGTGACCCCAGTGTACACACACACACAATTCTGCAGATTTAGGAACTGAACAAGTATGAAGAATTTAATATCTTGGTGACCTCAAGAAAAATGCTTTGTGACCCCAAGTTTAGGAACCATTGGACTAATACATCTTCCTCCCTGCTTCTTCCTCAGGTTTATGTAGAGTATGTGGTGTTCAACCCCATGTGTCCCCTCAACAAGCCCATTGAAAGTGAACTGTTTGCAGCCAAGCTAGATGAGGTGGTGCGGCAAAGCCCTGCTCATGCCTCCCGGCCAGCCTGAGGTGCCTCAGCCTTGGCTCAGTAGTGTCTTGAGCCAGAGTTTAATGGTGAAACTGCAATAATTTATCTTTCCCAGAGCCCAAGATCTACTGCAAAAAGTTCTTTGATCAATATACACCTTTGGATTTTGTTATTCTTTGTATGAAAGATGTTACCTAAAATGTGTTATGGATACATGAATGGACATTCCTCAAGGGGTTCACTCTCAATATGTGTGCAACAGAAGAGAAAATTATGTAAAGATTCAGTGTTGATGTAACGCCCCCTATTCATAGGCCTATTTCCAGTCTGATATATGATAGGTTACAAGTGTTTCCTATTTCCAGTAAGACACTCATATTGACCTCAATTTATTACTTATAACATTTCAAATTTGTCTTCCTCACAAGTGAAGAACTGGAGAATGACATTATGTGTAAAATTAATGTGATTTACCAGTTGGTTGTGGTATACTGTATTTTACAGCAAAATTTAAGCAGGGCATTTCTATATTTTCATTGAAATATTGAAAACTTTAATTTCATGTCTTGATTATAATATATATATATATATATATATATATATATATATATATATATATATATATATATATATATATATATATATATATATATATATATATATATATACACAGTAACTTTAAGTTATCCAAATTAATTCAGCCAAGGCCCTTGCTAATAAATGAAAAATCTGGATAATGTGGAAGGAGTTTGTATGACTGACACTTCTAGACATGAGTTCCAGAGTAGTCACTGCAATCCATGAATGACCCAACTGTCACTTACAAGAAACAGCTGTTTACTTCCAAGGACCAAGATTAAGTGTGCTCTGATTTTTTGTTAAATCAATAGATGTTGTTTATTTCATACATAATATTTTTTCAAGACTTATTGTTTTATTCATGAGTAAATGATAAAAAAAAAAGTTTCCTGAGCACTGAGGAAACCCTCGGCCATCTCAGTCATGCATGGAGTGACTGTCAAGTTTAGAGGGATCACACAGGACATCATTTGAGTCAAGGATTATATCATTTTCACTTTCTGAATGGTGTGAGGCGAGGCTATAGCTGGGAGTAGCAATCTTCATGTCATCTGAGACTCAGGTATATCCCCCACAACTGCCACATGAATTTGTAAAATAAATATCCCTTTTGAGCTATCTTTATGGACTGTAACTCTTCTGCACAAGATTTATGAGCAACAGTTATATTTTATGTCGGGAGGTGACTGTTGAAGCTGAAGCTTGAGGAAAAATGGTTAATTTTGTACCAGTAACAGCTGCTGTAGCCACTCATGTGCTAACAAACCAATGTTCATGGCTGTCTTGCTCACACCTCGCAGTGTCTCGAGTCAGTGTGTCAGAAAACAAGGCAAGACTTTACACAGGTGGGGCAGCATGCACCAGCCACAACCTACAGGTATACAGAGGTGCAGCAGGTGAGTCCACTCCATGGACAGTCATCGGCTCCCTCCCCAACAAGCATGGCAGGTTGTTCTCCATTCACATTAATTCCCCACATAACCCATACAGTATGCTATCTATGTGATAGTTTTGTGCATCACTTTTCCCACTTAACTTTAAGATATGTGTTTCTTCTGATAATTTTGTGTGTCTAGGTCTTAATGTGGATAATTTCCTTGACAACATCTTATAGGGGTACTGTGATAGGTTAACATGTGGGTAGGGTCGAGTTGGCAGATGATGCAGTTGTGGATAATTGAGTTTTTATTGTAGCTATTATATATATATATATATATATATATATATATATATATATATATATATATATATATATATATATATATATATATATATATATATATATATATATATATATATAATGTTTATGTTGTACTCAGGTAAAAAAAAAAACAGTAAGTTATATTTAGTCATAATTATAAAGTATTGTTTAGAAATCTGCACACTTGTTGACTTGATGAAAAAAAAATGGCAATTTTTCAGGTTCTAAATGAAAAGTACTAAGCTTTGCATCATTTGTGCAAATGGAAAAAGTAAATATTTTTTTCCTTTATAAGTTTATGCATTCATATATTAAAAATAATACAGATTTTATATGGAAGGTGTTGAGAGATTCCCAAACCCTTGTGTGGGAAGGTACTGGACACATTTGGAATTATTCAAATAAACTGTGATAGTTGCATTGACCTTTATTTCATCCACTGATATATGATTTTCCCTGACCTTTATTTCATTAAATAATGCAGTGCTGCAATAACAAGCATCAAGTCTTGAAAAGGGAAAAGAGCAGTGAAAATATTATGGGCCAGAAGTCAGGTCAGCCCCATGTAAGAGGTTTTCTGAATGCACAAAAACCTGAAGCTGAACCACAGACACTGAAAACATATAATGTAAAGGGGATAGTGGCAGATGCTTAAGGCTCATTATTTCATGGGCATTACACAGTTTCAGCTCATTAACTTGCCTACATTATATTGGGTTGATGAGGAGCAGACAGGGAGTAACAATGAAAGGCAAGACAGCATGAGGAGAGGCAGATGAGTCAAGTGCTGGGTGAGGTGTATGGATTTGAGTGGGGTATGTATGGAGCGGTGTATGGGAAGGGTAATGTTTCCTGTCTTGTGTGTCAGGGGAGAGTTAGTGGGAGAAAGCAATTATGAGATCCCACACTGATTTATCACACACACACACACACACACACACACACACACATCGCAGCTATACGCCTACATCCACAACATCAATATAATCCCCCCATTAACCTTTTCTTACCTTTCCCATCTTCTCTTCTTCCCCTTCACCCACAACCATCCTCTTTCCAGTACAAAATCTTCATACTTTCCACTTTTCTTCCCCAGACGATTGTTGTCCTCTCCTTCTATATAATCCCCTTTACTCTTCCCTCTTTCTTCCACCATTCTTCTCATACCCTTTCTCTTTTACACATCCCCCTTATCTATACCTCTCCCTCCCCACAAACTTTATATTTCCCTATTTTGACATAACTATCCCTCATCCTATTTCCGCTTCCATCCCTACCCATCCCCTTCCTCCCCCATACTATCTCCATATTATCCATTTCCCGTCCCTTAAACAACCTTCCTCCCCATCACCTCCCAACTAGTCCCTATACAAATCCTCCTTAACACCCTATTGATATTCCTCCCCTTCCCCACAATCAGATCTTTCACCTTATTTCCTCACCCTTTTCTTCCCTTTCACCTTATCTTCTCCTCTCACCCTTTACCTTTTCGTCCCTTCACACATCTCCATTATCCTCCACACAAAACCTTCCCCCCCACCCCTTATATTGCCCCTTCCTCATGTAACTCTCCCTCATACTCCCTGCTTCCGTCCCTACCCATCCCCTTCCTTTCCCAACTGTCCATGTACCTTTTCTTCCTCTATCCAATTTATTTCTTCACCCTTTCCTCCCCTCCTACATGATCTAAATAGCAGGAAAGTCTCCCTACCTATCCCCTTCCTCCCCCAAAATATATACCTTTTTCCTCTATTTCCTTATTTTCTCGCGCTTTTCTCCCCTACTACATAATCTAAATAGCACCAAAGTCCCCCTGCCCCCCACACTCCCTCATTGACCCGGCAGTCTCCGCCAATTGGTTGTCAAGGCGTTGCTAAGGACGCCTCAAGAAGCTCCCGCACTTCGCCTCCAAACTCCAAGACGCACCACCACCACCACTACCACCTTCCCGCCAACACCCGAGCACACATAGAGCCTCGCCGCTGCTCTCTCGGTAAGCCTCGCGCCCTCCTTCCCTCCTTCCTGCTGAGTGTTGCGGTGGTCAAGATCTTTCCTTAATATCTTGAGGGTGAAGCGTTAGTCTCACAGTTGCTCTCCACGTACGTATATAAGTCTGTGTGTTGCTGTTTGTTGTTTCGTGGTAAGGTTAATGAACTGCGTCTTAAGTGAATTTGGTGGATGTGATGTGAGGTGAGTTTGTGTGTGTGTGTGTGTGTGTGTGTGTGTCGTTTTCCCCTTTCCTTCCGCACTCATTCTCATTCATTCTTCTATTCCCAAAATATCTAACCCGTTCTCCCCTTCCCTTTTTTCCCCTCCGCTTCCCTTTCCTCTTTCCTCACCTATCGTGTGTGTGTGTGTGTGTGTGTGTGTGTGTGTGTGTGTGTGTGTGAGAGAGAGAGAGAGAGAGAGAGAGAGAGAGAGAGAGAGAGAGAGAGAGAGAGAGAGTGTGCCTTGCAATACACTGACGGGTCTAAAGTCCAGCGTTGTGATGTAGAACACTTCATCAATAAGACTACACTGCACTGTTATTTTGTTCCTGTTTCTTGCTTCAGTGGAATTGAGTTTTAGTGGTTGAGTTTACGTACACTCCCTAAAGAATCATGTATGGCGGTATTAATAACCTACGTGGGCTTTAGTTACAAGTAAACTGAGACTTTTCACAGTAAAATGTACTTGTATATTATAGCTTCTATTTCCAAGCAATTCAAATACGACTAAAATCAGCAAAATACACCTTGCAAATATATAGTTATAGCGACAGCGAGGCTCTTATGTTAATATAGTTAAAAAAAAGTCACAGCACAACTACTCAAAAATAGCTCATTTTCACACTTAAGTTGAAACTAAAATATGAAGAAAAGAGGGAAACATAGGCACGTAAAAGGAGAGCTGTCAACAAAGGTCGCTGGAACACTGCTCCCAGCGTGATGATTAGAACCATGACGTAGCGACGAAAACATCATTCGGACCTCGATTTGCGACTTACTCATTGCTTGTTCAGTTCGACGCTCTTGCCTTACATGCTTTGATAATCACTGATCAAGTACGTAACCTCACATGAAGAGAGATATATAAACCTGATTAGCCAGACCAGCACTGTACTAGAGCGATAAGTGAAAGTATAAGTTAATCACCGTAGAGTTAGTACACAGTGTGCTATGTGTGATTAATTCTACGGTATTTTATTTATAGTTTAATATATCACTCTTACATTGGTCTCTCTCTCTCTCTCTCTCTCTCTCTCTCTCTCTCTCTCTCTCTCTCTCACACACACACACACACACACACACACACGCACACACACATGGAATACGCTCCCACGAGTCAAGCCTGAGGCAGAGGTGCGAGCTGATTTCATTATATAATACATATAGCTGTTCTCACTACACCGGAGATGAGGGGTCTGGCCAAAGAGGTCTGACGGAGTAAGTCCACGAGTATCATGAAGGGTTCGGGTGAGGTAGCACGCCCAATTACTAAAATATTCGATTTTGTCAACATTGCCCCGTCCCCAAGGCGTATGTGGATGACTTTACAGTGTCAGTGACCCTGACCTGAGGGAGAAAAACAAATAGCAGCCCCGCCTAGTCGCCATCCCTCGCCACATCATCGGCTGGGAACACTGATAGCAGGTCGGTTTTACCATTAAAAAACTACCTTTTGTAATAAGGACGAACTGTAACATCCGCCTTGCATTCAGGGCGTCAACGGCACCCCAGCGACAAAGGAAGATTCTGACAAACATCCGTGCGACGGTAAATCAAGGTGCTGTTCGTGATAGTAAAACGGGGCACTAAAAGACTATGTTGACAGTGATGTGGGACTAAGTGAACATGTCAACAGTGGTCCGTGTGACGCTGGCGAGGGGGTCTAAAGTAACATGTGCAAAGCTTAGGCTAAGTAGGTCCATATAAAGAAGAATAAATTTTAGGATAAGGAGTAAGCTACTCACAATACCACCTCTATAACCTAGAAGAGTCCGTCGGTAATATATATATATATATATATATATATATATATATATATATATATATATATATAATATACACACAGAGAGAGAGAGAGAGAGAGAGAGAGAGAGAGAGAGAGAGAGAGAGAGAGAGAGAGAGAGAGAAAGTGTTAGGCAAATATTCATACACAACTACATGATGAAGGACAACCCGAAACACAAACAACAAACATATTCACATGCATCCATACATGCATACATACATATATACATACATACATACATATAAAGACAGCCATGCAGAGATAAAACATTCAGGGAGACGGAAAAATGGACAAAGACAAACACATAAATACAAACTGACAGGGAGGCATACAAATGCAAACAGACTGACAGGCAGACAGACACAAACACACAAATACAATCAAACTAACAGCTAGAGAAACAAGACAGACAGAACAAGCGAAAAAATAAAGACATGAGACACTGAAAAGAGAGAGAAAAATGCAGAAAAAGATAGTGT